>NC_139699.1:21534546-21762046 GCF_964188405.1 Protomyctophum parallelum
TATCTGTCCCTCTCCTCCTCCTCCTCATCTGTCCCCCTCTTCCCCCTCGTCCTCTCTGTATCTGTCCTTCTCCTCCTCCTCTTCCTCCCCCTCTTCCCCCTCGTCCTCTCTGTATCTGTCCCTCTCCTCCTCCTCATCTGTCCCCCTCTTCCCCCTCGTCCTCTCTGTATCTGTCCTTCTCCTCCTCCTCTTCCTCCCCCTCTTCCCCCTCGTCCTCTCTGTATCTGTCCCTCTCCTCCTCCTCCTCCTCTTCCCCCTCGTCCTCTCTGTATCTGTCCCTCTCCTCCTCTCCTCCTCCTCCTCGTCTGTCCCCCTCTTCCCCCTCGTCCTCTCTGTATCTGTCCCTCTCCTCCTCCTCCTCCTCCTCGTCCTCTTCCCCCTCGTCCTCTCTGTATCTGTCCCTCTCCTCCTCCTCCTCTTCCCCCTCGTCCTCTCTGTATCTGTCCCCCTCCTCCTCCTCCTCCTCCTCCTCCTCCCCCTTTTCCCCCTCGTCCTCTCTGTATCTGTCCCTCTCCTCCTCCTCCTCCTCCTCCCCCTTTTCCCCCTCGTCCTCTCTGTATCTGTCCCTCTCCTCCTCCTCCTCCTCCTCGTCTGTCCCCCTCTTCCCCCTCGTCCTCTCTGTATCTGTCCCTCTCCTCCTCCTCCTCCTCCTCGTCTGTCCCCCTCTTCCCCCTCGTCCCCTCTGTATCTGTCCCTCTCCTCCTCCTCCTCTTCCGCCTCGTCCTCTCTGTATCTGTCCCTCTCCTCCTCCTCCTCCTCGTCTGTTCCCCTCTTCCCCCTCGTCCTCTCTGTATTTGTCCCTCTTCTCCTCCTCCTCCTCCTCTTCCGCCTCGTCCTCTCTGTATTTGTCCCTCTTCTCCTCCTCCTCCTCCTCTTCCGCCTCGTCCTCTCTGTATCTGTCCCTCTCCTCCTCCTCCTCCCCCTCTTCCCCCTCGTCCTCTCTGTATCTGTCCCTCTCCTCCTCCTCCTCTTTCCGCCTCGTCCTCTCTGTATCTGTCCCTCTCCTCCTCCTCCTCCTCCTCCTCTTCCCCCTCGTCCTCCCAGTCTCGGATGGAGGATCGTCTGGACAGGCTGGACGACGCCATCCTCGTCCTGCGGAACCACGCGGTGGGGTCCACCGCCGGTCTGCCCAGCGACATCCACAGTCTCCTGGGGCAGGTGCAGAACGGGCCCCTCGGAGCGGCCCTCGGGCCCCTCGGAGCGGCCCTCGGAGCCAGCTTCCCTTCGTCTGCGCTGGCCCAGAGTCGGACAGCAGCGATGGTACCTGGACCTTTGACTTGATTTGATCTTTATTTATCTTGAACGTACAAAACCTCCTATCTCCATCCACAACTTTTTCGTAAATTAACACCCTATTTGATCATACTACAGATCGCAGATCTACAAGCTCAATCTGCTACTGTTGATGCTTTCATGTGACGCTGTATAGTTGTTGTATGATCATGAAGTAGTAATCATGATCAAAGTTAGATTATGGAGATGAGAGGTTTCCGTCTGTCAGCAAAACTATATGTTTAATGAATTAACTAATTAACTAATATTATTTGGGGCCCGGGATTTGTAGCCCCGCCCCTGCACTCACACACACACACACACACACACACACACACACACACACACACACACACAGTCATATCTCTCATGATTAATTGACTACTTTTTGGGAGTGGTTGATGAATAGTAAAGTAGGGCTGTTGCCCTATAGTGCGGGGCCAACGGGAAAACCTGTGCCCTATAGTGTGAACTCAATTAAATGGCTCCAATTTGTCCTTCAACTTTATTGTGCAGCTGAAATTGAAAAACGTATTTTTATTAATTATTTGTAATTATAAGTACCACGATTTTTTTCCACCCTAAAACATGATCATCAGGTATTATTATAATATAAGGAGGAAGAACCTTTTCCAAAAAGTGTACAGTATTTGTTAAAATCATGCTTTTATGTGGACATGCCCACCAGTTCATTAAGTATGCCTGGTTTGCCTGATGGGTGGTGATCCACCTGAACTGAAGCCGCACCCACAGCTGTAGTTGTATGATAAAGGGGGAGGGGTTCGGGGAGGGGCTGATAGTGTGATGTCACTATATTACTGTTTATTTCATTTGCCCGTTTGACTGTCAAGGGTTCAGCCTCCAGGAAGAAATACACCAGGGTGTGTTAACAAAGTTAATACACCATTGCACATAAAAACGACTCCAGAGTGTCTAATGAAGTACTGTCACCTCATAGACACATGAAAAACTGGAAAAATACAAAAATTGTGGCACTCCATCTTTAAGGAAAACACAAATAACACACGTCTTTATTTTAAAAGATGGAATGCCATGATCCCCCACCACCCCCCTTATTTAAAAAAAAATACAGTATTTGTTAAAATGTCGTTTTTGTATCACTTTATTTTTTTTGTCATTGGCACGTTTGACTGTCAAGGTTTCAGCCTATAGGGAAGAAACACTAAATACAAAGGGAAGACATCATTGCACATAACAACCACGCCAAGGGGTCTAATAAAGTACCGTCACCTCCTAAACACATGGAAAAACTGGAAGAAATACAAAACTCACGGCACTCCATCTTTAAGTATTCATTCTCATAATTCACATAGAACATTTCCAGACTCACTGCAAAACTAGGCTGATGGGCCACCTGTTCAGAAATGACTCGGCTGCCATATGCAACAAAAAACCAGATCTGTTTTCCACATAGGCCAGTTGAACTGCATACTGACATATTTTCCATAAGTGGTCATGCCTGGCGTAGGACCTTTCCCTCCTGCTCCTTGAGGAAGGCTAGTATACACAAGGGGTGAAGAAAGTCAAATAAATGAGAAAAGCAGGCGTATAATGGAGTGGAAGTTGTTCTTCAGTCTGGAAAGTGTTCCATCGCGGTCAGGTTGGAAAACCTTGTATGTCCAAAAAAAGAATAATAATCTTCAATTTACTTTTCAGGAAATTGAAGCTCGTGTTCCAATGGATGCAATGCAGTTATTATTTACTCACAAGCTCTCGTTGATACTACATTGGTTAAATATTGGTTAAATATGTATTCCAAAAATTAGACCCGTCTGAAGTTGAGTGGTGCAAAAAAAAAACTCCCATGATGCACCTGTATACATAGACATACATAGAGACGTAGGGACAGACATCACTAGGAATTGGAGTGGCTGTAATTGGCCGCCGACCCCCCCATCTGAAAATATTCTTTTCCAGGGACCCCTCCCCAGAAGCAAAGATTTGAGTTAAAAACGTTCGCACTGAAAGAATATAATAATAAAAATGTTGCGCCACATTGCGCCGCACTATGAGCTTGTAGATCTGCTATTTTTCAATAGCTAAAGTATAACATAATGCTTAAATCACCAAAAGGGGTTAACGTCCAAAATGGGTTGAATGTGCTCATTTGGACTAATAGCCACTTCTTTTGGGCTTGTTTTCAGACCTGGTTGCTTATTTCTCTCGCCAATTATCTGGCAACACTTGGTTTACACGATCAAAGATTATTAATTTATAAAGATGGGCGATCTTCATTGGAGCCACTAGAGGCGAAATGGTACACAAAGCCTACAAACGGTCTCCTAAATAAAGTAGGCGTTGTTTGCTTCTTTCCCCGACCTTCCCACCTCCCTCCCTCTCCCAGGCTGACAACAACACTGACAACGGAAATCAGGCCCCATCAACCAAGAATTATATTATTATTAAGCATTGGAACACACATTTAATTTCACTTTTAATATGTCCATTCATTTCACGTTATAATATTCACATATTCCACATATTCCCATCTTAAATATGGGGTTAGGGCGTCCTATGTGTCGTCCGACAATTGCACATGGACAGAGAGACTCTTCCGGACTCGTCAAATCTTGCGATAGTTTGTTGCTGGGATAAAGAAATGTCGATAACAAAGTAGATTTTCTCCTGATTTGTCTCACTAAAAGAAGCCATTTTAGTATGAATATCATGTAAATATTGTGTGCCTTGTGATGATTGGATACAGTATTTAGTTCAGTGACCATGGAGTTAAAGATGGAGTGCCGTGATTTTTGTACTTTTTCCAGTTTGTGATGTGTTTATGAGGTGACAGAACTTCATTAGAGCCATTGGTGTGGTTGTTATGGCATGTGTTTATGAGGTGACAGTACTTCATTGGAGCCCTTGGTGTGGTTGTTATGTCATTTGTCTATGAGGTGACAGTACTTCATTAGACACCCTGGAGTCGTTTTATGTGCAATGATGTATTCCCTTTGTATTTAGGGTTTCTTCCTGGAGGCTGAAACCTTGACAGTCAAACGTGCCAATGGAAAAAAAACAGTAATATAGTGACATCACACTATCGGCCCCTCACCTAACTCCTCCCCCTTTATCATACAACTACAGCTGTGGGTGCGGCTTCAGTTCAGGTGGATCACCACCCACCAGGCAAACTTAATGAACTGGTGGGCGTGTCCACATAACATTTTAACAAATACTGTACACTTTTTTGAAAAGATTCTTCCTCCTTATATAACAATAAGAGCTGATGATGATGTTTTAGGGTGGAAAAAAATCATGGCACTCCATCTTTAAGGAATGGTTCAGAAGCTGCATGTGTTCACATTCACTCTCCCATTGGAAATGAATAGACTCCAACATTCTTCCTGTCTCCTAATAATGTGTCCGCCCACTTCACGCAGATACGGGAAGTAAAGCAAAGTTGGACCCTCTTGCTATTGGCCTCTTGGGCACGATGCACACTCCAGAGGGCCTGGAGGAATGCAGGCTGACTTATTTAATTTTAAAGAGCGTGGGGATTTGAGCACATCTGTAGCCGAGCACTGCTTCCCAGAGAGCTTTCTCCTGTCGAGGACCCCCAAAATGATACGTCATTTGGCGGTGGACCAGTGTCGATTTTAACTGCACTTTCTTTTTTTTCCCTTTAGTCTTATTATAGTCTTTTGAAAGAAATGGCACCCTTTTCACATTGGCCTATTATATAGTGCCACCAGAAGGCCACAATAACCTGACCTGGCCTGGTGGAGACCTGTGCCCCGAGGGGCACTTATTCTCATTTAGTAACTTTTCACTTACTTTTAGTCACATTTTAGGGCGCTTTCAGTTTGCTTAGAAGGTCCGGATCATGGGACCAAATGTTTAAGTTGTTGCATTTAGATTTTGGTCCATTTAGTATTCACACAGACAGGACTTTAATTTGTAAAGCAAACCAAATATGTAAACAAATAACACGTGAACATGTTAAGAGAACCAAATGGTGATAAAAAAAGAAAAGAGGTCATTTTACGAGGGAAAGAGATTATGAGGGGAAGTCACTGTCTACAATTTTTGGGCACAACCTTCAGTCACACAGAGAGAGAAGAGAACAACAACATGGAACGACAGCAACAACTTGCTATTGCATTAATTCTTAATAATTCTTTTATAAGCCAAATAAGAGCAACAGATGAACAGAGGAGCAGGTGTTTGAACAATAATGTGCTTATTGCTGCATGCAATTCACCAGAGACATAGCCTACAAGGTTTCCTCGATAAAAACGAAATTTCTTCCATATATGCACCTTAACCCGATTACAATCTGATATGTTCTTTCTGCGCATCAAATCGGCGGGCAATTACATGTCATAGTATGGTTTAAACTTGAAGCCATGCTGGTCAGTTTGGTATTGAGCTTCAAGTCAGAACAGCTCCGCTGCAGCTAATTGAGTTGACCCAGTTTCACGTCTTTTGCTTTAGTGATGTAATCAATTAATCATTTGGGACCACCTGTGTAGCTTATTTATCATTTTAAATGGCTTGCATGTACTCTTGACATTCTCTCTCTCTCTCTCTCTCTCTCTCTCTCTCTCTCTCTCTGTGTGTGTGTGTATATATATATACCGTATATATAACTCTCTTGAAGTTGTCACCAAGCTCTTTCTCTATACGTGCGGCCGTGCACTAGAGTGAGACAGGATGATTTTCATTAAATATTTTTCTGTCTCTCCCATAAAGCTATAATATATCGGGACACACACACACACACACACACACAAGCTTACATCCTGTACCATACCGTACATACCATTCCATGCCCATTCCAACTATAGGCTGAGGAATATATCCCACCCCTTTCACATTGGCCTGTTATAGCGCCACCAGGAGGCGACAACCTGACCTGACCTGGTGGAGACCTGTGTCCCGAGGGGCACTTTTTCTAGTTATTATTATTATTATTATTATTACAGTCTCTTTATACTTGTTTCTGGCTCCGTTGCGTCCACTTTGTCCTACCCACCAGGGACTTGTTGATGTTGTGCGACATCCATCAGGGGACACATTGTGTGTTGTGTGTGTGTGTGTGTGTGTGTGATCCTTGGACGCCGCTTGAGGGAAGCGTGTTTCTCGTTCAGTTCGAACGAACGAAGAAACGAATGACCGGCGACTGAATCACTGCTTGTGTTGTTGGCGTTGAATAGAATCTGGCGCTATTTGTTTGAGGCCGTGTTTGTTGGCGGTGTTGTGGGGGAGCGAGAGAAACGTTACGTTCCTTTCCACCACTGTGCACCCCCCCCACAGGGAGGGAGAGGAGAGAGACACAGTGCTTCCTGTGTGTATTGGGGGGGGGGGGTCCCCCCAGACAGACAGAAAGCCCACCACGGCCCACCAGCCGCAACACAGCCCCCCCCCCCCCCCCCCCTCCCTCTCTCTCTCTCTTTTCATCGCCTCTTTTTAACAACTCAGGAAATCTGAATGGTTGGGAAGAAGAAGCGTGTGTGTGTCTGAAACAGCTCCTCTCTCTCTCTCTCTCTCTCTCTCTCTCTCTCTCCACCAAAACAGAACGTCCCCTTTCCTCAGCTGTATGGTAATCAAGGCCTGCCCCCCCACCCGTGAAAATGGAAGCGGCTCTTCTTCTTCTACTCCTCGCCACTCCCCCACACCCCTAGTCCCCCCCCCCACACACACACCCCAATCCCCCCACCCCCACCCCCCCCCACACACACACACACACACACACACACACACAATTCAATTCAATTCAAAGGGCTTTATTGGCATGAGAAAACATACGTTTACATTGCCAAAGCAGAAAGAACAGTACAACAATACAGCAATACAATCAAAACAAAAATTATGTACTTTGTCAGATTCTTCAATAGATCAACTTCTATGTACCACGATCACTCGATGCAGGTATAGTGCAGGAATATACACAATGATTAGTCTTTACGGTGGTTGTGTTCCATTTGATATCGTTCTCCTATCACAGCAGCTCACAAATCTTGCTGCTGTGTTTGCACATTGTTGTACTTCGCCCAGCAGATATGGGAGTTTTTTGTCATTGGTCATGTTTTCAAAATCTCTGTGTGTGGTTGTAATCTGTGGGAAGTATGTGTCTCTGATGTCTTGGTACAATGGACAGATGGTTAGGAAGTGTAGCTCGGTTTCCACTTAATTTAGTGTGCAGTGGGTGCATAGTCTGTCTTCTCTCGGGATACAGGTCTGCCTATGACGGCCTTTCTCGATCGCGAGACTGTGCTCACTGAGGTCTGTACCTAGTTAAGATTTTTCTTTGTTTTGGGTCGGTCACAGTGCTCAGGTATTCTGCCACTGTGTATTCTCTGTTTAGGGCCAGATAGCATTCTAGTTTACTCTGCTTTTGTGTTGCTTCTTTCCAGTGTGTCAGATAGTTTTCCTTTTGCTGTTTTATAATTTGGTTTAGTCCAATGGGTTTTCTATCTCGTGGCTCTGTTTGTGTTTGTGCCCGGAGTTCCAGGGCCAGCTGGCTGAGGGGGCATCTCTCTAGAGTTTCACTGTGTGTGAGTGCCTTGTTATGGAGTGCATCTAGGTCACTTTCTTTTAGGTGGTTGTAGAACTTAAGTGCTCTCTTTTTTATTTTGATTATGAGTGGGTATCGTCCTAATTCTGCCCTGCATGCATTATTTGGTGTTTTTCGCTGGGTACGGAGAATGGATTTGCAGAATTCTGTGTGTGGGGTCTCGGTTTGGTGTTTATCCCATTTTTCAAGGTCATGGTTTGCTAATGGTCCCCAGATCTCACAACCATAGAGGGAAATTGGTTCTATCACAGAGTCCAGTATTTTAAGCCATGTTTTAATTGGGATGTCTATTTTGTTTCTTTTGATGGCATAGAATGCCCTTCTTGCGTTGTCTCTCAGGTCCTTTACAGCTTGGTTGTAGTTCCCTGTGCTGCTGATGTTTAGGCCAAGGTAGGTATAGTTTTTAGTTTGTTCTAGTGGGATTGTATTTAGGAAAAATTGGTGGTTTTGGCGGCTGGGCCTTTTTTGAAATATCATGATTTTAGTCTTGGTTAGGTTCACTGTCAGGGCCCATGTCTGGGAGAATTTGTGTAGGAGATCGAGTTGCTGCTGTAGTCCTTCCTTGGTTGGGGACAGCAGCAGCAGGTCATCTGCGTAAAGTAAGCATTTGATTTCTGTGTTTGCCAAGAGGATGCCTGGAGCTGTAGGCTGTTCTAGCATTTTTGCTAATTCGTTGATATATACAGTATGTTGAAGAGTGTTGGACTCAGGCTGCATCCCTGTCTAACTCCACGGCTTTGGGGGAAAAAGTCTGTGTGCTTTTCGCCTATTTTGACTGCGCATTTGTTGTTAGTATACATTGATTTTATGATGTCATAGGTTTTCCCCCCAATGCCACTTTCCAACAGTTTGTACATCAGACCCTCATGCCAAATTGAATCAAATGCTTTTTTGAAGTCGACAAAGCAGGAGAATAATTTGCTTTTGTTTTTGTTTATTTGGTTGTCAATTAGGGTGTTGAGAGTGTAAATGTGGTCTGTTGTGCGATATTTTGGTAGAAAGCCAATTTGTGATTTGCTCAGGACATTGCTTTCTGTCAGGAAATTTAGAATTCTGTGGTTGAGGATCATGCAGAGTATCTTTCCGAGGTTGCTGTTTACACAAATCCTGCGGTAGTTATTTGGGTCATATTTGTCTCCACTTTTGTGCAGTGGCGTTATCAGCCCTTGATTCCATGTGCTGGGGAAAATCCCAGAGCTGAGCACGATATTTAGGAGTTTTAATATGGCCAGTTGGACACACACACACACACACACACACCCCTATCCCCCCCCCCCCCCCCCCCCCCCCCTAGTCCCCACACCCCACCCTCTTCCTACCAGACAAAGACTTGTTTGGACACCTGTTGAGCAGCCAGCTATAAGAGATTAGCGTTAAGCACAGCCCGCACGCTGGGGGGGAGGGGGGGGGGGGGGGGTGGTACAGGGTTAACGGAGGCCAACAGTGACTGTGGATCATCATCACAATCCTTGAAGAAAGGAGGAGAAGCAAAAAAGCACTCAGTCGAGTCGTTCAAAGTGATAGAGTGACATTGGGTGCACATTGGTTCAGGTAGAGATCAGAGTGATCTAGTAAGAGAGTGGCGACACTAGCCTTGACTCCCATTGTAACAATGGAATGCGGAAGTGCTCATTCTAACTCAATGGGATAGTTCCAATGTTTGGAATGTTTGGATAGTTCCAATGTTTGGAACTATAGCCCATATAGGCACCCCGCTTTGCAGCGAGATCAAAGTGTGTCGCCACACTCTTGCTATTCCACTCGCGTAGAGATGGGGGGGGGGGGGAATTGAAAAATAAACCAGAATCCTATTGGATGGGACTGAGTGAGTGCTGCTATTCCTTTCTATGGATCGTCACATTCCGCCCGAAAAATAGGGAGAATTGGGGGTGGAGCTAATAGTCACTTTAACCACTTTATCCGTGGTGTATAATATGTCTGGTATTAAAAAATAGCAGATCTACAAACTCGTATACATCTCCTCGAGCTTGTACATAATGCTATTTCAGCCATTAAAAAAAAAAGATCTCTAAAATGTTTGGAAGATTAGTTTTTGAGAACTAGTGACCTGAGTACAGTACGTGGGTAAATGTACAACATGGCCACGTTCAGTGGTG
This sequence comes from Protomyctophum parallelum, assembly GCF_964188405.1. NCBI lineage: Eukaryota > Metazoa > Chordata > Actinopteri > Myctophiformes > Myctophidae > Protomyctophum > Protomyctophum parallelum. The sequence continues at coordinate 21,544,474 of NC_139699.1, forward strand.
TAAAGTACTTTTACTTAAGTACAATTTTGAGGTATTTGTACTCCAATTTCCAATACTTTTACTTCTACTCCACTACATCTCAGAGCCAAAATGTGTACTTTTACTTCATTACAATAATTTGAAAACTTTATTTACTTGTGAAATGGCACATTCTGCACAATGAGTACTTTTACTTTTAGCACTTTAAGTACATTTTGATGCCGATACTTTTGTACTTTTACTCAAGAACATTTAAAATTTAAAATTTAAATTTAAATATATATTGGGGGTCGGGAGGGAAGTTAGGTGTAAGGATTGAGGATTGAGGATCCTCGACCCTCGCTGAAGGTCATTCATTCAACCTTTTTGGCACCTTCAGACTCCATCATGGCCCGTAGCACTTGCCCTAGCCCCGACGACCTTACAGACATATGAAAAGGCTCAATTTATGATACATTAGACTTGTATAGCATTTTATGTAGACATAGCACTATATGCATAGTTTCGTTATATAGATATTCCACTGTTACGTTCTTAGCTTATACGTATGATTCATGATAACTACTTGTTTATGTATATGATGTATTGCCATGCTTTTTTGTTCTTGCAAAATGTAAATCGCTCTGGATTAAGCGCATCTGCGTGTGTGTGTGTGTGTGTGCTCCAGGGTGCCACCCACCATCGCGACGATGCCAGCCTGAACAGCAGCCATGGAGGGCTGCCCAGTGCCGGCTCCACATCCAGCGCTGAGCTGAGCCACCTGGAAACCTTCAGAGGTCTGTCTGTCTGTCTGTCTGTCTGTCTGTCTGTCTGTCTGTCTGTCTGTCTGTCTGTCTGTCTGTCTGTCTGTCTGTCTGTCTGTCTGTCTGTCTGTCTGTCTGTCTGTCTGTCTGTGTCTCTCTCTCTCTCTCTCTCTCTCTCTCTCTCTCTCTCTCTCTCTCTCTCTCTCTCTCTCTCTCTCTCTCTCTACTCGGCACAAACAAGGGACTAAATAAATTTCGCTCTTATGCCACCAAAATGTGGAACGCCCTACCAACAGTCATTAAGTGTGTGTGTGTGTGTGTGTGTGTGTGTGTGTGTGTGTGTGTGTGTGTGTGTGTGTGTGTGTGTGTGTGTGTGTGTGTGTGTGTGTGTGTGTGTGTGTGTGTGTGTGCAGGTCTGGCTGCGGGCCTGGCTGGACAGGTCGCTGCCGCTCTGGAGCTGAAGCTGGAGAACCAAGACAAAGACGACATCCACTCCTCCGACGACCTGGACTCCAACGCTGACGGAGACAAGAGGGACATCAAGACCCCCCGCGGAGGCACCCGGACCAGGTACATATTAGACTGGAACACTTTCTATGGCATAGGCAGGATCCGCCGGGAGAAACTAGACACAGCTGCAGGACATGAGACTAATTAATTAGAGCGACAGAGAGAGAGAGAGGAGTGTGTGTGTGCGTATGTACTTGTCTGCGTCAATTTAACAAACGTCTGGGTTTCCGAGGCTAGGTATACATATATGCTTTACTCTCCTTTACCCAGTGGTGGAAAAAGTACTCAAATGTTTTACTTAAGTAAAAGTATAAATACTGCAATGTAGATGTACTCCGTTACGTTAAGTAAAAGTCCTGTATTTAAAATGTACTCAAGTTTAAAAGTGGCGGCATCAAAATGTACTTAAATTACTAAAGTAAAATTACTCATATTGCAGAATGTCCCATTTCACAAGTTCAAAATATGCACAAAATCTTTAGAAAATACCCGATCTACAAGATCTCGCATCGCATTGCGTTCAATACATTCAATAATAGCAGATGTACAAGCTCAGAGCGCCACGAAGTGGTGAACCAAAAACAGAACATCAATGGATAATAAAAAACAACACCCAAAGGCAGAACAACAAACATGTGCACGTTGGCAGAACGGCTCGAACAGGAAGTTGCAACAGCTACGATGAGTCATCGTAGAGCTGCTCTCAGCTGCCAAAACGTGTATTAGTCTCTCAAACGGGAAGCGAGGAACGCACACGTTGTTGCCTGGATCAACGACAGGTCTGCTACAGGTCTGCTCAAGAGGGTCTGGATCAACGACAGGTCTGCTACAGGTCTGCTCAAGAGGGTCTGGATCAACGACAGGTCTGCTACAGGTCTGTCTGCTCAAGAGGGGTGCGACAACGCAAGCATCAAAAAAAAGAAGCTAAACAGAATCCAGGTCTGGTGATGAGTCGGGGCGGGAGTGTGCACGACGAAACGAGCATGCGCGCAACACATTCAACGGGACCGCGCTCACGTAAATATACGCTTGCGTTGTCGCACCGCGACTTCTCTGTGCAAAAAAACACAGGTCTTCATTGAAAATGAACTATAGGAGCGTTATATCGCTTCACGTTTCATATCTCTTCGTTTTAATTTAGTTTTAGTCACAATTTAGTCACACCTGGTTAGTCTAGTTTTAGTCGACTAAATATCATAAGATTTTAGTCTGATAAATCTACAGGTGATTTAGTCGACTAAAATGTATTTTAGCTGGCCTTGATGCCGTCGTAATGATGTTTTTACACTTGCTGAAAATAGATGATCTACAAGCTCACAGCGCGTCGTGTGCTTGTAGATCTGCTATTTTCAGCATGTAACCAAGTGTAAAATGACTTATACTGGATCTCTTGTCCACTAGTCCCTTCCTAACATTTTAGTCTAGTTTTTGTCTGTTGACGAAATTGTTAATGTATTTAGTCTTAGTTTTCATTTAGTTTCCAAAACAACACTGGTTTGAAAGGCCCTTTATTAGTCTCTATACAAACGGTATCTCCATAAGTCTCCAAACTGACCTCGGGGGGGTTCTGTTCGTCCCGTCCCGTTCCCCGTTCCCGCTCCGCAGCAGCATCAACGAGGACGACGACAACCTCAACCCGGAGCAGAAGGCGGAACGCGAGCGCGAGCGGCGCATGGCCAACAACGCGCGCGAGCGCCTGCGCGTGCGCGACATCAACGAGGCCTTCAAGGAGCTGGGCCGCATGTGCCAGCTGCACCTGAAGAGCGAGAAGCCACAGACCAAGCTGCTCATCCTGCACCAGGCCGTGGCCGTCATCCTCAGCCTGGAGCAGCAGGTCAGAGGTCAGTGTTGGAGCTCAACGGTTCACTGTTTTAGCCAGTGGTGGAAAAAGTACTTGACCTGAGATCAGATTCTAAAAGTGTCTTCTACATCCTGACAGTTTTCTGAAAAAGCTATGTTTCTATGTCAGTGGTTCTTCGATTTAAAAAAAATAGCAGACCTACAAGCTTGTGGCACGCTATGAGCTTGTAGATCTGCTATTTTTCAGTAGCTAAAGCATAACATAAGGGGTTCCCGCCCAAAAGTAAGTAATAGTACCAATACTGCAATTTAGAACTACTACCGTTACAAGTAAAAGTACGGAATTGAAAATGTACTTGAGTAAAAGTACAAAAGTATCGGCATCAAAATGTAATTAACCCATTTAGGTAGATCTGCTATTCAATAGCTAAAGCATAACATAATGCTAACACCAAAAGGGGTTCCCGCCAAAAATGGGTCAAAGTACTAAAAGTAAAAGTATTCAACCTAATGGCTTGGTTTTGCTTTGTTTTGTCCACCTCTTCAACCTCCAGAGCGTAACTTAAACCCTAAAGCAGCCTGCCTTAAGAGGAGGGAGGAGGAGAAGCTGTCGGGGGTCTCTGGGGGGGGAGACTCTCAACAGGCCCACCATCCCGGCCTCAGCGATGCATCCAATCCCATGGGCCACCTCTGAGTACAGTAGCACACAGGTACTGTACAACCTGATTGATTGATTGATTGAAATATTTATTAACAGTTTGCTGAATTACAGTACATTTCAAGCACAACTCAATACAAAGACTGTTAACTGTGAGTGACCCAATACAGCATTACACTTGTTTACAACAATTTTCAAATCATCAAAACATACATTAGAGACGTATTTTACGGGGGCCAGTTTCGAATTGCAGCCGTCCGTAGGGGCCCTTTGAGAGCGGTTTTGGAGTCAAGGGATTCGTCTTAATGACTGTTGGTAGGGCATTACACATTTTGGTGGCATAGTAGGTAGGTGGCACCTACTGCACTGTACACCAGTGGTTCCCAAACCTTTTCATGTCAAGGATCCCCAAATTGACACTAATTATCCTCACGGACCCACATTTGAAGAGCCAGAGACCCCAATAAGAGAATACTTTTACGGCTCTAGCAGTGACTCTCAAAGATGGAGATTGCTTTATTTATTTTAATTTCTTTCCAACTGCAGCAGCAGGAAAAAATATATATCGAGTGCAAGACAATACTATATAAATAAGTCCTAAAAAACTACAGGAATCCATAAAAAAAGCACAGCCAGATAAAAAAAGAAAAAAAAAAAACATTTAAAAACTGAACATAGAGTTCATGTCATCAGTTAATGTCCTATCTGCCAGGGAGTCTGATCGTCTGCATGGGGACCCCCGGTTTGACATCCGTTTAATGGCATTTCTATCTCTGGCATTTATATTGTCAAATCAATGTTAATTTAACTCATCATCACCTACTGTACCTACTAGGTGTAACGATACATTTTAACAGCGATACGATACGTATCACGATACATGGTTGACGATACGATACGTGGACGATATTGGTTCACTATTGCGATAGTATTTAAACGCCTCTTTTTCTTTTTTTCTTTTTAAAATAGCATAGTTGTATACAACAAGTACTTAGTATTGACACAATTGATTATTTGCATTGCAAAACGATACAATACGATACAAAGTCAATGTTGCTGTTTAGATTAATTCGATTCTTGAAATTTAAATACATTTTTCGATGCAGTTACTATAATCGTTACACCCCTATTGCCTACAGTATAGACCACTGGTTCTCCAACCTTTTTCATTTCAATATGCAAAGATTTTCGGCGTATATTCACGATAAAAAAGCAGATCTGTGCCGTGCTACGAGCTTGTAGATCTACCGATCTAGCCGATCTACAAGCCGATCTACACGCTCACAATGTGACCCGCTGTGAGCTTGTAGATCAGCTTTTCTCACCGATGATGATGATGATAATGATGAGGATGATGACATCACAATAGGGATGAATAAGGAGGCAGAATATGGCTTGTATTGCATCTCTTGATTGTAAATACTGTTCTTCTCCTCTCCAGATCATTTCTGTAAGAGATGGTGTTCTTGCCTCTCCCAGTGGTCAGACCGGACAGGACACACACGTTTTGTGACACCAATTGGAAGAAACGGACCACTTTTCAAGTGAAAAACTACCAAGACTAACACAATCCAATCCTATACGATTGAAGACGATTGAAGACCCCCCCCCCTCTGTGACAACAGCCAATGTCTATCAGCAAATTTCTGCCCACGAGAAGAAAAAACTTCTTCAGCACATATCACTATCTGAACAAACAATCAGAGAACTGACGCAATCTCCTCTGAGCCCAAAGTGGAAATTGCCTTGTGCCTAAAACTGAATTGACGAATGCATTGTAACAGCAATTGTGTTTTTGTTTGTTTCTTCTTTTTTTTTTTTGTTTCTATTTATTATGTTATTGAACTATAAAGTGTATGTCTAAAGGGAAATTTAAGTGATTTTTCAAAAGAGAAGCATGTTAGCTTTTCAGTCAATCTACAGTTTGCCAGGTGTCGCCCCCCAAAAAATGAAAGAATAAATCAAACAGAAGCACTTAGCCCCAACGAGCCATGGGGAATGACAGAGATTGAAATGTATTTATTGGCCAGTGTTTAAGAGTGATATGTATAACCCCACATTGTAAATGTTTATTGGTGAGAGACCCGTTCAAAACGGGGAAAAAATACTATATATTATTTATATTTATAATTGTATCCCATTCCATAACGAGCAGCATCTTCTAAACCAAAACTAACCTACAGAATGCTTGGTTCCTTCTCTGTAGCATATTGACCGACCGCCACGGAATGGACCAAACGCAGAAGGCTTCCTGCTGCTCCCCCCCCCCCATTGTGTGAGCTCTCCAGTACAAAGAGCCGTGTTGGACTTGGGTTAGCGTGTTAAGATGTCGCGCGACAGAAATAGATGATTTTACAAGCTCACAACACGTCATGGTGTGACACGCCCGTGAGCTTGTAGATCTGCTGTTTTCTGTGCCTACCCTCCACTATTACTCTAATACTATAGTCTTAGTGGCAAAGCTGGCAGAAGGATGGCAAACTCTAGTTTAACTGAAAGGACAATGTTAGACGTACGTGTGTGTGTGTGTGTGTGTGTGTGTGTGTGTGTGCGTGTGTGTGTGTGTGTGTGTGTGTGTGTGTGTGTGTGTGTGTGTGTGTGCTTGCGCGTGTGTGTGTGTGTGTGTGTGTGTGTGTGTGTGTGTGTGTGTGTGTGTGCGTGTGCGTGTGCGTGCGTGTGTAGTGAGTCAAAAGAACAGAGAGCAAACTTTACAGACCTTAGCATTCCCTGCATATTTTTGTGTCTTAACTAAAGGGGGGATTTCATTGCCCTTTAGTACCTTTGCCATAATAGTATTACGTGTAAACAATTTGATGTGTTTTTGCAGATTGTTGTGATGTTTATCACCACAGGTACACATTATACGACTCGACACAACCTTTGGTCCAGAGCCATGTCAAATGTGTTTGGCTGCTCTTTCTTCCCCAAAAAGGTGTCTTAACTAGGCAAATAAAAAAACTGTATACAGTACTTGTAACTAGGTTGACTTTTCACCGAGGCACCAACGTAAATGAGTGAGCTATAGCCTTGTTTTTGGTAGCTAGACCGGAATGAACCGGAATAGAACAAGCAAGTAATACGTTCCACGATAGAGCTGTTGACTCCCTGTCAGAGGCCACTCCTAGGAGGACTGACAGTAACATTGAACCTGTTCTATCTTGTTACAATAAACGATTCACGGTAATGGGAACTACTTTAAATACACCTACTGTTAGACTAAACTGTAAAAGTTGTATATTGTGTACCTGCTCATGCTCTGGACTTCAGCAGACATAGCTTTTTCTTTATTTCCTGCCACTGGCTAAATCAGAAATTGCTTTACCGAAGAAGTTGTAGATTCAAAACGATGACCATAGTATCTCCTGGCCTGATGAACATAAAACTTTATTATTTTTTGTTCCTGTCAATAACACAAGCACAAGTACATGTGTTTCAAAGAATGTTACTTCTGTAGGCAAAGAAAAACTATACACATAACTATGTTTATTCGTACTGTACTTTGAGCATACATGTTAAATGGTGTTTTGATCCAAGCGGTGAAAGGTACACGACACAGTAAGCCAGACTAGATAGTTCTTTGAATTCACGTGAATTCAATTCAATATCCAAATAGTTGGTGTCTTAGAACAGTAGTGCAATTATGAACAAACGCAGAAAAGTAAATAATATTTCAGTTGATTTTGTTTCAAGACATTGGTCATGGCTTTACTTTTGTTTCACCCCCTATCAGTGTGCATGCTTTATGTTTTTCCTTTATTGAGTCATTTTGGTCTTAAAGTCAATTGATTTCTTTGTATATTTTGTCTTCCATCAATAATCTAGACCTTAAACTATAAGGCTGCCACATCCAGAATAGAGTATTCTTTCAAAAAGGGAAATCGCTTATACAATGGATATGCCACTCTGTGAGTTTACAAAAAACAATTAATATCCTTTAAACATCACAGAATAAGTGAAGTCATGATATTTTCTCTGACTGCATGTGGCCTTCGCACTTCATTTCAGTATTCATGTTGGCAGACTTTGGTTGGGGGTTATAAATGTATGTCACTTCCTGTTCTCTTTCCTTCCTTCCTTCCTTTGTGTTTCTTTTTTTTATTTCCTGTTGACTTCCTTTGTTTATTTGTTTGTTTGCTCCTCTGTTTGCCATGTGCTGTATTCCCCGACGCTTTCCCTTGTATAATATATGAAAAGAAAAGATCAAAAGGTTAAAAAAAAAACATTTGGCTTATTTTTCACTGTAGTTAGTCTTTTATACAATAATACTGTAAGAATATTTCTTGAATTCTAAATATTACTCTTTCTAGATTTTTGAAATCGAAAGTTTTGAGTAAAAAAGTTTCTTACTTTATTTTACTATATTAGATAGTAAAAATGTACGGTTATTTACCATAACCTGTTCATTATTATCATCAGACAAATTACAAACGGCATCTTAAGAACATAGTAGGACTGTTGCTCAGTCTAGTACGTAAAGAAAAGGCATTATATGAGCTTCAGATTCCTCCATCTTACTTTTCAGTCTCTGTTGTTTGATTGAAAAAAAGAATCGTTCTCGTGTCAAAAGAAATTCAAGGTATTGTCGATGCACATCGAAAGGAAGAGAAAAAAGAAACAGCAACAACAAATTTGAATTTTCTGTCTCAGTTAGCAGAAAACACAAAATGTATATAACATTTATGTTGCAATAAATGTGCCATCTTTTTTTAAACTGGATTGTATGTGCATTTCTTTCCTGCCCTGAACACGGTTTTGTGTTAGCCCATTCTTAACATTTGTTTTTCTCCACTCCATGCCGTTGCGTGATTGCATCTCATTAAACCAGCATCTATTTCATAAATAGCCTGCTAAATAACAGATCTATAAGCTCACAGCTTTTTGATCTGATATGTTGGCAATTTTTGAAAATGCTCGCCTTTTTTTTTTTTTTTTTTTTTACACACCTTACATGTTGGACCACATGTCCACAATAGCAATGCCAAGTTCAAAGTTGTTGAATGTCAGATGCTGGCTGAAAGAGGCAGGGTGACCTGACAGTAACATGATAGTCATATACAGGCTTCACTGTTTATATTCCCATAGACCTTTCTACAGTGGATTTAGGCCAAATGAGCGTTTTACACTATGTTATACTCCTGCAGTGGACCATTGTAGTCTGAATGAAAAGTACTATGAAATATATGTTTCTATTTTTAATAAAGTGCGATTTAGCGGCGTATACTGTATGCATGTTCTGTGAGTGTACCTTTTTTCAGAAATTAATATTCCACGCGCAAAATTGTCACAATATGAAATGGATGCCAAATGCATAGAGTAGCCTACTTTGTGATAAGATTTAAGGAATCAACAAACCTTAATCTAAGTTTTAGATGGCAAAGAATAGCAGATATACAAGCTCACAGTGCATCTATTTTGGATTTTTTTTTTAATATATCTTGAAAGTGTGAGAACAATTGATTTAGAGGGCATAATGCCTCAGGTCTTAATGGGTTAATTCCATTCGTCCAGTGATGTAATTAGCCTGGATGTAACCATTAAACTTTAAACGGTATATAGTTGACAGGAGTCCCCAAGGGCTCTATACTAGTCTCACTCTAGTTTAAGCTCTATACACTAAATATCTTCTAAAAAGCTGATCCAACAAACCCATAATGTGTTGCAATGCAACGCATTGTGTGCTTGTAGATGTGCTATTTTACAAAATATCCACAATAGGGCTATGGAGTTGTGAGAAATACTGCTCTAAAGAGTCTGAATGCACAGTATAGCCTCGGTATCCAAGTTTTATTATTTATTATTTATTTTCGATCGCATTCGGCTACGCCCTGGCGTTAGGCGTTGCAGTTCGTTGGAGCCATATGTGTGCAAGAGGGGCGGAAGTGCGCAGGAAGTGAGGAAGGCACGTTACATCACGCTGTCACTGAAGTGATTACTGGCCAATCACAGCGCACTGGATTACCAGTCGGGTGCCCAGACGGTTACGCCACCGCCTGGGCCCACAGCGCATCTTTTCCGGGACTTATCAGACCCGAACATGCGCTCTGTGATGCACGCTCATGCTTCCGCGAGGCTTCGCAAGGAATCTCGGGAATGTTTTGACCTCCCTTCAGCACATACGCTCCAGAGCCGGAAAGGGCGTCTACGGGCTCATGGGCCAGGCTAATTGAACGCACAGTGTCAAGACATCTGCACCAAACGACCATGGTGCGTGTTGTTGTGAGCATCATGATGTCCTCATGGCTCGATCTGTGACTGTGACAGAGTTGCAAGCTAAAGAAAATGCTGACTGCCGTTCTGTCTACGGAAAGCTCGATCAGTGTTGACTCTGTTGAGACGTAAATCACAGACATCTGTCGTCTTTTACATTTTAAAAGAGAAAATAATGGAGAGAGAAAGACGTTCTGTGAGGTGGTAGCCTGGAGAATATTGGCTCACCGATCAGTGAGTTGGATGCAATCCTACCTGGGGGGGGGGGGAGAACAGATGGTGGAGGTGAACGGAACACTGTCGTTGTCGTCCCCCCTCCCAGTGAGCTCTGGCGTAAGTGGTGTTCCACAAGGAAGCATACTAGGGACTTTACTGTTCCTAATTATGTAAACGACATGACATCAGCTTGTGAATGCAACTTGTTCCTGCGTTCGCAGATGACTCGGCACTGCTGGTCTCGGACAGGAACAAACTGCAGGTGGAAAAGGCCCTCAGCTCTGAACTAGGTAGAATCTGCACCTGGCTCGCTGATAATTTTTTATCTTTTTTTGAAGTTTTGGCTTCTCTGAAATTCTCTCTTCCTCACTTCCCATGTCCCGCCTCCCACGACAAAACAGCATTATAAACATCCTGCATGTACGTGGTTGGCCAATCAGATAATGAATTTATTTATATAGCACATTTCAAGACATAGTCACAAAGTGCTTTACATAACAGGATAAAAACAACAACGTAGTCACAGCTACAACAAGGTATCAATAAGTGGACAACGTAGAAGCATACACACAAAAATAGAGTATGCAAAAAGGAAAATTAAGAGAAAGCCTTAACGTAAAGGTGGGTTTTTAAAAGGGTTTCAAAACATGACACAGATTTAGCAAGTCTTAAATGAATAGGTAGGGCATTCCATAGTTTGGGAGCCCGGAGGCAGTAACTAGGACAGTGCAGCTAACCAGTCGCCGCTCGGGAGGCGGTATAATGGGAAGTCAACAAGCTTTATGCATCTTTGAAACATCTCACCAACACTCAAGCGGCACGCCGCTCGGCGTGAACGGAGGGTATGTACATCTGCATCCCAACGAGAGTGGAATAACCGATTAGGGACCCTACGGTTAAGCGATGTCCAAACTTCAGAAAAGCTTAACCGAGGGTTCTGAAAGGGGCTAGGCAGGAGCAAGCAAGCAGCTAGCCACCAGGCCAGCCAGCCAGCCTTCACCAGGCACTGGGCAGGAGCCAGCAGCTAGCTACCAGGCCAGCCAGCCAGCCTTCACCAGGCACTGGCAAGTGTTTTTTGACTGAGGGGTCATATTTTGCCAGCAGGAATTGGAGGAATTGCCTGTCATAACAGTATCAGGATGTATCAGGATGTTGATATCAGCCAACACTCCACCCCCCCCCCCCCCCCCCCAGAGAGGACTTATAGGGCCTCATCTGAAAATATGTTGTTCCAGGAACCTTACAGAAGCAAAGATTTGAGTTAAAAACTTTCGCTCTGAGAGAATATATATTCAAAGATTTGCACCACATTTTCACGATTTTTCCAAAAATAGCAGATCTACAAGCTCGTATGAGCTTGTAGATCTGCTATTTTTCAATAGCTAAAGTATAACATAATGCCTAAAACGCCAAAAGGGGTTTCTCTCCAGCTGGTCGAAATGACGCTCGCGGCGCGCGGCTGTAACCTGACACATCGGGGAAGCGTTTTTTCGCCCCTGCTGCAAGTTGTAGTCATTTCCATCCACCAACTGTTTTTGGGCTGTTTGTGGCATTCCGACAAACCGCCATTCTGACTACGCGACTTTCTGTGTGCGGTTATAGGGTTATAGGGACTCGAGCACTTCGGAATGGTATAGTGCTTCAGAATGCCACCGGTTTAAACAACATTAGGAAGCAAGCAAGCACCAAATATTAGCAAGCTGGTTGGAATAACGTGTTAATTCCTTCCACGTGCTACGTCCAACCAAGGAAACTCCCCCACGTCAGGTGTAAAGGAGTGACTTGGACACTCGTGCATGAAGGAAGCATGAGTTCAAGTCCGTTGCTCTCCCCAGGTTGGCGGAGGGTGTGTAGAGCCCAGGATCACATTAGATAATTGACACAGGGGTGAAAAATGGGTTACAAAACCGTGGGATAAAAATGATAAAAATAATAAAAATATGCAAGCTACTTTACAGGAAAAACAAGCCCAATGTCGCCTATATTAAGCAGACATGGCAACAACTGGCCACGGCAGGCCTGATGACGGACACGCCTCGGCACACACAGGGTTGAAAGTCTTGACAAAAGTCCCAATAACTGCTATGTTGGGAATCTAAGTTCTCACTGCAGGAGGAGTATCGTATGCACGGGTTACGGACATCTGTCTTTCTGTTCCCCGTCACAGCTAGGATCATTCAAGTTTTTTCTAATCCCTGCAAGATCACTGACCCCACTTTATTTGTCAGCTCATTTTTATTTATTGGGCGGTCTTGTCGCATCGCATCAATGTATAAACCACAATCAATCACAGAAAAACTGAAGTTTAGGGGAAAACATTTTAATCTATAATGAAATCACATGCCGTTTACTGTAAATGTGTGCATGCCACAGTAAAAAAAAAATCCTCAGTGCCGATGTGTCCATTTTTAACTACCGGGGAGCGTACAGATGGACGCTTACGGGGCCCATTTGGTTCCATTTGTACGCTCGCCAAACACTGAGGATTTCAGCTTGTGTTGTAAAGGTCTCTGGTACATGTCAATTATGGTGAGTTGCCGCTAGAAGGCCTGCACTTTAGTTGAGACGAGTCAGGGTCAGACACACACACATGCAGCGAGCGCTCTCTACTGAGCATGCCCAGAGGCCCCAGCTGTGGCACCTCACTGGAGAACAGAGTGTCCATTGTGTGCCTCGTCGGTAACAAAACACAGTGCCAGAGAGAGAGAGCACAGATTAAAGGCTGTGCAGCTACAGTATATAGTCCACTTTGTGGTTCCCGAGTTCTCATGGACATAAATGAAAACTGTGGGACCGCTACAGTACAAAGGCATCGAGGACCGAGGGGTGGGCGGCTAGCCGCCGGGACGTCAAATACACTGTGTATGGCGGTCTGGCGGATGTCCTTCACTGTCTGTGTTTGTCCACAACAATGATGAGTTTTTCGTTATTTTTTTTTATTTTATGGAAGGAACGTGGGAGTTTTTTTTAAACATTTATTTGATGTCTTGGTTTGAAGTGTAAACATGCCCATTGGCATTTTATTGTGTGCTATGCTTCACAACAATATTATAAACGGCTGCTTTCTATTTCCCAAGGTTAAAAAAACAAGATAAAAAGAAGGTGAAGCTATGGGTACGTTCTTTCTGTGATGGTAAACTTGAAGGCCTGAAAATGTCCTGTGCTGCTGCTGCTACTATTGATCAGTGTTGTTTTTGGCAGCAAATTTCTATTTTAGTTTTATTCATCATAGTCTCTAGTTTTAGTCACATTTTTGTCACGAGGAATGTTTTAGTGTTAGTAACTTGCGCTAGGAAAATAGGAAAAAAATAAGAAGAAAAACAAAAACTTGCGCTAGGAAAAAAAAAGAAAAAAACAGAAAAAAAAAAAAAAAAAAAAATAGGAAAAAAACTTGCGCTAGGAAAAAATAAGAAGAAAAATGAGAAAAAATACAAAAACTTGAGCTAGAAAAAAATAGGAAGAAAAACAAAAACTTGCGCTAGGAAAATAGGAAAAAAAAAAGAAAAAAACAAAAACTTGCGCTAGGAAAATAGGAAAAAAAAAAGAAAAAAAAGAAACTTGCGCTAGGAAAAAATAGGATGAAAATAAGAAAAGAAAAAAACTTGCGCTAGGAAAAAAAAAGAAAAAAAAGAAGAAAAAAATACAAAAACTTGCGCTAGGAAAAAAAAAAAAGAAGAAAAACTAAAACTTGCGCTAGGAAAAAAAAAAAAAAAAAAACTTGCGCTAGGAAAATAGGAAAAAAAAGAAAAGAAAAAAAACTTGCGCTAGGAAAATATGACAAAAATAAGAAAGAAAACAAAAACTTGCGCTAGGAAAAAATAGGAAAGAAAATAGGAAAAAAAAAAAAAAAAAGACTTGCGCTAGGAAAAAAAAGAAAAAAAAAGAAAAAGAAAGAAAGAAAAAAAAAACTTGCGCTAGGAAAAAAGAAGGAAAAAAAAAACTTGCGCTAGGAAAATAGGAAAAAATCTTTTTTTAGTTTTTTTTTAAGGCTCTTTTTTGCAGGCTCTTTTTTTGCAGGCTCTTTTATTTGCAGGCTATTTTATTTGCAGGCTCTTTTATTTGCAGGCTCCTTTTTTTTTCTTCGCAGGCTCTTTTTCGCGGGCGCAGGCGCGACTTTTTCGCGACTTTTTTGTGTGTGTGTCTGTGTGTGTGTCTGTCTGTGTCACGACTGTGTGTGTGTCTGTGTCTGTCTCTGTGTGTCTGTGTGTGTGTCTGTCTGTGTCACGACTGTGTGTGTGTCTGTGTCTGTCTCTGTGTGTCTGTGTGTGTGTGTGTCTGTGTGACTTTTTTGTCGCAACCTTTAGTCGCAACTTTTTTGTCGCAACTTTTTTGTCGCAACCTTTTGTAGCGACTTTTTGGCGCGACCTTTTTGTCGCGACTTTTTTGTGTGTGTGTGTCTGTGTGTGTCTGTGTGTCTGTGTGACTTTTTTGTCGCGACTTTTTTGTGTGTGTCTGTGTGTGTCTGTGTGACTTTTTTGTCGTGACTTTTTTGTCGCGACTTTTTTGTCGCGACTATTCTGTCGCAACTTTTTGTAGCGACTTTTTTGTCGCAACTTTTTTGTGTCTGTGTGTGTCTGTGTGTGTGTGTGTGTGTGTCTGTGTGACTTTTTTGTCGCGACTTTTTTGTGTGTGTGTGTGTCTGTGTGTGTGTCTGTCTGTGTCATGACTGTGTGTGTGTCTGTGCCTGTCTCTGTGTGTCTGTGTGTGTGTGTGTGTGTGACTTTTTTGTCGTGACTTTTTTGTCGCGACTTATTTGTGTGTGTGTGTCTGTCTGTGTCGCGACTGTGCGTGTGTGTGTCTATGCCTGTCTGTGTGTGTGTGTCTGTGTGTGTGTGTCTGTGTGACTATGTTGTCGCGACTTTTTTGTCGCGACTTTTGTGTCTGTGTGTGTGTCTGTGTGTCTGTCTGTGTCGCGACTGTGTGTCTGTGCCTGTCTCTGTGTGTCTGTGTGTCTGTGTGTCTGTGTGACTTTTTTGTCGTGACTTTTTTGTCGCGACTTATTTGTGTGTGTGTGTGTGTCTGTCTGTGTCGCGACTGTGCGTGTGTGTGTCTATGCCTGTCTGTGTGTGTGTGTCTGTGTGTGTGTGTCTGTGTGTCTGTGTGACTTTGTTGTCACGACTTTTTTGTGTGTGTGTGTGTGTCTGTGTGTGTGTCTGTCTGTGTCGCGACTGTGTGTGTGTGTGCCTGTCTGTGTGTGTCTGTGTGTCTGTGTGACTTTTTTGTCGCGACTTTTTTGTCGCATTGCAAAAGTTGTGTCAAAAGTTGTGTCACTTTGCCCTGGCTGAGCTGGGAAGGCTGACAAAGGGTGAATTGCAAAATTGCAAAATTGCAAAAAATTGCAAAAAATTGCAAAAAATTGCAAAAGAATTGCAAAAGAATTGCAAAAGAAATTCAAAAATTCAAAATTGCAAAGGGTGAATTGCAAAGTTGTGTCACTTTGCCCTGGCTGAGCTGGGAAGTCTGACAAAGGGTGAATTGCAAAGTTGCGCAAAAAAATTGCAAAAAAATTGCAAAAAAGAAAATGCATTTATTTTAGCAAAATTGCAAAAAAAATTGCAATCTTTTTTTTTTGCAAAATTGCAAAAGAAATGCAAAATTGCAAAGGGTGAATTGCAAAGTTGTGTGACTTTGCCCTGGCTGAGCTGGGAAGGCTGACAAAGGGTGAATTGCAAAGTTGTGTCACTTTGCCCTGGCTGAGATGGGAAGGCTGACAAAGGGTGAATTGCAAAGTTGTGTCACTTTGCCCTGGCTGAGATGGGAAGGCTGACAAAGGGTGAATTGCAAAGTTGCAAAATTGCAAAGGGTGAATTGCAAAGTTGTGTCACTTTGCCCTGGCTGAGCTGGGAAGGCTGACAAAGGTTGAATTGAAAAATTGCAAGAAAATTGCAAGAAAATTGCAAGAAAATTGCAAGAAAATTGCAAGAAAATTGCAAGAAAAAATTTGCAAAATTGCAAAATTGCAAAGGGTGAATTGCAAAGTTGTGTCACTTTGCCCTGGATGAGCTGGGAAGGCTGACAAAGGTTGAATTGCAAAGTTGCAAAGTTGCGCTAGGAAAAAAAATAAGAAAAAAAACAAAAACTTGCGCTTGGAAAAAATAAGAAAAAATACAAAAACTTGCGCTAGCACAAAAAAGAAGAAAACATTGCAAAATTGCAAAAAAATAATAATAATAATTTTGCAAAATTGCAAAGGGTGAATTGCAAAGTTGTGTCACTTTTCCCTGGCTGAGCTGGGAAGGCTGACAAAGGGTGAATTGCAAAATTGCAATTTTTTTTATTATTTGCAAAATTGCAAAAAATAATAATAATAATTTTGCAAAATTGCGAATAAATTGCAAAGGGTGAATTGCAAAGTTGTGTCACTTTGCCCTGGCTGAGCTGGGAAGGCTGACAAAGGGTGAATTGCAAAGTTGCAAAATTGCAAAAAAATGCAAAAAATTGCAGAAAATTGCAGAAAATTGCAAAATTGCAAAAGAAATGCATTTTTTTTTTGCAAAATTGCAAAATTGCAAAATTGCAAAGGTTGAATTGCAAAGTTGTGTCACTTTGCCCTGGCTGAGCTGGGAGAGAGGAGAGGTCACACTGTCTGTCAGGTTACATTAGAGCCTATGTTGTATGTATGCACCCGGACTGCCAGGCCTTGAGTAACAGGCGCCCCTGTTAATCTTGACCTACAGCTGCCTCGTGTCAAACCAGAGACAGGACTGTCAAAGCCACGGAAATACAACCACCCCATTTTGTAAAGTTATATTGTATTCAGTGTTGTTTTTAGCAGCAAATTTTGATTTTAGTTTACATTTATTTTGTTTTGGGGTGAGCGTTCCGGTTATCGATCAAATAGGTATTGTGGCAAACCAGGGGAAACCGCCAGGCCTATTCCCCACAGAATGAGGCTGGGGGAGGTGATAGAGGGAGTATATCACCCTGTACAGGTATTGCAGCCAATGGGAGCTGGACATGGACGCACCTGCAGCCGGTAAGGCAATCACCAGAAGCTTTTAAATAGCAGACGCCCAAGCTGTCTGGTGAGTCAGTTTGAACTAATGGAGGAGTGAGGAAGGAGGAACCACTCTGTTCATGAGGAGGCTGGTATGAGGGAGATCTCACAAGTGAGTACAAGACTTAACTCAAACCTTTGGAACCACTTGGATGTGCTGTGTGTGTATTGTGGCTCACCTGGTCTCGTTCTCTCTCCCTCCCTAGGCCGACTGAACTCCACAAGGGAGAGCCTACAGCACTCTCACCCAACTGAGTAAAGTAGTCACTAGCTCTCTCTCTCTCTCTGCTCTGCCCACAGGACTGCATGTGAATAGAAGCCCAAGCCCCTGACAAGAGGAACCCTGTGTTGACGTTTTGCCCCGTTTTCCCCTTTCCCTAACACTTTAATAAAAGACAATTTAAGTTTATGTTGAATCTGACTCTGAGCCTCTTATTTTATTGTGAATCTGTGCCTATTCTCCCCTGGGTTGCCACAGTATACAGTCAATTATTATTATTATTATTTAAGTCTAATTTATACTTTGATTATTCAAAAACTGATCTACAAGCTCACTGCAAATGTTGCATCGAAATGCATTGTGCGCTTGTACATTTGTCTTTTTGAATTTTGACAAAAAAAAAAAAAAAAAAACGAAATATTTGCTTTTGTATATAGGCCAACCGTGAAGAATATTTGCATGCCATGGACCCCTGGGGGTCCATGGACCCCACTTTGAGAACCACTGTGTAGGCATGTAACGATATATCGTATATCGATCGATATTATATCCTGACGGTATCGATTTATTAAAAGATTATATTGATTTTCAGAAGGAAAAAAAGTAATGTAATGTAATCATATTCCATCATATTCGCATGCTTTTGGAGGGAAATGAGACAGACATGCACTCACTTTCAGTAGTAGAGGCCTGCAGAGGGGAGCTGTATGTGTCTGTGAGACTGTGACACAGGTGATGGTCGTTATTGATGCTCATTAAGGAATACAATTATGTTTCTGCACTGTCAAATAGGTCTACATCTATCCTAAGAAGTTAGTTGTTGCACAGAAATTAAGTACTTTTACATCAAAAGTAATGCTACTTTTGCAATGCAGTTAAATAAAAATTGTGAAAAAAGCTTGGGGGGAAGATAAATCATTCAAAAAAATATTTTTCAGTCATTTGTCTGGAAAATAATTGTGTTGAAAATATTGTGAAGAATTGTATCGTGAACCTCATATCGTGATAAGTATCGTATCGTGAGTTGAGTGTATCGTTACATGCCACCACTGTGGTATGTCACCAAGGTGTCCAAGGGGAAAAGCCAAACAGGTTTCTAACCGAGCTGCCATGCAGGTCGGCATTTAATGCCTTTTGTTGGAGTTTCTTGTATTATAATTCAGACTGATGGTCTGGAAAGAAGGCATAATGTACAATAAATGGATTGACATATTCATGACTATGACTCATGAAGAGTAACCTGACTCCGCCAGATTGCGGCAGTATTGAGTTCACAAGTTCCCTCCTCCTGCCTGCTGGCAGAATGCAAATATTGTCCAGCAGGGGGAGTGGTTCTACCAGGCTACATGAAGTGTGGGTCATGACCGAAAGAATAACGTTGCAAAATGAGTTTTCTCTGACGAGTGGCTGGCATCTCCTTTAGAGATAGGGTGAGAAGTTCAGTCACACAGTAGAGAGTAGAGCCGCTGCTCCTTCGCCTGGAAATGTGCCAGCTTAGGTGGTTCGGGAATCTGGTTAGTATGCCTCTCGGGCGTCTCCCTATAGGGAGGTCTTCGAGGCACGTCCCACCGGGAGGAGACCCCGGGGCAGACCAAGGCGCAGGTGGAGGGACAATTTAGGCGTTCATTTAGCAGACGCTCTTAATCCATGTGATTTACAGTAAGCAAGAACCAAAAAATAATAATAATCACATCGACTCACTGGCTTTGGAACGCCGTGGGATCGCCCAGGAGGAAATTGCTAATGTTGCCCGGGAGAGGGAAGTCTGGAGCTGGAGCGGTTGGCCCCCGCGACCTGACTACGGAATCGGATAAGCGGTTGAAGATGGATGGATGGATGGACATGATACAATTCTCTGGACATTTAATTACTCAAGCATGTGTCTAAACTTGACTCAACCCAGTTGCCCCTAGCAGTGGTCAGGTTTGCCTCTATACACCTACATAATAGACACAGGATCTGACACAAATCACTTCTTTAATATTTTGGTTTTCATCTCTCTCACTCACTCAGAGTCATTACTAGGCTATATGGTGCACTCAGTGGTCGATGAAGTACTCACAGTTTTTCACTTAAGTAAACGTAGGAATACTCTGTTAAAACGTAAGGTCCACTATTCAAAATTGACTTGAGTAAATTAAGTACAAAAGTATTGGCATGAAAATATACTTTAAGTAGCCTATAGCAAAAGTATATAGTCATTGTGCCAAATGTTCTTTTTTTTCAAGTGTTCAAAATGTATAAATAAAATAAAATAACAAAATAACAGATCTACAAGCTCACTTCAACTCTTAACGAGATTACACTTAAGACGGAGGGTGGAGGTGAGATTTATTGCAGATAAATTGATTACAGTATGGAGCTGGGATTGAGTGAATGGACAGAACTGGTGACTGATGCATGATAAACAGAATGATGAGGAGGAGACATGGTGAAGGAGCTTTGGCGTGAGCCCCGTGGGGACGGGCCGGAGCCTCTGCTCGGATCCTGCCTGGCGAAGGCAGGGGGGCTCTTAAGTGCTTTTAAGGGGGCGCGGACAAGGTAACGTTGATCTGATTGGAGCTGACGAGTGATGGATCACACAACTAGATAGGCTAATTTTAAATAACCAGAAGTGGCTACTGCAGGCTACTGCATGTTTTGTTTTGTATGCATGTTTAAAAAAAAATTGTAATGCTTTATCAGTGTTTCGTCCACAGTCAGTCTTTGTATTGAGTTGTGCTTTCATGTGAAATGGCCTACCCATTCTGCAAACTGTTAATAAATATTTCAATCAATCAATCAATCAATCAATGAACAGTCAACACATCCTACTCATGTAGCAACAGTTTACTTAGGTAGCCTATGTGACAGAGTTAGCTGGCAGCTGCAGTATAGAATCTGCATTTTGCAACTCCTACCAACATTCATTTCAAGTATTGCACATTTGCGAATAAAGTTCTCAATATCAGACGCAGCTGGCCAACGTAGACTACACCGGATTCGTAACTATCCACTAGATGGCGCTCTCGGTTTTAAAAGGCATTGCAAATATAGTGTGTTTAGTTAATGTCGTGAGGGTCATTTTAGGCTGCAACTACTTTTGAGGCGAGCTTGGCGAATTTTTATACGAATGCAACCATGTTTTACTCTTTACTGCCTGTCATATGACAACATAGTTTTACTGTTGGAACTTGGAAGGTAAACATACAAAGCAACAAACAATAATTACTAATAAAAACGTCAGTTGTTGTTTCCTCTTTTTGTGTATTTGATCAATCGTGAGATCAAGGATTATTTATGATTATTTTGTTGGCCCTCATAGGCCTAACAACATTTTTCCCCAACTAGTACTGCGATCAACTATATAATTTCAGATGCATTAAAAAAAAAAAATATTGCACACAAACAAAAAGCAGGTGTAGTGAGAAAAGTGAGAGAACGGATCGAGTGGAGATCGAGTGCGCAAACTGCTCTGCATTTTGGATGCACGGAGATGGAGATGGATGGATGCATGTGTGGGTGCACCGTGCACCTTTTTCGCTTTTTACGCACACAATCTTTTGACAAATAACAGGCTGAGAAACTATGTGGGCTTTGAGGCTGCTGAGACACCCTGCTGAGGGGGGTCCAGCTGGGCCGGGTGAGGGTCAACTGTAGAAGAAAATGCGGCCGTGCATTTGGATTTTGGAGTGTTAATCTGAATTCAACCAGTCACTCAGACCCGGGCCATTGTGTACTTAAGTGAACGTTCCGTGAAGATTGTTGTATTGTGATTTTTCTGTCTTTCCGTTTATAGCCCAATATTTCTTTTGTGCAAAACTTATATGCTTGGAATGGATTCAGAATCATGAAAACCCCCCTATTTCATATGTCACATGTTACTTTAAAGACTGATGAAATTTAGAAATGTTTCACTTTATATAGTAGGATGTTAATGGTAAATATTGTCAGGGCAAAAAAAACGGTTTACATTTTTGAGGCTCATACATTTATGAAAATTACATTGAAGAATCTTCACGAAACGTGCACTAAACTGGATTATGCTACATAACTACATACACTACAATTATTATTATTATTATGAGTGCTACTGTGGGAGGGTTTGGGTTCCTTTGAGTCCGTGTATAATCCGTCGCAGGACGGTGTCCAGCGTCCAAAAAATAGCAGATCTACAAGCTCACAACGCGTCGCGAAGCGACGCGTTGTGAGCTTGTAGATCTGCTATCCACCCCACGCTATTCGAGGGGCGGAGCTATGTATGGCGTCGGTCGGGGCGTCTCTCTGGAACTGTAACCACTGAACTAAAGTCCCAAAACAAGAGCAAAGACGTACAAGGAAAAATAGTTTAAAACAAAAAAACTAGTTGATTTAATCCTATAATTTTAATGTTTTTACAAACTACGTATCTTATTGGAGACAACGACAACAATACGGCGGGCGCTCCTTGGTAAGAAAACTATAGTTTTTATTTTGTGTGTGTTTTGTTTCGGGGTCAAACTAAACTCATTCAAGAGAGAGAGAGAGAGAGAGAGAGAGAGAGAGAGGTTGAACTGGGTTAAAAACTGTAAAAACTGTAAAGAAGTGTACAGACAGACTCGTTTTTTTTCGCCAAGGGAATGTTACACTTCTAGACTAAATTGTTAATGGTTTAATAATTCATAATTAAGAAGCGCAAAGCTTAGTATAGAGGAATAATTGTTATTATTGTTTTATTCCACCTGTTACATACACAGACAGAGCCGATTGAAAATGGCATGATGATGATGCAGCCACAATACTGTATGATACGTCAAACTGCACTACTGTAGACTAGTATATAGTAGTTACTTTTTTTACCCTGGTACAGTACACTCACACACTCACACACACACACACACACACACACACACACACACACACACACACACACACACACACACACACACACACACACACACACACACACACACACACACACACAACTATCCAAATCGGATACACCGGTATGTTACTAGCTGGCTTTGAACACCATGCAGTGTTTGCGTCATATTAATATGAAGCAAATTATTATTATTTATTTTGTGGTGTAGTTGTTGTCATATTGTCATTGTATGTTTTGCATTCATGATGTCTCCACAAGCTTACTTAAAGCTTGAACAAACAAAGTTACAAAACCATGCAGTGTGTTTGGACTGGCAGAAGAAAGACTAATGGTGTCACATGAGTGTAGATGAGATGTTTACTACAGCACTGGTTCCCAAAGTGGGGTCCGGGGACCCCCAGGGGTCCTTGAGGGAGTTCCAGGGGGTCCCCCAGGTAAACGATAGTGTGGAACCAAATAGACCCTTATGGGTCTGTAACTCTGAGAGTGTACAAATGGAACCAAATGGACCTGTTAGGGTCCATTTTGGTTCTGTTTGTACACTCAGAGTTAAATTAACATTGATTTTACAATATAAATTGGGGGTCCCAGAGATAGAAATGTCATTAAATGGGGGTTTGTAGATGAATGCATGTCAAACCGACAGTTTGACATGCCTTGAAATTAAACGGGTTGATAATCTCTGCTAGAGCCGTAAAATTCTTCTATTATGGGGGTCACTGGCATTAGGCATAGCTTTTCACATGGGGGTCCGTGGGCTAATTAGTGTCAATTTGGGGGTCCTTGAAATGGAAAAGTTTGGGAACCACTCGTTTTCTATGTCTGCCCTATGGCAGACATAGAAAACAAGTCCACTGTTTCTCAAAGTCAGATCCGGGGACCACCAGGGTTCCAATCAATGGACCCTTTTGGGTTCTTAACTGTGTACACTACAGATGGACCACAATGGTCCTAAACATTGTCCCAGGCCTAAACATTGTCCCGTTCCTCCCCACACACAGGAACAGTTTTGACATATAATAATTTTGAAATATTAAAATTTGCAACATTTCACAAGATCAGTATCGGTATCGGTCCCAAAAAACCTGATCGGAGCATCCCTAATAGACACTGAGGATTTTTAGAGTGTAGATTGGGGTCGCACTCGCAGCAATAAAGAATTGTATCAAACTGGGGGGTCCCTCATACGCGAAAACCAGCCAACACCAACCAGCACATCAGGAGCAATTAGGGGTTCAGTGTCTTGCTCAAGTACACTTAGACAGTAACTCTGGGGGAGCCCGGGTTCAAACTGGCAACCTTACGGTTACCATCCGGCCGGTGGCCACTCTACCCCTGAGCCACCGCCGCCCCTTCATGAAGAACAGTGATTCTCTCTGACCTGTTGATCATTTCAAAGAAGGGCCTCCTAGTTTGATATGGTTGCTGTCGTGTCGGGGGCAGAAACACCTCTTATCTTCTCCATAATCTAACTTTTTGTCCTGTAAATCAACTCACCACTTGATCATACTACAAACAACAAAAGCATGAGAAGTATATAGGCAAGCAGATCTACAAGCTGTCAAGCTTGTCGATCTGCTTACTTTTGAGGCTTTTGATTATGTGTAGAAGTTTTTTCCCACCTGACAGAGACGATAATATGCATTGATATGCTCCTCGATCATTGGATTAATCCAAGAAAGTAATCGATAGATGGCTGCAGCTGCATGCAGCCCTAATGGTAGTTAATGGAGAGCAGAACACAGAGAAGGCGGGGTTGGCTCAAGTGTTTCCTCCCTCGCATAGTAGAAGACAATGGGAGGAAAACAGTTGCTTAAAACACACCTCTGCGTCCTTGTGTGTTAAATACATGTACATGTGATACTGCCGGTGAGAGAGAGACCGCATTGTGTTGTCCTTGAGCTTTATTCTGTTCCGCAGAGAGAACACGGTTTTGTCTTGACAGACAGCAGGGGACTTTTCAATTGTCCGTTAAGTTACTTTTCACCTGCTCTGCGTAGGTTGGTAACGGAGTATGAACTGAATATGAACTGGGGGCTCTTCTGAGTCATCGCGAGAGAGAGTCAGTCTGCAGATAAGGCATGGTTTGAGGAGGAATTTTCCTTTTGCTCTGGCATGACTTTAAAGCTCAATTCTGGCATTAAACCCAGCACGCATACCGCAGTACATCTCATAGTCATAAGGTTATACCTGTTCCTCTGTTGGTCTACCAACCTGTTGAACCAAACCTACTGAGTCTGACCTACTAACATGCTTCAGAAAATAGTCCAACCAACACCCAAACCTTTTTCGGCTGGCCTGTCCATAAAACGTTGGACAGACAAACAAAGTTCTGACGGACATATCTGAAGTTGGGAAATGGGAATTTGTAATTCTTTGTAGTTCTCACCAGTGTTGTTTTTTTTACAGTTTTGCTTTGTGAGCTTGTAGATCGGCTATTTTGAGCATGCAACCAAGTGTAAAATGACTTCTACTGGATCTCTTTTCCACTATTCCCTTCCTAGCATTTGTTGACGAAATTGTCAGTATATTTAGTCTTAGTTTTAGTCATCATAGCATAGTTTTAATTTAGTTTCCATTTAGTTTTCGTCATTGAAAAAAGGTAGTCGACGGACATTTTTATCTTAGTTTTAGTCGACGTGGGACGTACCCTTCTGAGTTCTGAAGTTCAGGTGGAATAATGTGTAGGCCCTTAACGTTATATAACGAGTTATAACGAGTTATAATTCGCCCATACTGCGGGCCACGGGTCCAAACTAGCAGATCTACAAGCTCACAATGTGTTGTTTTGGCGCACAACCCCGTTGTTTTGGTCTATATTTTTGCATAAAAAAATCAGTGTTGGTCGTCAACGATCTCTTTTTTCATCTACCAATGAGTATTATTGTTTATTCTCCCGGCTAGTCAGAATTTATTTTACCTGGACTCATTATTTGTAAATGATTCACTTATTCTGTTCATGCATTATTTAAATTGGCAGCCTACAGTATTATGCCAAAAGCAATCAGGCTATTATCACTATTTGTCTAGTATAAAGGGCCTATATATATATTTTTTTTTGATGTTTGCAGATGTTTACCGGTGATGACATACCCGAAATAGAGACGGCAGATTGAAAGTGGTTTTAAATGACCGTTTCAACGATTGCCTGAGGTTTGCCTCAGCCTGCTCAATTCTAAAGGTGAATCTGGGGCCTTTTGCTTTTGTTTTAAGTCTTATCTGTGCCCCACTTACAGACCCATCACTATTTATCTTGTATTGTAACACAGCATTATCAGCAAGGCAAACAGGAACCAGTTAAAGAGGCCATTGTCCATGGAAACACATGGCGGCTGCTGATGTGTGTGTGTTTATTACGGGTCTCCTTTTAAGAAAAGTGGCTGGTTTACCTTGATTGTATAGTTATAAATTATGCCGATGAATGAATCCCTATGCTCTGTTGTGATGCAGTTAGGTGTAAGCATTACAGGAGTATCGCCAGGCAGCTGACTCTCAATGTCCCAGTGGTAGATTAGTTGCTCTGGCTCCCAATTGAATAAATATGGTGTAACAGAGTTAAATTGACATAAGTGACACATTTCCCATGGCACACTGCATAAACTATAGTGGCCACAAATGACAGTGCGATTTACAAGGATCCGCTGAGCGCACACCACGCACGCACGCACGCACACACGCAGATTAACCAACTCTAAATATGGCAACAGCCAAAATGATTCAGAGATGACAGCTCTTCTTTTAACACCCCCCCCCCTACCCCCATTTAAACTATTTCAAAGCCTTTGTTCTGTACTGTAAACAGTCATCTCGGTGCACCGTGTCCGTTACTCACCTGCTTTGCTCTACCTTTCTAGACACCTGATCATATGGGATGTTCTAACCAGGGGGGCAGTCAGCCAGATATTTCGTGAAGCCTCATTTGAAATCGGTAGTTCATATAATGGCCTGTTGTGGCGCTGGACTGGACCCAAAAAGCCCCATAGCTCCATAGAGGCCCATGTATTTTGGCCCAACTTCACCTAGACTGTATTACCTTAATAAACATGGTCATGAATACTTTCTTCTTCCAGTCACTAGTTTAAAGTCTCATTTCTAATGTCATAATATTCTTTTTGGAAAATTATGGTCCCATTAATTAAAAAAATGACCATAAAGAAAAAAAAACATCGCGTATGTTCTGAGGGGCGTGGCTACCGTTACAGTCTATGATCGGGATTCCCCTCCCACTCGAGTCAAAATAAAAACCAACGGAGAAGAAGGGGGGAAGTCCCGCCTCGTTGTCTGGGCAGCCAATGGCCAGCTGGTCCAAAACGGAGCCAGCCAATGGCCAGCTGGTACCAAACGGATCTAGAAAGATGGCGACTTACAGTGCAGGAATAACAGGCTTCATTTTACGTCCATGTTAGACCCGGCGAACGCTTTGTCCATATTTTTCAGTCTATGGTTCTAACCCATCAACGCCTGAGACCAGATTTCTACAAAATGTCTTCTAAATCATGACAGTTTGTTTCTAATCTAAATCAGTGGTTCTCAAACTATTTAATGTCAAGGACCCCAAACATTATATGTATATGGCCACCGACCCCCCCCCCCCCCCCCCCCATCTGAAAATAATGTTGTTCCAGGGACACCCCCCCCCCCCCTCCCCAAGAGTTGAGTTAAAAACATTCCCTGTGAAAGAAGATATTTTCAAAGATTTGCACTATACGTTTTCACGATTTCCCCCCTAAAATAGCAAATCTACAAGCTCGTAGCGCGGCTCTCTGTGCCACGCTACGAGCTCGTAGATCTGCTATTTTTCAACAGCTAACGTTTGAAAATAATGGTTAAAGCGGTTAAAAGCTCTAAGGTGACACAGACATGACGTGTCCTCAGGTTTTAAACAATGTGGTCCCATCATGCTGACTCATGGCGTTGGTGCTCAGACCGCGACCTGCACCTCCTCCTTAGCTGACTGAGGGTAGTAGTTCATTGACTCTCTGTTCAGAGAGGGCTGTCGAGAGCCGCTCGCTAAACAAACAAAGCCCTGGGCACAAATAAAAACACCAAAGAATATTAAGTTAGAATAACAGAATTAAGGGTTCTGAATGATGATGATACTTAAAGATCTCCTTTGTGGCTGCAGTTTGTGGCTCTTGCTGGGAAACCTATAGGATGGTCCTGTTGGAGTCAGTCACCCCTGCAAAACAATAAAGCATTGTTAAATAAAGCAACAATTTTCGACCTACACTGGCTCCCCGTCGTCAAACAAATAATTCACTACAAAATCCTGATCTCCACCTACAAAGCACTCAATAACTTGCCTAACCTTCTCTTTATCTAGGACGGTCGTGGTTGGTTGAGGTTTCATTGTGATTACGGTTTAATTGTCTTTTTTGGCTGTTGAACATTGGAACATGAATAGAAATTACATTTCTGTTTGTCTTTTAGCTTTGTTGGGCAGATATGACAAATAACATACCATTACATTAATATGGTCCTCTCTCAGTTTTATTTTTTTTATTTTCTGTTGAACATTAAAAAAATTAGATGAGTGAATTAGGTGAGACGCCAGTTGATCAAGAGTGTGGTCAATAATGGAAATGATGATGATGGAAATATGACATTTCTACCCTAACCCTATACAGATGAATTGGAATGTATGTTCTTAACGATAATGCAAAAGGAATTGTGATTATCTCAAATAATTGCAATCATGTAACAATTACGACACGCCTAGAAACATCTGTTTGGCGGAAGAATCCACCGGCAGGATCTAATTTCCACCACTAATAACAACCAATTTCTTATTTTCCCTTCGCAGAGGTGGTGCCACCTAATTGAGGGAGAGCGGGATTGATTTTCCTCCTGCGTTTCCTAAATGGAGTCGTACAGAGTGACCGGCATTCCCAACAACGGCGCGCTACAGCGAGGCTACACCCACCCCTCCCGGCCCTCCTCCCGGTCTCACAACGGGGCCGGCTCCTACGGCCTCAGCATCCGCGTCCAGGGCATCGACGGACACCCCTATGTGGTCCTGAACAACCAGGACCGGGGCCCTCCTCCTCCGCAGCCCCACGTAGACCCCAACAGCAATGGCTACATTGACGCCGAGGGCTCTTTCATCGATAACTACCACGAGTATGATTTCCGCGGAGGAGGAGCCAAGGGCTCCCGTTCCACCAGCCCCTTCACGGAGTACAGGTCTCAGAGTAAAACCACCGCGCACTACGGCGGCGGCCCTCACAACGGCGTCGCGGCGGATTCCAACGGAAGGAAATCGTCGTCCGCGCTTCTGAACTTCCAGCGGCACCCGGAGATCTTACAGCCGTACGATCCGGAGCGCAACTCTCTGGCCATGGACGGGTACCACAGCCTGCCCTCTCGGCCCCTCCCCACGGCCGCCGACATCCACGATGATGATAGCAACCTCCAGCGAGTCTCCGCCGAGGTGTCCCACCACGCCGGGTCGCCGAGCTCAGATCAGAGTGGAGTTCCCGCCCCGCAGCAGACGAAGACAACGCGACCCCTACCCAAGAGCCAGCCCGAGACGGCGGCCCCCTCGAAGCCTCAGGCCCGGCCGGCCGAGCCTCCGCCGCAGTCCTCCTCGTCTCAAGCCCAGCCTTCTCCCCCCGAGACCGAGGCTCGGGTGCAACACGCTCCCCCGCAGAGCAAGCCTCAACACGCCCAGGTGGCCCAGCCACAGGCCAAACCCCACCAGAGCGGTCTGCCTCAGTCCAAGCCGGCCCCTCCACCACAGCCACAGCAGCAGCCAATAACGCTCCCACCGCAGCCCCGGCAGCGCTCCGCCCCGTCCGAGCCGCCCTCCGCCACGCCGCCGGCCTCCAGTCCCAGCGCCGGCGAGCGGAGCAGCAGCAGCGCCAGCGGGCCCCCCTGCGGATCCCCGAGTACCGTTTGCGGCAGCATCAGCAGCGCCGGCTCCAGCCTGGAGCGGACGCGGCACCGCGAGCCTGACGTCCTTCCCCTGCGCAGAACGGACTCCAGCGGGCCGGTGCTGCAGACGGCGTCTCGCTCCCGCCACTCCTCGTCGTCGTCCACAAACACGGCCCGGGGGGGGTGCCCGCAGGACGCCGACGCCTCGCTGGAGACGCTCTACGCCGAGACCATCAACCGCCACGAGAACCGCCGCTACATCCCCTTCCACGCCGGCACGGGCCGAGACATCGACACGGGCTCCATCCCCGGCGTGGACGAGCTCATCGACAAGTTCGACGGCGGCGGGAAGGACGGCGGAAGCCACCAGCGGCGGGGCAGAACGGGGGGGCGGAGGAGCCGGATCAACGCCGAGGACAGGAAGCGCTCTCGCAGCGTCGACAGCGCCCTGCCGTTCGGCCTGCACGAGGGGGCGTACGCGGACGAGTTCAGCCGGCGCCAGGGCACGTGCATGGAGCACGTGCTGCGGCCCTCGCAGCTGCGCATGCAGAAGACTGTCGGCAGCCAAGACTCCTGGGCGTCGACCGTGGAAGGGAAGGCCGGCGCCACCGCCACCACCACCAGAGCCCAGGCTGGTGCCGCAAGCAACAGCCGCAGCGCCCCCGGGTCCCCTCAGAGCACCATCTCTACAGGCATCGGCTCCATCCAGGGCTACAAGAAGCCACTGAGTCGCTCCTCGACTCTACCGCCCGCCAGCGCAGAGAGCCAGGAAGGTGGCGGTGCCTCCGCCCCGGGCCCGGGGGTGACAAAGACGGCGTCCCCGTCTCTGGCCAAGCCCTCTTCCAGTGCAGGGACAAAGCCTGGCACGGAGGTAGACGCTCAGGTAAACACAGTCAACATCAAAGTCAACATCGGTCTTTCGAACCCGTTGCGACCTTATGCTGATCCCTTCGAAATCAGTACTTTATTCCATGCCATGGACCGCCACAATATGTATTTGGTCGCCGACCCCAATCTGATTTTATTTTTGTGCCTAGGGAAATAATGAAATATATACAAATATTTTCAAACACTAATGATTTTCCCAAAAAATGGCAAGATGTACAAGAACAACTGTTCTAAATCCCAAGAGAAAAAAATGACTCTTTGACACATTTTTATTTCCCCCCCTTTTCTTTCTCCTCTGATTATCCCTCCCCCCCCCCCCCCGGATGGTATATTATATTGACGTCAGAATTGGTCTCAGACAGTCCTCGCTGGGTTGGTGACCTCCAGGCCTTCTGCTCATTTCCTGTTCTCTCTCTCCAGGTGACACCTGATCTGCTGAAAGGTCAGCAGGAGCTTTCACAACAAACACATGAGGAGACAGCTAAACTCATTCTGTTCAATTACCTCAAAGACGGGTGAGTACCAACCGAGCTGCAGCCTCAGACGTTTTCTCTTCAATTACCCCAAAGATATTTTGCCCGTAAACCTCAAGTTTAGCGGGCATATACAGTTAATATACGGTAATATACAGGTGTGATGGTTCCCAAATGGGTTTACAGTACAATAACGGGACATTCAAAGTATATGTAAATCATAAAATGCATATGCCATACATATGCCATGTTTCCCTCATTCAATTAAGAAGTACCGAGCAGCAGCCTCAGACGTTTCCCCCCATTCTGGTCACTTGGCATTTTAACCCATTTAGACCTGACATCGACATTTAGAAAAAATGACTTCTAAATCATGACAGTTTTACGTATATTGCACCTATATATCAGTGGTGCCGACCCCCATCTGAAAATATGTTGTTCCAGGGACCTCCAGGGACCTGCAGAAGCAAAGATATGAGTTAAAAACGTTTGCTGAAAGAATATATATTCAAACATTTTCACGATTTTTCGAAAATAGCAGATCCACAAGAATGGGTTAAGAATGTGATGTCTGGTCGGGTCCATTTAATACATATACTGTACATTTCACGTCTAACCAAAATACGCCAACATTGCTATACTGAATACTTCTCTCGCAGTAACCAGTATAATAGAAATAAATGCAAACCAGAGATGCACTCTGTCGAAGTGCCAACTTCCGCCTTGCATGCATGCATTTATGTTTGGCATGTATGTTTGGCATACATACATACCCAGCCGATCACCAAACGTACCTTAGTTACGTCATCAAGAATGGTGGTCCCTTATTGTACCTAGCCGATCGCAGTACTTGCACGCTCTGCCTGCGCAAGTAATAAATAAATATACCATGCCATGAAAGGTCACAATTTGCATCTTGGCGCTCAAATGTATACTGAGGGACTTTGTTATCGGTCAACATATTTACAGATTGATTTAACTATAGAAAGTTGCCAGGCAGCTCATTTGAACTTGGGAATGGCGTGGTTTCTAGACATTCAGGTTTCTGCAAAAACAACACTCCCATCCAAAAGCATTGGCAGCATTGGCACCCTCATAGGTAGCATTAAACAGTCAGTGTGAGTGTGCCCTGACTCCGTATTATATGGTGAATAAACTATACTAGCTGCTCAGGCCCTACAGGATATAATACTTGAACGCACATTTCACCAAGTTAACCCATTTAGACCTGAGGACGATTAAAAAAATGCCAGTTTTCTGAAAAACCCAGTCGTTCTCAAACATTTTCATGTCGATGACCCCCAGAATAATCTGTATTTGGCCGCAGACTCCCATCTGAAAACATGTTGTTCCAGGGACCCCCCAGAAGCAAAGATTTGAGTTAAAAACGTTTGCGCTGAAAGAAAATATATTCAATGATTTCCGCCAAACTTTCGTGATTTTTGAAAAATAGCAGACCTACAAGCTCGTAGCTTAGTACAACATATTGTTTAAAACGAAAACGGTTTCCCGCCCAGAATGGGTTAATGTAATGGATTTTCTTTTCCAAGTAACCATATTGCGGGAGTGTTTCAAATGGTTCATTATCTGAACTTGACTGTTTTGTGATAAAAAGTGAAGGAATGTGCTCTGCCTTGCCCTCCCATCCAAGCTGCGAGCCGTCTGGATTCTGTTTCCTGGCAGAAGTTCTCTGTCGTTGGCTTTCTCTTCATCGCACTACAGTGAAATGAGTGAGGGAAAGGCTTTGTCCTTGTTCTAGAACTTTAAACTCTTGAAACTCGGTATGGACGATACAGGAGCTGGATTTAATTTGAAGTTTAAATGCAATGACATTATGTGTTTTTTAATCCATGGATACCGCCGTGTATCCGGTCGAGCAACTAGATAATGAAAGGTGAGGCTTCCAAACCGCATACTCAAGACTAATAGACGTATCAAAGCTTTGACTGGCGGCCGTATCGGATGACTTTCATTTTGCACGTTTTTCTTGAGAGTCTTGAGAGTTATACACTAGTCCAAAAAATGGTTACTTTTCAGGATTCAAATATATCAGATCTACAAGCTCAAAACGCATCGCTTCGAGGTACGTTTCGAGATTGTGGATCTGTTACTTTCGCGTGACCCTGCAGTGTGCTCCAGTAGGGCGTTAATTTACAAAAAATCTCAATGTATGGAGACCGCAGCGACATGCATTATTTCATACAGAAGAATGGTCTTCCTGCTTTCTTTGTCGCACCTCCAACATGGTACAGCGATTCCCAACCTGTGGGCCGTGAGGATATTGCAAGTAGGCCCCCCAAATAATTTGCAAAGGAACACATTTGATATTGATAGTATAACATTAATATAAAAAATAATAAACGTAAACTACAAACTTAAAAAGTATACTACGATAGTTATTTCCACTGATCCAAACTTGGAACACAAATCGATTGCAGTTCAGGCTTTGTTGGATTGTGCTCAGTAGGCCCACTCAGTCATCACCATTTGACAGTCTAGTGCAGTGGTTTTCAACCAGTGGTCCTTGAGGAGGGGGTTCCAGGTGGTCCCCAGCTAAATGATGGGAGAGTTGCAAACCAAATGGACCCTTATAAGTTTTTATCTCTTGACAGCGTGAAATTAAACCAAATGGACCCATACGGGTCCATTTGGTTTATTTTTATGCTCTCAAGAGTTACATTATTAAAATATCTGCATTACTTCAATTACAAGAAGTCTACACAATTAGAGAATGTAGAATAATTGTTATTTTGATAAACGTTTGCCAAAAGCATGGCATTTCATAGGTTCAAATAGAGATATTGGTTGTTCAGTTTGACCCACCAGTTGTGGAGATATGGCAGCAAGAGTAATGTCTTGCAGAAAACAGTGAGTTGAGAAAACGGGCTTGAAAGGTTCACTTCTGTGGTCTCTAACATTACACCTAGCTACGTGTTTAAGCATGTATTTCATATTATTTACATGTCGAGTTCAGCTCTGACACTTATTTCAGACATGCTCTAGTATGTGAAGAGTCTGCCTGTGATATTAACTCATAAAAAAAGGAAGGGCTTTCTCCTCTGGTAGTTGCGCTATGGCAGTCTCTCAGTCAAATCTGGTCACAAATAGTGGTCCGCGTGGCTCAAAAGCTGAATAAATAATGGGCCTTGAAATTAAACTGGTTGAAAACCCACTGGTTTAATGGGCCAGACAGGTGGGCCACCATGGCACAACCGCCTCCAAGACTTTCCAGGCGGGCCCTACTAGTGATCCAGAAAAAAGGGTTTGGGAACCAACCCACTTGCTTCTGCATTCCATAAATGAGCTGTGAGCTTAGTCAGAGAGGGGAAGAGAGGGGCAGGAAGAGCATTTCTCTGGGTGTGTCGGGTGACCCGGGGTCAGGAGTCACAGGACAAAAGGAAAGGAAACAGATGGAAAGCAGCGACGCAGCGCGACTCAAGCGGAGCCGCGGGCGCCGCTCCCTCTGGCCTGGCGGACAAACGGTTCGCAGGCCCGGCCGGGCCGGCGGGGGTTATATGGACGTTTTTAATGAAAGTCATCTGGAAGTGGGGAAGCTAAAAGGAGGGGTTTGGCTTTCTGTGTCAGCATTGGAATTCATTGCAATAATATACTGTCAATGGTTGCTGTGTCGCCCCATAAGTCTTCCCTTTCCCTCTTGTATAATAAAAAGAAAAGAATGCACCGTCCACTGTATACGAGACCAAACAACATCTCATTTGAACATGATGTCTATTCTGGCTGGGGTGAGCAATGAGCATTCAGACCCCTTTTCCACCGGTAACCGGTTCAGTTCTTTTTGGTTCTTAGTCCATGAGCCTGAGCTCCGAGATTGGAACGTTAAGTATGACTTGAGTGGGCAAAACTATACCTATTATAAATTGTCTATAGGATCATATAAGTAAATTAATTTATGATAACTAAATTTGTAATACAATAAATCATTGTCTTCTTGTAAGTCAGGGGTTTTCAACTGATTATGAACCAGGGACCACCACCCTGACTAATAATCAACCTGGGGACCACTGTTGAGTTGGGTGAGGGGATATTAAAATTAATATAAAATTAAATCAAGCCCTTAACAGTCAGTAATTTAACTGGCATATGCTAGTCGTCCGGAGCTATTCTTTTCCGATCGTTGCCCTTACTCTGTTCTCTTAACCTTCCATATTAAACTCATAGATAGCAGACACATGCGATTGCATGATTATATGGGCACATATTTCCTAATAGACTCAACCAGTCAATCCGGTTCACTTTCCATTGAAATTCAAACTCCCTTTCTGTGGAAGTTCTTGACATCCGACTTCCCAGTAACTGACATTGATGTCATCATATCACCAGGTCACTTAATGAACTAGTTCGTTTCCCAACTAGTGGTCGATAAAAAACATACTAAATGCATGGCCAGGGACCACATGCAATACCTTCACGGACCACCAGTGGTCCACGGACCACCTGTTGAAAACCTATGGTGTAAGTAATCAACTGGGGAAGTTCCATGGTGATAACAATCTAATATAGTATATATAGTATATATTTGCACACATTCATAATTAACGTTCCAATCTTGGAGCTCTGGCTCATGGACTAAGAACCACAAAGAACTGAACCGGTTCCCATTGGGAACCAACCGGTGGAAAAGGGGTCTCAGTGGAAATAGGAGATCTATACAAGCTTGCGGTCCGTTGAGATATTGTAGGCCGGCTATTTTCTTCAAAGACATTGTGGTGCAGAGGAGGGGGAAAAGGAGCACGTCGAGTACAGAGCCCTGAGGGGCTCCGTTCAACTCTTAAGTGCAGGGTTTAAAGTGGTTAAATGTAAGCGCATCAGGGTCAGACTGCTTTTCTAGAATAGTTTTTTACACCGGAAATCAACTATTGGTGACCCTACTTGACCTCTGATTGGTGTCTGGCAGTCACAGATATACAATGTCTACTCATGGGTTCAACCACTTGCTGTATATTTAAGGGATATTTCACTTAAAAAAAACTTTGGGTAATTTTATTGTCTACTGAGGCTTATGTGAACACCCCCGGCAGTTTTTAAGTTGCTTGATTCAGTATTTAGATATTATTATTATATTATTAATTATTTTGGAAAATAACCTTCTTCAGGAGGAGGCTGGAGGAGACGAAAACTAATTATTAAACATAATTAAGAACAGTAAATGAAAATGCACAGCCCCTCACGTATTAGAAGGACAATATCAGTCACCAGAAAAAAGGACGGATGTTTTCGATGAATCTATCATGGTTAAAATGGAGTTTGAAGTTACAATGGGTTTGTATAATCTGCAGTTGATTTAGTCGACTAAAATGTATTTTGTCTGGCCTTGATGCTGTGTAATGACTGTTTATACACGTGCTGAAAATAGCCATTCTACAGGCTCAGCACGACGCGTTGTGAGCTTGTAGATCGGCTATGCAACCTTGTGTAATGACTTATACTGGATCTCTTATCCACTAGTCCCTCCCTAACATTTTAGTCTAGTTTCTTGACGAAATTGTCAATATATTTGTAGTCATCATAGCTTAGTTTTCATTTAGTTTCCATTTAGTTTTCGTCAGTGACAAAAAGGTAGTCGACGAACATTTTTCGTCTTGGTTTTAGTCGACAAAATCAACACTGTCAGCTGGTGAAACGGCTCTGTCTCGAGTCCCCTCTTTCCCCCCAACATGTGCCCCAACATAGTTAATAGATGGATGTAATGAGGCCCTGTACTGTGAACTTGTGAAGTGACACATCAAAGCAAGCGTTATCCATCCTGACCCGTCCTGACGTATAGAGGCTTGGGGAAACAACCCCCCCCCTGAGCACCTAGTATAGGGATTAGTCTATGATCCCCCCCCATATGTTTGAGCCCACTCTGTAACCCTCCATTAGCATTGTGTGTGTGTGTGTGTTAACATGTGTGTTTGCCCGTCGTGTGTGTGTGTGTGTGTGTGTGTGTGTGTGTGTGTGTGTGTGTGTGTGTGCGCAGGAGCGGCGATAACGACGACAGCACCAAACGAAAGGTCAACCTGGTCTTTGAGAAGATCCAGACGCTGAAGTCGCGGGCAACGACGACGACGGGGAGCCTTCAGGGAGACAACCATGTGAGGACACTGTGCTGTTGTTGAACACAGGAAACTGTGCTGTTGTTGAACACAGGACACTGTGTTGTTGAACACAGGACACTGTGCTGTTGTTGAACACAGGACACTGTGCTGTTGTTGAACACAGGACACTGTGCTGTTGTTGAACACAGGACACTGTGCTGTTGTTGAACACAGGACACTGTGCTGTTGTTGAACACAGGACACTGTGCTGTTGTTGAACACAGAACACTGTGCTGTTGTTGAACACAGGACACTGTGCTGTTGTTGAACACAGGACACTGTGCTGTTGTTGAACACAGGACACTGTGCTGTTGTTGAACACAGGACACTGTGCTGTTGTTGAACACAGGACACTGTCTTGTTGAACACAGGACACTGTGCTGTTGTTGAACACAGGACACTGTGCTGTTGTTGAACACAGGACACTGTGCTGTTGTTGAACACAGGACACTGTGCTGTCGTTGAACACAGGACACTGTGCTGTTGTTGAACACAGGACACTGTGCTGTTGTTGAACACAGGACACTGTGCTGTCGTTGAACACAGGACACTGTGCTGTTGTTGAACACAGGACACTGTGCTGTTGTTGAACACAGGACACTGCTGTTGTTGAACACAGGACACTGTGCTGTTGTTGAACACAGGACACTGTGCTGTTGAACACAGGACACTGCTGTTGTTGAACACAGGACACTGTGGTGTTGTTGAACACAGGACACTGTGCTGTTGTTGAACACAGGACACTGTGCTGTTGTTGAACACAGGACACTGTGCTGTTGTTGAACACAGGACACTGTGCTGTTGAACACAGGACACTGTGCTGTTGTTGAACACAGGACACTGTGTTGTTGAACACAGGACACTGTGCTGTTGTTGAACACAGGACACTGTGTTGTTGAACACAGGACACTGTGCTGTTGAACACAGGACACTGTGTTGTTGAACACAGGACACTGTGCTGTTGTTGAACACAGGACACTGTGTTGTTGTTGAACACAGGACACTGTGCTGTTGTTGTTGAACACAGGACACTGTGCTGTTGTTGAACACAGGACACTGTGTTGTTGAACACAGGACACTGTGCTGTTGTTGAACACAGGACACTGTGCTGTTGTTGAACACAGGACACTGTGCTGTCGTTGAACACAGGACACTGTGCTGTTGTTGAACACAGGACACTGTGCTGTCGTTGAACACAGGACACTGTGCTGTTGTTGAACACAGGACACTGTGCTGTTGTTGAACACAGGACACTGTGCTGTTGTTGAACACAGGACACTGTGCTATTGTTGAACACATGACACTGTGCTGTTGTTGAACACAGGACACTGTGTTGTTGAACACAGGACACTGTGCTGTTGTTGAACACAGGACACTGTGCTGTCGTTGAACACAGGACACTGTGCTGTTGTTGAACACAGGACACTGTGCTGTCGTTGAACACAGGACACTGTGCTGTTGTTGAACACAGGACACTGTGCTGTTGAACACAGGCCACTGTGCTGTTGAACACAGGACACTGTGCTGTCGTTGAACACAGGACACTGTGCTGTTGTTGAACACAGGACACTGTGCTGTTGAACACAGGACACTGTGCTGTTGAACACAGGACACTGTGCTGTTGTTGAACACAGGACACTGTGCTGTTGTTGAACACAGGACACTGTGCTGTTGTTGAACACAGGACACTGTGCGTGCGTGCCCGGAGCTAATCTTGCAAACTGCTGGACCAATCAGTACCAGGGTTCTTGTGCACGCAGCCAGCCAGTAGGCTACTCCACACGTTTTCCCGCAATATGTTTTGTGTTTATGAAATATTTTACTTTAATTCGATTTTTTTTAAATCAATGGATCACTAATGCGTTCCAAAACATATTCTGTGTTTTCTCTCTCCCAGTCTCCTGACATGGCCGTCCAGACCAAAGCCTTGCAGGAGCAGAAAGCTGAGCTGGAGGAGACGGTCTCACAGATGAGGAAACAACTGGAGGAACACGCCACGGTAATAACAACCCCATGACCTCAAACCATATAGAGAGTGTTAGAGAGGTACGGGATGAAATCCCGTAAGAGGGCACTTTTGGACAAAAATTGCAACGCGTCGCACTGGATGGATTTCTAAACAAATTTGTTCAACACAATTCTGTGTTCTAGTTCAGGAGACATTGGGGGGGGGGGGGGGGGGGGGGGGGGATAAATTATCCTGAATGCTGCCTTCCGGCATGGCTTGGAAGGAAAGGAGTGGCATTTGCATTTCTTTCACCATGTAGTAAACAAACGCTGCATTCGTGGGTCTGGAGAGGGCAGTTGTTTTACAGACGAGTAAAAGGGCGGTGGCTGAAGCCCCCTTTGATGTCTGTGTGCACGTCCCTGATGCTGCACTTCACTGCACGGCCCCTCTGATACAGTACATGTGACACTGTCTAAAGCCTGATGTACTATACTTACAGTACGTTACGTGCTGCACGGCCCCTCTGATACAGTACATGTGACACTGTCTAAAGCCTGATGTACTATACTTACAGTACCTTATGTGCAATGTGTACTGCACCACAAATGTTTGATCTACAAGCTCATAACACATTACGCTGCAATGCGTTGTGAGCTTGTACATCAGCTTTTGTCAGTTGTGCGAGATCCGCCATGTGACCAATTATAAATCACCCTGTCTGATCTGGCATGATTTAGATTAGCACTTTTTTTTAAAGAAGAATATCCTTTGCTTCCATCCTTTTTCTAAGAGGAATGGAATCCATTGATGCTAATTGCTCAGTATGGAGGAACATACATGATTAACTCACAGGAATGCTGAGAGAAAGACTAATGCTGTATAAACTCGCCTACACTGCATGTATTTGCCCTGTGCAATCAAAGCCTAGTTAAAAGAAAATGTCATTTTTATTCATATTATATTCCAGTGTTCCATCAATGACAAAAGAAAACACCATTCAATCATTATAATCGCAATTGTTTTGTGTGACAATGAATCATCATGTTCAAATGTGTCTTTTTATTACAGAGACAGTCATGGCGGCAAGACTAACTTTTCAGGGGAGGAGAAAAACTGATTTTTTTGTATTTATTAAAAAAATGGGTTAATAGCACAGGCCTGTGAGATGATAAGATGATAATGTTAGAGACCACAGAAGTGAACCTTTCAAGCCTGTTTTCTCAACTCGCTATGTTCTGCAAGACATTATTCTATAAGCCATATCTCCAAAACTGGTGGGTCAAACTGAACAACCAATATTAGGGATGCACCGAAAGGGAAATTCTTGGCCGAAACCGAATACCGAATATAGGAAACAGTTGGCTGAAAACCGAATACCGAATAGCCGAATACATCTTTGTTGTAAAGCTACCCGATTATGGCAAAAGACATGATTATGGATTTTCATAATCGTCGGGATTCATCGGGCGATTATTTAAACGATTAATCGATTAATCGGATTATGGCACCTTTTTGCAATTACCTTTAAAAAAATGCTTCACGTCATTGTAGGCATGTTGTAACTACTGTAACAATAAAGACAATAAAAATTAATACTCCTTCAAAATTAATATTTTACCTCCTTTTTTATACAATTTGATTTCATTGCCATTCCTTGTACTTGATACAAGTACTTGATACTGTAATCTGTAATGTTGACCGTGTATAGCTGACTGTCTTTCTTTCCATTTCTATCTCTGGGACCCCAATTTATTTATATTTTTTATTTCTATTGTAAAATCAATGTAAATTTTGAGAGTCTATTTGGTTCCATTTTTGCACTCTGTTACAGACCCTTTATGGTCCACTTGGTTTACTTCCTAACTATCTATAATTTAGCTGGAACTCCCACTATGAGAACCACTGTCCTACACGGTCTGTGTGGGCACGCACACACACACACACACACACACACACACACACACGCACACGCACACGCACGCACACACACACACACACACACACACGCTAGCTGATATGGGAAAACGTTCTTATTTAGCAGCCATATTAGCATGTTCTCTAGGCTCTAGTATCACATATTGCCAAAGTTAAACAGCACTGAACAACTGATCATTGTTAAGCAAAACGTTCACGGACGTTCTGCTTCTGCTTTTGCCCTATGCCCACTTCAATGCGCTGCTGAGATTACACAGGTGGAACAACTTTGAGGAGCTAACGAGCAAGCTACATTGCTAGTGTTCGTCGATTAAAAACTGGTGGCTAAAAATGTGAAAAGGGTGCCATTTCTTCTTACGCCTTGGATGGCAATTGGATGATTTGAGGCATTTTGTTCAAAAAATGTGTTATGCAAAAGTCCACCTGTTGGTGGCGCTATAACAGGCCAATGTGAAAAGGGTGGGATATAATCCTCAGCCTAGTACTAGGAGTTCACGTAAATTCCACGCTGCGTTCATGATTTGTGACTTTTTGTTCAAAACGGGCCAATCCTGTAAACTTTGAAAGCCAATGTTAGCCAATTAGGATGGAATATGCAATATCGGACAGATCCGTCTTGAACACATGACTATAGAGATAATGTGTAACAATTTGCGGGATTTTTGGACAAAATCTGGAGGAGTAATATCAAATAATGTGTTTTTCAAAAGTCGGCCTCCTGGTGGCGCTACAACAGGCCGTTCGGGAAAATTTGGGGCAGAGGTTCATCGCTGGCATCGAGGGAGTGTGTGTGCAAAGTTTGGCATTGACTGGGTTAACAGTGCTGGAGATTAGCTGTTCACAGACGGACGGACGGACACACTCGCACACGGACGGCGTGCAAAACATACTCTCTTCCCATGCCTTCGGCCTGGTCGGAGACAAAAAAAACCAATGGCTTAGCCTCGGTCAGAAATGGTCACAAATGTTCACGATCTTGACCTTGGTTCACTGTGTATTCCAGAAGCAGAAGGGTCTCCGGGAGACCCAGGGGAAGATGACGACCGAGGTGAAGGACCTGGAGCAGCAGCTGAGGAGGAGTGAGGAGGACTGCTCTCGACTCAGGGACAAGCTGTCCAAAACAGAAGCTGAGCTGCAGACCACACTCGAAGAGTAAGTGAATGGAACCTACCTGCTCTCAACGATGGCTTAACTAAAGAGCAGTGATCTGTGTGTGTGTCTGTGTCTGTGAGCGTGTGAGCGTGCGGTAATCCCCCTGCTTTTGCTTTTATATCTCATTCTGAGGCTCAGTACTGTATCTGGAAAGTTGACTGTACAATTTCAAGAACATACTTTTAAGAACTATAGTTTTTTTGAGGGGCGCTATCAAAATCACCAACATTGCAGCTGTACGGAAAGTTTGAATTATCCTCTTTCAATCTGTGAAGTTTTTTATTTCCTAAAAATCCACCGTAGAGTCGACATGTTATGAGCTACTTCCTGACTGTCAATACATTCTGTGCAGGTAATTATTTTCTCCTAAGTGTCAGAGTTTGTACAACGGTGTATCTCACTGACTCAAGGCCAGGGCCACTGCACTCCCTGTGGTGGGGCGAGCGAACAGTTCTCGAGTTACGTGGATTACAGACGTACGTAAAGAGGCGTGGTGCATTTTTTTATTAGATTTACTTTATGCAGCTTAGTTTTTAACACAGTTCATATTTGTTTTTAACTTCTTAACTCTTGAGACTGTAGCTGCTTTGTTGGGTTTTTTTTAGCGCACATGCCTTTGACAGTCAAGTTGAACCTTGAACTTTGAACCTTGAAGGACAATATCAGTTACCAGAAGCATGTGTTATCAATGAGTCTAATGTGGCGTGTCTGCTCAAATGAATATCAAATATCTAAATATTGAATCATGCAACTTAGCTGCTTTAGCAGACAGTTTGAGGGTCCAACGGAGTTAAGAGGTTTTGTCTGAAGTACTACTTACTACTTTTCAACCAAACACAGACGTAAAAGGTGTTTTACTAACACTTATTAATGCACTAAGTGCTATTATTTATGCAAAAGAAAATGTAAAACCTCATAAAAGGAGGTGGTTTCCTCCCGACAGCAACGATAGACTTTGTTGACCAGGGGATCCCCCAGAGGTCCATGCCCCCCCCCCCCCCCCCCCTACACAATTTTTATTTAATTATTGCAGAAAATAGACAAATCTAGTCAGCCTATTTTCGCTCAAAGGTGGCTTATTTTAGCAGAGAATGCCATGTAGTCTACTTGCCAGCCCATAGAGCCCCATTGTGAACCCGGACATGTTGAGAACACCAAGGTTTTATGTTAGGAATGTTGAGTATGGGTCCCCAGCATGTATAGAAACTGCCGGATGCTAACTTGCATATGTTGAGCAATTTTCACAATTGCCATAATATGTGACCATACCATAAAAAACATATAGGCCTATATGGCAAAATCATCATTCTTTAAGTAGCATGTGACGTGTCAAACTATGGGGTTTTCATGATGCTGAATTCCAGGCATTAGTTTTGCACACAAAAGACTCCTTGGGCTAAAAACGTCCATAGCCAGGCCCACAGCCCAAATGTGCTGACCTCATCACATTTGTGATGACGGATATAATGATTTTAGCCCAACGAATGTTTTTTAGTGCAAAACTAATGCTTGGAATGTATTCAGAATTATGAAAACCCCCTAGTTTATCACGTCACATGCTACTAACAGATTTTATTTCTTTTTGCCTTATACAGGTTTTTATTGGTTTGGTCACATATTTTGCCAATTATTAAAATTGCTTAACATAATCATTCGCTGCTGTCGGGAGGAAACCTCATCACTCCATTTTTTGGAGTCTGTGTGTTGTTTCGAAAATATTGAACCAATGGAAAGTAGTAAAAAGTGGACAAAACCTCTTAACTCCATTGGACCCTCAAACTGTCTGCTAAAGCAACTAACTCCACCACCTCTCTCCCTCTCATGGAAGTAATTGACAATATATAAAGTCACAACACCAACTTTGATGAGGCAGTATTGCTTTGTTTTTAAAACATAAGGTTTTCTTTATTTCCTGAAAAATGTATATTTTTCATTTCCTGAAAAATGAACATTTTGGAGTTATGAGGTTTCCTCCCGACAGCAGAGATATGCAAGTTAGCATCCGGCAGTTTCTACAAGCTGGGGACCCATACTCAACATTTATAACATCAGTTTCTACAAGCTGGGGACCCATACTCAACATTTATAACATCAGTTTCTACAAGCTGGGGACCCATACTCAACATTTATAACATCAGTTTCTACAAGCTGGGGACCCATACTCAACATTTATAACATCAGTTTCTACAAGCTGGGGACCCATACTCAACATTTATAACATCAGTTTCTACAAGCTGGGGACCCATACTCAACATTTATAACATCAGTTTCTACAAGCTGGGGACCCATACTCAACATTTATAACAT
Source organism: Protomyctophum parallelum (assembly GCF_964188405.1). Taxonomy (NCBI): domain Eukaryota; kingdom Metazoa; phylum Chordata; class Actinopteri; order Myctophiformes; family Myctophidae; genus Protomyctophum; species Protomyctophum parallelum. The sequence continues at coordinate 21,588,321 of NC_139699.1, forward strand.
CAGTTTCTACAAGCTGGGGACCCATACTCAACATTTATAACATCAGTTTCTACAAGCTGGGGACCCATACTCAACATTTCTAACATCAGTTTCTACAAGCTGGGGACCCATACTCAACATTTATAACATCAGTTTCTACATGATGGGGACCCATACTCAACATTTATAACATCAGTTTCTACAAGCTGGGGACCCATACTCAACATTTATAACATCAGTTTCTACAAGCTGGGGACCCATACTCAACATTTATAACATCAGTTTCTACAAGCTGGGGACCCATACTCAACATTTATAACATCAGTTTCTACAAGCTGGGGACCCATACTCAACATTTATAACATCAGTTTCTACAAGCTGGGGACCCATACTCAACATTTATAACATCAGTTTCTACAAGCTGGGGACCCATACTCAACATTTATAACATCAGTTTCTACAAGCTGGGGACCCATACTCAACATTTATAACATCAGTTTCTACAAGCTGGGGACCCATACTCAACATTTATAACATCAGTTTCTACAAGCTGGGGACCCATACTCAACATTTATAACATCAGTTTCTACAAGCTGGGGACCCATACTCAACATTTCTAACATCAGTTTCTACAAGCTGGGGACCCATACTCAACATTTATAACATCAGTTTCTACATGATGGGGACCCATACTCAACATTTATAACATCAGTTTCTACAAGCTGGGGACCCATACTCAACATTTATAACATCAGTTTCTACAAGCTGGGGACCCATACTCAACATTTATAACATCAGTTTCTACAAGCTGGGGACCCATACTCAACATTTATAACATCAGTTTCTACAAGCTGGGGACCCATACTCAACATTTCTATTCTAACATCAGATTATACATGCTGGGGACCCATACTCAACATTTATAACATCAGTTTCTACATGATGGGGACCCATACTCAACATTTATAACATCAGTTTCTACATGCTGGGACCCATACTCAACATTTCTAACATCAGATTCTACATGCTGGGGACCCATACTCAACATTTATAACATCAGTTTATACATGCTGGGGACCCATACTCAACATTTCTAACATCAGTTTCTACATGCTGGGGACCCATACTCAACATTTATAACATCAGTTTCTACATGATGGGGACCCATACTCAACATTTATAACATCAGTTTCTACATGCTGGGGACCCATACTCAACATTTCTAATATAAAACCTTGGTGTACTCAACATGCCTGTGGGTTCACATTCTGGCTCTCCTCTGTGTTTCCTCTCCTGTCCTGCTTTCCTGTCTGGCGGGTTCACAGTCCGGTGACGTTGTTGTTGGTGGCGTCCAGGAAGTTTGTCTTCCTAAGATGACATGTCAGATACTGGTTTGTGAGCATTTCAAACCAGTGTTGATTTTGTCGACTAAAACTAAGACGAAAAATGTTCGTTGACTTCCTTTTTTCGCTTCTTTCGACTTAAAACTAGACTTTTTTTAATTGATGTTTTCATTGGTTCCTTCTTTTATCCAAGGTCGAAGCTTTCTTTCTTTTTTTTTACATCTTATGCACGTGTAAGTGCACATACGACTACAATTACTTTGTTCTGATTCCTCAGACATTGTAATATAGCAATTATAGTAACTATAGCAAAGATTTCAACAACACCAGGGAGAATAGCTGGGCCCAATGTGTTCAATTGTAACTGTATATACAGTATACACCCAGTAATATAGTAGATTCTGCCCATTCTGGGCGGGAACCCCTTTTGGTGTTTTAAAGCATTATGTTATAATTTAGCTATTGATCTACAAGCTCATAGCGTGGCACCACAAAATGTTGCAAATCTTTGGTGGGGGGGAGTCCCGGAACAACATATGGTGGTCGGTGGCCAATTACATATTCTTTTGGGGGTCCTTGACATGAAAATGTTTGAGAACAACTGACATAGAAAAGGTTTTTCAGAAAACTGTCATGATTTAGAAGGCATTTTGTAGAATTAGCCTCAGGTCTAAATGGGTTAACCTTATCTGGATCCATCTAGTTTCAACCTTAGGTTCATACGAAGCAGTGATTATGATCTATACTGCCAATGTTTTTGCAATAATTCATATAAGTCATATCATGAGAACGTGCTATTGTAGGGGTCCACCCAGCCAAAACAACTCACCCAAATTAACTTCCACCATATGGAACGTCTTAAAAGAACTTTGAGTGGCAATAATTATTAAGCAAATAATATATCATGGATGGCCTCGTCCTCCAAACGCAAACATTGCTTCGCTTGGAAAGGAAAGCTTACTTAGGTACGTCATTGTGACCTTGAATACTTTATCTGGAGTTAGCCGGTGTGAAGGTTGTTGTAGTCAGATGGTATGAGGAGGCGTTTCTCAAGTGCTACTTCAATGCCAGTGAAGCTTTTTTGCTCGTTGCCTGTCCGTTTTTAGACATTAGTTTAGTTTAGCCTTGTTAATCGTTTTAAATGTAGCTGTCAACCAAAGTAAATAAATAAAGGTTATCATAAAAGGGAGTGTGATTGTGTGTGATTATCTGGTTGCCTCGCAACATCAATAGAAAAAAGGAGCTGCTTTGTAGACTGCAGGCAAAAATAAAAGACAGCCTACGTTTTGTGTCATGCAAAATCGAATGCGTCCTACAGTTCCACAATGTATTCATTTAGCAGACGCTCTCATTCATTTAGCAGACACTCTCATCCGGCGACAGAGTGTGAAATAAGGGTAAAGCATGACTCTGGTCAACAAAACGACAGTGTAAATAGTCCCGTAAGTAGAGTGCAAAGAGAACAATGTAGTGCTTCAAAGAAACTAGATTAGCGGGTAAACAGCATTCTGTCTGGTACTAAAGGACGTTCAGTCTCCACTCTCCAGTGGAGACTGACATCTGTGGTCCATGCAGTGGATAATAATCCCCTCTCCGTGCTGTGGTCAGGAGACAGTGTGCCTGGTCAGTGCCTGGCAGGTTTTCATTGGTTGGTTGTATTGGCCTGATGTCCAGAGAATCCAATTCAAAGGAGCTATATATATTGGCATGAGAAAAGATAGGTTTTACATTGCCAGAGCAAGCGTTAAAGATGGAGTGCCGTGATTTTTGCACTTTTTCTGTTTTGCATGTGTTTATGTGTTAACATTACTCTAATAGAACCCAATAGAATTGGTCTGACAAAGCACAGGTGTGTGTGGGAGGGGTGCGTGTGCTCACATGAACCCTTGTTCGCATGTTGTTGTTGTTGGTTTTTTTACTGTGTAATTAATGTTCTTGTACTGTGTAATGACCAGGCTTGGATTTCTTTTTGATGATATAGATTAGACCTGAGAAGCAGATTCTACAAATGTCTTCTACTACATGACAGTTTTCAGAAAAACCTTATGTTTCTATGTCAGTGGTGCTCAAAATTTTTCATGTCAAGGACCCCCAGAATTTTTTGTATTTGGTCACGGACCCCCCCATCTGAAAATATGTTGTTCCAGGCAGGGACCCCCCCCCCAGAAGCAAATATGTTAGTTAAAAACATTCGCTTTGGGGTCACGGTGGCACAGTCGGTAGTGCTGTCGCCTCACAGCTAGAAGGTCCTGGGTTCGATTCTGTGGGCACTGGGGGAGTGTTTCCTCCTCCGCGTCATCAGGGTGAGGTTGGCGAAAGGGCCCTTCTGTGTGGAATTTGCATGTTCTCCCCGTGTCCCCTAGGGTACGTACCCTCACAAAAAACATGCCGTAATCCTGGTCTCTAAACTACCTCCCCCTGGCTAGCCGGGGTGCCTGATGAAGGGAAAGGAACTGGTCGGAAAAACGACCGTGTTCCTTCCATGCGCTACGTCCGGCCGGGGAAACTCTCCCCTGTCAGGTGAAAAGAAGCAGCTTGGACTCCTCATGCATAGAAGGAAGCATGAGGTCAGTCCGCTGCCCCCCCACTGGCCCCAGGTTGGCAGAGGAAATGTAGCGCCCAGGATTACATTAGATAATTGACACTGGGTGAAAAAATGGGTTACAAAATTGTGGGATGAAACATTAAAAAAGAAAAAGAAAAAACATTAAAAAAATAAAATAAAAACGTTCGCTCTGAAAGAATATATATTCAAAGATTTGCGCCACATTTTCACGATTTTTCAAAAATGGCAGACCTACAAGCTCGTAGCGCGGCACTCCTACGAGCTTGTAGATCTGCTATTTTTCAACAGCTATATCATAATGCTTAAAACACCAAAAGGGGTTCCTGTGCTGAACGTTAATTTGAATGGTCCTCTTCTGGTCAGACTGAATGAAATGCATGCATTTCCATTGGGGGGAAATGTGGAATGTCTGATATATTTGATAATTTACACTTACATTTATTTAACTGGATGTTTGATAAATATTTAAAAAGAAATCCGGACGGAAATACCAGAGCAACAAAGCTCACAACGTGTCACAATGTGACGTGTTGTAGAGCATGTGTAGATCTGCTATTGTCACTATTTGTTGTACAATGACGTAGAACAAACACCCGCACACTGTCTTCAAATGCAGTGAAAAAAACGTTAATAGGGAAACAGCAACGTTTGGGCCCATGCGGCCTTCATCAGGCTATCTTTAGATAAATCTCCTAATAGACTCAACCAGTCAATCCAGTTCACTTTCCCTTGAAATTCAAACTCCATTTTCTGTGGAAGTTCTTGACATCCGACTTCCCAGTAACTGACAGCATTGACGTGTCATCACCAGTAGGGTTGTCTTGATCGGATCGGGTGATCGGAAATCGGCTCCGATCATATGATTTTCAAAAGATCGGAATCGGGGAGAAAAGATCTGATTTTTAATTGTCTAATGTAAATATCAAAGAAAGATGTATAAGCATCTAGTCGTGTTGTGTCGTGTTGCTCTTCTCTTCTCTTCTCCAGGCTCTTCCAGGTGGTTTCTGACAGAGTGTAGTGTTGTGTGCTCTTCTCTTCTCTTCTCCAGGCTCTTCCAGGTGGTTTCTGACACAGTGTAGTGTTGTGTTGCTCTTCTCTTCTCTTCTACAGGCTCTTCCAGGTGGTTTCTGACAGAGTGTTGTGTTGTGTGCTCTTCTCTTCTCCAGGCTCTTCCAGGTGGTTTCTGACACAGTGTTGTGTTGTGTGCTCTTCTCTTCTCTTCTCCAGGCTCTTCCAGGTGGTTTCTGACAGAGTGTTGTGTTGTGTGCTCTTCTCTTCTCTTCTCCAGGCTCTTCCAGGTGAAGATGGAGAGGGAACAGTACCAGACAGAGATCAGGGACCTGCAGGACCAGCTGTCGGAGATGCATGACGAGCTGGACGCGGCCAAGAAGTCAGCCGGTGACAGCGGCGAGAAAGAGGCCATCATGGAGGTAAAGAAGCTCCAAGCATTCTTATTTTTTTACACAGGTTTTTTATGAGGGTTCCTACCCTATAGGGGACATGGGGAGAACATGCAAACTCCTCACAGATTTTAAGATTTTGATACGTTTTTGAGGGGCGCTAGCCCCTCCTATATACAGTTTTTGCCCGCCCCACACACGTCTCATATTTGCCATTGACAATGAAAGGAGAAATTTGGTTAAATGTCCGCCAAATATGACGTACATTTGTGGCAACACAAACATTAAATGCCGTTGATAATGAAGGGAAGATTTACGTCATATGTAGACGAGCAAATCGGCGAACCGTGAATTCAGTTGTTCATGAGATGATGTATGATGATAAGAGCGCCCCTCACACTGGTGTGATTCTTTTTTTATTATTAATTTACAAGATATCGGCCAAAATGTCTTTAAACGGGGGTTTCTCCACTATCCGGATCAATCTGGGACCCCTATAGTCTCTCTCTCTCTCTCTCTGCTCGTAGGAGCTGGTGCAGATGTCTCTATAGTATTCAGTACTCTCCCCCCCCCCCCTCCATAGGAGCTGGTGCAGATGTCTCTATAGTATTCAGTACTCTCCCCCCCCCCCCTCCATAGGAGCTGGTGCAGATGTCTCTATAGTATTCAGTACTCTCCCCCCCCCCCCCCCTCCATAGGAGCTGGTGCAGATCTCTCTATAGTATTCAGTACTCTCCCCCCCCCCCCCCCCCCCCCTCCATAGGAGCTGGTGCAGATCTCTCTATAGTATTCAGTACTCTCCCCCCCCCCCCCCCCCCCTCCATAGGAGCTGGTCCAGATCTCTCTATAGTATTCAGTACTCTCTCCCCCCCCCCCCCCTCCATAGGAGCTGGTCCAGATCTCTCTATAGTATTCAGTACTCTCTCCCCCCCCCCCCCCCCCCCCCCATAGGAGCTGGTCCAGATGAAGGTAGACCTGCAGGAGGTGCTCATGGCCAAGGAGGACCAGGAGGAGGTGCTGAGGCGGCGCGAGAGGGAGCTGACGGCCCTGAAGGGGGCGCTGAAGGAGGAGGTGGCCACGCACGACCAGGAGGTGGACAAGCTGCGGGAGCAGTACGAGACGGAGACGGGCCGGCTGCACGCAGCTCTGGAGGAGGCCAAGCAGGTAACTGAAAACAAACCAACAAAGTGTGGGTCTTGACCCAAAGAATAAGGTTGCGAATACAAGCGGCCGAAATTAGTTTTTTTTTTTTTTTTAACCTACATTTTTATCCCAAGATTTTGTAACCCAGTTTTCTTTTCACCCAGTGCCAATTATCTAATGTAATCCTGGGCGCTACACTTCCTCTGCCAACCTGGGGGGGCAGCGGACTGACCTCATGCTTCCTTCTATGCATGAGGAGTCCAAGCTGCTTCTTTTCACCTGACAGAGGGGAATTTCCCCGGCTGGACTTATTCCGACCAGTTCCTTTCCCCTCCATCAGGCGCCCCGGCTGGCCAGGGGGAGGTAGTTTTAGAGACCAGGATTACTGCATGTTTTTGTGAGGGTATCTACCCTAGGGGACACGGGGAGAACATGCAAACTCCACACAGAAAGGCCCTTTCACCAACCCCCCGCCTCGGGTATGGGCACTGATGACACGGAGGACGGAACACGCCGCCAGTGCCCACAGCGTCCCCAGCGGGAATCGAACCCAGGACCTTCTAGCTGTGAGGCGACAGCACTACCAACTGTGCCACCGTGCCCCCCGAGTTTTCTTTGACGGGTGGCTGGCATCTCCCTTAGGGCTGATTCATACTCGGGTTCGGGGGGCCGGGTACCGTCCTAAAGTCGGCTCTTCGGTGCTACTGAAAATTTCTGACGAGCCAAAATCATTTCGGCACTACAGCGCCGAAACAGCAGTAAAATAGGAGTATGAATTGGCCCTTAGAGATAGGGTGAGAAGTTCAGTCACGCGAGAGAGACTCTGAGTAGAACCGCTGCTCCTTCGCCTGGAAAGGAGCCAGCTTAGGTGGTTCGGGCATCTGGTTAGGATGCCTCTCGGGCATCTCCCTAGGGAGGTCCTCGAGGCACGTCCCACTGGGAGGAGACCCCGGCGAAGACCAAGGCGCAGTTGGAGGAAACACATCGATTCACTTGCCTTGGAACGTCTCAGGATCCCCCAGGAGGAAGTCACTAATGTTGCTCTGGAGAGGGAAGTCTGGAGCACTCTGGTGGAGCTGTTGCCCCCGCGACCCGACTACGGATAAGCGGTTGAAGATAGATGGTTGGATGAAACAAAGACTCCTCTTTGTCACTTCTCTTCCCTTGTCCTTCCGCTGCCCGGCGGGTAATGGGTGTAACGCCGCCGGATCGCGAGTCGGCATCGTTTATGGTCGGAACTACGACAGTATCTGATCGTCTTCGAACCTCCAACTTTCGTTGCCAGGGCACCTCCAGAAGCAAAGAGTTCTAATGCTCTGATCTAAAATAGCTGATTTGTGCCACGCTATGAGCTCCCTTCTGAGCTTTATGGTTCCACTTTTGTACAATGGAGTAGGATATTCATTTGCGGGGGAAAAAGAGAAAAAGCTTACATTTGGAACTCCAAGGTTTCCACGCTATGTTCCCTCCACCAGCCTGTTCCAGTAACTTTCCCTGGAAGCAGAAGGCTGCAGCTGAGATAACGATAACAACAGCGTTCTGTCCATTCGCCACATGTTTGGCATGGGAGTTTAACGCCTTTGCTTTGAAGTGCAATTGTTTACGTCTGTGCCACATACTTGTCTTTGGGTGTAGGTATGTATGTACGCAAGATAAGCCAATGTATGCTGCCGTTCAAATGTTTGTCCTTGCTAAATGTAAATGTATATAGTGCCTTTATCCAAGCCGCTTTACATAGATTACATTACATTACATTCACCCATTCACACACACATTCACACACCTTTACATAGTTTGTGCATTACATTCACCCATTCACACACACATTCATACACCGATGGCGGAGGAAACCATGCAAGGCACCAACCAGCACATCAGGAGCAATTGGTTCAGTGTCTTGCTCAAGGACACTTCAACACTAACTCTGGGGAGCCCGGGTTCGAACTGGCAAGTGGCAACCTTGTGGTTACCATCCAGCCACTCTACCCCTGAGCCACCGCCGGCCCTTTGCTGATGACAATGAATGGAATGGGTTTAATGGGGCGGCGGTGGCTCAGGGGTAGAGTGCCTGGATGGTAACCATAAGGTTGCCAGTTCGAACCCGGCTCCCCCAGAGTTACTGTCGAAGTGTCCTTGAGCAAGACACTGAACCCCTAATTGCTCCCGATGTGCTAGTTGGTGCCTTGCATGGTTTCCGCTGCCATCGGTGTATGAATGTGTGTGTGAATGGGTGAATGTAATGCACAATCTCTGTAAAGCGCCTTGGATAAAGGCGCTATATAAATGCACCATTTACCATTTACCAATGGGGAGGAGCAAGGAGAAAATACCTTATTCCTGTAACTACTCAACTTTTTATATTGTTTTGCCGTACAAGCTCCCATCATTATTTCAAGCTCCTGTCAGTACTGTATGTGGATGAGTATCTTGGAATCTGACACCACTATGATGCCTAAGTTAGTCTTTTCTTTTTTTGGTGTCGTTAGCCAAAACTAAATGCTTGAACTGCAAATATTTAGCATTTAAGTGGCTTAATTCGTCAGAAACATTTTGTATGATGAGGCATGCATCATAAGTCTCAAATTGGGACCACATGTTGCCAAGATATATTGCTCAATCGTCCATCCAGCTAGATCATTGAATTTTGGTAGATCTACAAGACCACATGACACACCCTGTTCCACTTCTCAGCATCTGTCATTAGCCTATACACTATATGTATCTGTTTAATGTCTTAAAGGACGACATCACCCATTTTCTTTCCCATCTTCATATTATTATTATATATATATTTTCTACTCACTCTGTGTCTCAGAGGAGGGCTACTGTTTGGAAACTCCGACTACCAGTGACATTATCGTTAGGCAGATTTTATTTATTTAAAAATGAAATCTAAATGTTTCCCAGCCGGAAACTTTAGATTCCAAAAAAAAAAAAAAAACATCCATCTGTACCTTTGCTGGTATTGATATTATATGTTTTGTTTATCATCGTGCGCATAAATCTAACTAGAGTTCTGGACTGGAGCTGGAGCTGGGTTAAGTGTTTTTGACACATCTACTTAGGGCGGCTGTGGCTCAGGGACACTTTGACACATCTACTTAGGGCGGCTGTGGCTCAGGAGGTAGAGCAGGTAATCCAATGGTCCCTGGGTCGTCGGTTCGAATCCCGGCTCCTCCTGTCGAAGTGTCCTTGGGCAAGACACTGAACCCTACATTGCCTCCAATGAGTTAGTCGGTGTGAGCTCGCCACCATTGGTGTGTGAATGTGGGAAGTGAGGAAGCTGGCGTCGACTGTTCGCCGCTTCACCTCCCAATGTATGAATGAATGAACCATTGTAAAGCGCTTTGAGCACTTGGAAAAGCGCTATAAAAATGCAATTTATTATTATTATTACTGGGCAGAATGTCAGACGGCCTCCTCTGCAGAGGTGTATCTACAATAAGGCGAGGGCAGGCCTGTCCAAAATCCATTTTCTGCCTGTCCAAAATCCATACAATGAGAAAAAAGGGAGGACAAAAACAAGACCTGAGAGCTATTAGTGGACAGCTGATTGGCCATTGCGGTAGAGCGCGACCCTCAATCACCCATTGGAATGTAAATGCACGCCTTTCAGCCTTTGTATCCTACTCATCTGGCAGGTATATCTCTTTGAAAACCTTTAGTGCTACGATTGTGCACGGGGAGACGACAATTAACACATCTTGCCTGCCCAAAATCTTATTCCTGGAAACACCACTGCTCCTCTGCCCACTAAGCTACGGTGGCTGGCCACAAAAAAGGAATGCGTTGGGCGGGAATCGAACCCGGGGCCAACTACTTGGAAGGAAGCTATGCTCACCACTATACCACCAATGCCTTAGCACAGTCTCATATCTACAGTTTAAAATTCCATGCTTCAAATCAACAGATAATATGCACAGGCACACACTGTAGTAGACTGTATACCACCTGACGTTGACTTTCGGTATAATATGTGACCAAAGTTGACACATTTCTTTCTCCATGTCATGTGAAAGCAGGGAATCATAGCTTCAAATTGACATATTGGTTTTTCAGTTTGACCCACCAGTTGTGGAGATATGGCTTATAGAGTAATGTGACTGTCGTGTAGAGAATCAGCGAGTTGAGAAAACAGGCTTGAAAGGTTCACTTCTGTGGTCTCTAACATTACACCTAGCTACATGTTTAAGCATTTCTCTGCTCTCCTGAACTGTTAGTTGACTGGCTCTGTATCAAAAAGACTCTCTTATGTTCCACTTCCAATGTGTGCTACTATGTGTGTCAGCCAGGCACAATGAAGCCTTTTATTTTAAAACAGTTGAGCAGCCGGCCCAACCAGTGGACACGCATGCAAGAAAGGAAAACAGAAGACTCAGCTATGTGACAGTTTATCTATCTAGTCATCACTTTTCATCATGGGAACACAGCAGAGTATGTTTACCCAATGAAGTGTGCTAGTACTTATCTCTATGAGAGAGAGAGGGTAGTTATTCAGACTAACTGGAAGTAGGTGATTATAAAGTTGATAGCTGCAGCCCCAACATATCGTCTGTACCGGTATATGTTCAAAACTTTTCAGAATTTGACGAGCTCAAATCATGTCCCTTCTCACCGCATTTCTAGCTTGTAGATTTGATGCTTCCACGTGACGCTGCAGTATGATCAAGTATAGGGGCATTAATTTACGAAAGAAAAATCACAAAAAGTTAGAATACGGAGATGAGCGGGTTCTGACCGACAGAGATGATGTATAGCATCTAGTCTCTGTAGGGAACAGGACGACAGTTGCTGTGTGTTGTTGTGTGTTTTAGTAGATGTGTGACTCACGTCTTCCTGTTTTTCTCCCCGAGTGGAAGTTGTTCCTTGTTGCTCACTTTCCTTCAGGCTTGGGGGTGGACTGGGGGTCCGCACACGCACGCACGCACGCACACACGCACAGAGTGTCTGTATGAGGACATTTCCTTTTGCAGAACAAGAGGAACGTCTGTCTCCCTGACTCCCTCAGGGGAGCATCATCATGTCATCGAGGGGGGTTTACCCGTGTAATTCTCTGCAAACACGTGTTCCAATATGCCTCCATTGTTTGCTGTTTTGTGGACATTATAGGATTGTATTTATCTTAGGCTTGTTTTATTTTGTTGCAACTCCCAGGGGAAGTTCACGCTGCTGCTGTGTTGTCCTCGTGCATGAGAGTGAGACATCACACATTTTCATTTTCACCTGAGAGCAGAGGGTTTTTCAAACTCTGCACAAAGCTGACTACGGCTGTTTGAGTCGGTCAGACCCACGGTTGTCCAGAACCGCCACAAAAGGCCTCTGCCCGGGCTCTGGATAGGGCCCCTGCCCAGGATCCATACAGTACAGCTTTGTATAGGAAGGAGCCGGGGCAGCTAAAATGAATATCAAATATCTAAATACTGAATCGAGTAACTTAAGATCTTAAGATCTTATCTTGTCTGGTCCCTTTTAGCAGGAATGAACGCTGGAAACCCGGAGCGCCCCCCAAACTATTTAGTAAACTAGTTAATTGCTAGTTTCAAGTCATCGCTAAAGATAATGATTGTTTGTCTTGTTGTGTCCCTCTGCTTTCTGTGCTCCGAGAGAGTGGAGGGGTCATTGTGGCCATCCGTTGATAATGAATGATGAGTTTGTTTCACACAATATAATGGCGGCGGGGGTTGGGTTGTTTCGTGGCTCAATAAATTGGGTCAGTGTGCCGTTTGAAAGGGGATGCACCTCCGTTCCCTCTGAAAAGACCGGGAGGCCCGTTTTTTGTGTCTTTTAATTGAAGAGTGCATTGTCTCTTTAAAGCTTGATTTATACTTGGTCCTAAGACAGTGACAATGTGCTGAAATAGCTGAGCCGCAAGCTTGCGAAGCATTGTGCACTTGTAGATCGGCTATAGATGAAGCATAAATTAGGCGTCATTGACTGGGAAATTGTCTGGAATTCTATGAAGGGTTCTAAAGTTTGTTTTACAAAAGCCTTGCTTTTCGCACGCGTGCGTGCGTGCGTGCGTGCGTGCGCGCGCAGTAAGCAAGCACACACAACATATTTTAATCGTTTATTAAATCTTAGCTGAGACGCTGTACAATTTTGCTGACATTTCGGGGTCGTATACTCCAAACGGACCTGAACTTCTTTTGGTTCTTGAAAAGGGAGATGATCTCTCTTTGGAATGTGAAAAATGTTGCGACGCGGGACGCGGCGGCGAGGAGTAGAAGAGTGAAGAGTGTTTTGTTGGAGCAGGAATTTTCTGGGTCAGTCAGTCAGTCAGTCAGTCAGGAGGAGAATGTGTTGCAGTGTGCACCCCCAGAGAGAGAAGCTCAGCAACACACCCCATGATGGCAGAATCAGTGTTGTTTTTGGCAGCGAATTTTAGTTTTAGGTCATAGTCTTTTGAATAGTTTTCCTTTTAGTTTTAGTCACATTTTAGTCACCAGGAATGTCTTTAGTGTTAGTCTAGTTTTAGTCGAGTAAAAGTGCATTGATGCCGTTGTAATGGCTGATTTTAAACTTGCTGAAAATAGCCGATCTACAAGCTCACAATGTGAGCTATTTCCAGCATGCAACCAACTGTAAAATGACTTATACTGGATCTCTTGTCCACTAGTCCCTTCCGAACATTTCGTCACCGAAATTGTCTGTATATTTACTTATTTAGTAATAGTTTCAGTCATCATGGCTTAGTTTTTATTATTATTTGTTTTATGCAGTTTTCCTCAGTGTGAAACGGTAATAGTTGACGAACATTTTTCGTCAACAACAACACTGCTGGGAAGGGGGTTAAAAGGTTAAAAGCCAGGGGAAAAAGGTGCCTTTTAAGAAGGGATTTGAAAATGTTAAATATGTCTCTGCTGTGTGAGGTGAGGGGTGGGTGTCCTGCTGTTGTATGTCTGTCTCTACTCTTGAGTAACATGCCTGATGGTTTCTCTCAGCCACAGCTTTCAGGTTGCATCTCCTTGACCCCCACAGCATATTTCAGTCACAGAAAAAAGGAGAAAAGAAAGTGAGCTTGTATAGAGATGTTCTATTTTCTTTACTTTTGTGACTTTTTTGACACTTTTCACATGTATGATGAAATAATATCCTTATTAAAAATAAATCACACCCGTGTGAAGTGAGGGGCGCTCTTATCGTCATACATCGTGATGACGTAACATGTCGATGTGCTCAGACACGTATAACGTAAATTAATTGTCAATGGGAATTTAATGTTTGTGTAGGACGAAAATAGCAGATTTGCGTCTTAGTGGTTGTACAAAGCCAACTCGAGTTGTGACAAATCATGACAACAAACACAATATTTTGGACCAAACAAATAATTACAAAGAATAAAAACAACAAAAAAGTGATGTAACCTGCCGTTTTTTCTACTTTCTAATTCTTTGTTTGGCCCAAAACATTGTGTTTATTGTCATGATTTGTCTCAATTCAAGTTGGCTTTGTCCGCAGTGTAAACGTCTGTAAATAAATACTTTTTGAAAAGTCTATGAGGAAAATGAACGGGGAACTCTTTTCTGGGTCTCTCGAGGGGGCGGGACTGCGACGCTCTATAATATAGGTAGGTTTCTGAACTGTCCTCAAACCAGACACAGAAGAGTGAGTAGACAGAGATGGTGCTTCTTGTAATGAGCATTAGTGAGGACCAATTATATGACCATAGAGCGGAAAAGGTGTCACTAAACAAAGAATTGTCTTTAAATAAATACTTTTTGAAACGTCTATGGGAAAAAAATTAAGACAGTCAGGGGTGGGACTGCGATGCTCTATAAGGGAGAAATGTGCTCCTTTAACACTAAGGGCTGTATTTTGCGTGTCTTAAGTATCAGGTCTTATTCCCTAACTTGAGTAAACTAAAGACCTGGAGGTGTGATCAATGCTCTTTGGCCACTCAGAATAGCCAAATGGCATTGATCACGCCTCCAGGTCTTTAGTTTACTCAAGTTAGGGAATAAGACCTGGTACTTAAGACACGCAAAATACAGCCCTAAGAGTGTGCAAATATAACCCATTTTCACACTCTCAGTGTTACAACTTGATACATCAACACTGGGGGTTGTACTGTGTGCAGTCAGTGCTATCACCTACAGTATGTAACCTCATTCCCCCAAATTCTTTTTTTTTAACTTAATTTTCCCCATGCAGGTTTCCACCTCATGTACAGGACCTGTAACCATTTTACACCCATATTTTTGCAACCACTCCCTTACGGAGTTATGTGTGTGGCTGGCTGGGTGGCTGGGTCTGAGCACGAAAACAGCATGGTTGTTTTTCACCACCTGTGCGCAACCTAAAACACACACGCCCATATTAACCATATTTATATGATGATTCCGGGTGTGCCATTACAGTACAGTGACAGTACAGTACAGTAGAGGGACCCCCACGGTAACTCTGTCATTTCTCAACCGTTTTGGACGCGGGGCGGCTCACCGGAACCGGGCTGGCACCCTGGGTGCATTCCTGTGAGTTTTAAACTCACAAGACCCCCACACGCAGTTGCACCACTCACTTCACACGGGTGTGATTTTCTTTTTCTAACCCTTGAGTAATCTTTGCCGCTCAATTTTTCCCTGGCGAGCAGACGTATAGTTCTGTGTGAACGCCAAATGTATGCGGTTTGCAGAGAGAGAGAGAGACAGAGAGAGAGAGGCCTTCCCCTCAGGCCGCCACTTCTGAACGAAAAGACTCTCCTTCCCTCCCGCACACGAGCCTGTCTGTTTGATGATAGCAAACTGTTGGCAACATGGCTGCAAGGTGCTGATTTAGCAGGCCACTGGGAAGAGACGGGGGGAGATTTAAGGCCTTGATGCCGTCATAATGACTGATTTTACACTTGCTGAAAATAGCAGATCTACAAGCTAAGATCTACAAGATCTACAAGCTCACAAGATTGTTGTGAGTCCCATCTGATTGCATTAACAACATTAAAGGACAGCTTTTTTTTTTCAACCAAGGTTCAAGGTTTAGGTTATTATTAGAGAAAGTAAGATGAGTTACGATGAGTGTTAAACTGTTTTCATTTTCTGCTATCTTTCATTTGATCGATTTTAGCTATTTTCGGGGGCATTCGAACAGGTGTATTGTTTGACCAAATATTACGGCGATTTCTTTATTATTATTTAGGCTACTATAGTCATACTAGACCTCAGGAAATCACATCTGGCTACCAAGGATCTCGGGATCTATTGAATGTGAATACCTTCACATTCAATAGATCCCGAGATCCTTGAAAAAACCCTTGGCTAAAATTGCTAAAACGAAAGAAAGCAGCAAATGAAAAAGGTTTAACACTCACCTTTTACTTTCTCTAATAACAACCTAAAACATGAACCTTGGGTCTAAAAGAATAAATAAAAAAGAGTTAACCTTTTAAACTAACTTTGCCACTCTATTTGCAAGTCACTTTATGCATGCACATTCCCTCTATAGGTGTTCCAAGTCTTAATGGGATAAATGGAACATTACTCAAATCATTTCTTGTATCTCCTTGGAGTCAATTATGTTGACTGTGGGACATTTATTTGTATAATTATCCAGAGCATGCGTTCTTATTTGATTGAAGAGAAAGTATGAAGATTGGCATTTCATTGCAGATTTTTTTATATTACTTTAACACAAAAAATGCTGGAAACGTATCCATACGCTTTATTAATATCGAACGCCGTACGCGCGAAGCGTATGTATACGTTTTATACGTTTTTTTATTGCTTACTGTACATCAACGTCCTATGCTCCAGGACACCGAGGAAAATAACAGCGATCGTCTCCAGGAAGCTCCAATATGTGATCCGGGAGTAAAAAGCCCCTCCCTCCTGAAAAGAGGTCTGTCTGTGGCGAAGACGCTCCCTCCTCCAATGCCTCCATTACACGTATGGGTCTGCACGGCAACGGCATAGACCAACGCAGATGTCAGGGCATCTAAAATGGAGTTACCCATACTCTAGTAGTCTAGTAGTAGTCTAGTGTCTGTGAATACACTCGATTCCCCCTCCCCTCCTGTTTCTACATGGTTTCTCCCGAGGAATCTTTGTGGGGGGAGTCTGAGTCTCTTCTGCCCGGATCGCATTGCAGTTTGAGTTCCCTGGCCCCAGGCCACACTGCGCCTTGTAATCGCCTTGCACCGCTCTCTCATTCTCGGAAAAAGATATAACGCAGTCGTGTCGATTTGCCCTCTGCCAGTATATAAACCAAGAATAATCTTCAACGATCGCCATTTCATAACGTTTTCAACACGCACACGGCACACGCCATGATCAACTAACTGCCTGGCTACGTCTTCAGTCTTCACCAGCCATCGCTATCCGTTGTGTGGATCGCCATCGCGTCTTCACTTTGTTTGTTTGGGCAAGAAGCACGATCAGCGATGGAAAAGAGCTTTATATCCACGGCAGATAAGTAATGACGTATTATCGAAGGACCGCCATGATCAACTTACTGCCTACGTCTTCGTCAGCCAATGCAGCCATCATCGCTATCCGTTGTGTGATTGTGGATGTAGGCTATATCCACGGTATCGAGAGAGACGCCCGGCTGTGATATAGGTCTTATCACTGCAATTATAATGAATAAAAAGGCTACAATCACACAACGGATAGCGATGGCTGCATTGGCTGGTGACAACGTAGCCTCGGTCCCAGGCAGTTAGTTGATCATGGCGGTCCCTCGATAATACGTCATTACTTATCTGCCGTGGATA
This sequence comes from Protomyctophum parallelum, assembly GCF_964188405.1. Classification (NCBI taxonomy): domain Eukaryota; kingdom Metazoa; phylum Chordata; class Actinopteri; order Myctophiformes; family Myctophidae; genus Protomyctophum; species Protomyctophum parallelum. The sequence continues at coordinate 21,605,457 of NC_139699.1, forward strand.
AAACTCTTTTCCATCGCTGATCTCTGCTTCTTTGCCCAAACAAAGTGAAGATAGCGTTGTCCAACAAAGCAGCCAGTTATTTGATCATCTCTCTCTCCTGTGCTTCTTTCCTCAAACATGTCCAGACATGTCAACCTCAACCACTAAACTCACCGATCCAGTAACGCATCTCACCGTTATACTATCGTTCTGAAGGCAGATATAAAAATAAACATAAATAAATTATTGTCATATACATACTACACACTGAATGAAAGCCCTAATTGTCTACTTTTAGGAGGAAAACAAATACATAATATTGATCCCATGTACAGTTTGTCAGTAGGATATTGAATGCAGTTGTTCAGGTCCAACTATTATTCACAAAATAAGGCCTATAGCGACATGTACATATTATATACCGTATGAAACAGAAGACCCTCTGCTTTCATAAGAAAAAAACTAATACTGTAATAATAATAAAAATCACACCCCTGTGAAGTGAGCATTTCCTCATGAAGTTATCATAGCGAGTTATAAAGGTTTAAAGTCACAGAGATTGACAGGCAGATATAAACATAAATAAATGATTATCATATACATACTACACACTGAATGAAAGCCCTGAATGTCTACTTTTAGGAGGAAAACAAATATACAAATATATACAAATATAGTTTGTCAGTAATTGGCTATTGAATGCAGCTTGCGCCCACCAGAGAGGATTTCAGAAAATGCATGGACCAGAAGAACTATTATTCACAAAATAAGGCCTATAGCGAAATGTACATACTATATACCGTATGAAACAGAAGACTCTCTGCTTTCATAAGAAAAATACTTCTACTGTAATAATAATGAAAATCACACCCCTGTGAAGTGAGCAGTGCAATGTTGCGCAACATTGCACTGCTCACTTCACAGGGGTGTGATTTTCATTATTATTACAGTAGAAGTATTTTTCTTATGAAAGCAGAGAGTCTTCTGTTTCATACGGTATATAGTATGTACATTTCGCTATAGGCCTTATTTTGTGAATAATAGTTCTTCTGGTCCATGCATTTTCTGAAATCCTCTCTGGTGGGCGCAAGCTGCATTCAATAGCCAATTACTGACAAACTATACATGGGACCATGTGTATTTGTTTTCCTCCTAAAAGTAGACATTCAGGGCTTTCATTCAGTGTGTAGTATGTATATGATATTATTTGTGTTCATTTTTATATCTGTCTGTCAATGTCTGTCAACTTCAACCTTCCATATCTCTGCTGTTTTTTCAAGCGAGCAGCGTGCCTTCAAAAGCAGGTTTTAGAAAAAGGTCAATATCTCCAGAATGGAAGATGGTAGAATCATAATTTTTTTTAAAAATTGAAGTGGACATGTTTGGCCTACTTTTTATTTATGCGATGTGATTCTCGCTATAAGAGGCCCCTCGCTGTGGGCCCCTAAAAAGTTCAAAAGTCCAATGTTAATCGCTTAGCACCAGCAAGCCTGAGCAAATAGAAAACTCTAGCATACAATGTGTTAATAAACCTAAACACCAGCTTGGCATAGAATATTGGGATTTTAAAAAGAGTGTTGATTTTCAAATTTTCTTAAGGACAAGAAGACTTGGTTTAATTACTGGCCTGTGTCGACGAGAAAGAAATGCCAATGCTTCTCAAGTGTCACAGTTTAATTGTCTCCACCAGGCCGAAGGCATGTGGGGAGAGTATGTTTTGCACTCCGTCCGTCCATGTGTGTGTCCGTGTGTCCGTCCGTCCGTCCGTGTGTCCGTGAGCAGCTAATCTCGGCCACCGTTAACCCGGTCGATGCCAAATTTTGCACACACACTCCCTGGATGCCAACGATGAACCTCTGCCCCAAACTTTCCAGAACGGCCTGTTATAGCGCCACCAGGAGCCGCTTTGTGCAAAACAAGTTTTTGCACAGTACACCTACAGATTTTGTCCAAACATCACGCAAATTGGTACACAGTCTCTCTAGAGCCATTCAACGAAACGGGTCTTTCAGATTCCTCACACTCCATCCTGATTGGTTAAGATTGGCTTCCAAAGTTCACAGGAGTGCTCAGTTTCAAACAAAATGCTGCAAATCATGAACACATCGCGTGATTTCCGTGAAATTGTGCACCCACATTCCCACTAGGCCGAGGACAAAATGCCACATCAACAATTTCAACTCAGCCTCAAGGTGGCGCTATAACTGGCCGAAAAGTGTTTTTACCTCTAACTGCACGGATCTGTGGATAACTTTGTATGCCAACTCCCTAGAGGCAAGGAAAAACCTTTGCCTGGAATTTTTCACATCTGCTCTTTATAGCGCCACCAGGAGGCCGACATATGTAAAACATATTTTCTATTATTACTCCTTCAGATTTTATCCAAATTTCACGCAAATCGGTACACATGATCTCCATAGTCATGTGATCAAGGCAGGTTTGTTTGATTTCTCATATTCCATCCTGATTGGCCACGATTGGCTCTACAGTTTTCAGGAGTAGCCGCTTTGTACAAATCGCCACAACTCCTCAGCGCAGCGTCCGATTGCGATGAAACTGTGCACGCATATTCCCACTAGGCTGAGGAAGAAATCCTGGTGGAGACCTGTGCCAGAAGGGCACTTTTTCTAGTTTCTACTGTGAGCCTTTCCTGTCAGACTGTCACACAGGTCTTCTATTTTGGCGCTGTGTGTGTGTGTGTGTGTGTGTGTGTGTGTGTGTGTGTGTGTGTGTGTGTGTGTGTGTGTGTGTGTGTGTGTGTGTGTGTGTGCGCGCGGTTTTATTATGCATTCTATTGTATTGTAACATGCAGTCATGCTGGCAGAACAAGTCGAGTCATATTATTCATATTATGCATTGACGGGGGGGGGGGGGGGGGGGGGGGATGGAATGGTTGTGGTGCTTCCATTCCTTTTAACCCATTTAGACCTGAAGACGATTCTACAAATGTCCTAAATCCTGACAGTTTTCTGTTTCTGTCAGTTTTTCTCAAACATTTTCATGTCAAGGACCCCCAAAAGTATATATAATTGGCCGCCGACCCCCATCTGAAAATATGTTGTTCCAGGGACCCCCCCCAGGAGCAAAGATTTGAGTTAAAAACCTGAAAGAATATACAGTATATTCAAAGATTTGCGCCACATTTTCGTCTCGTAGCACGGCACTCGGTGCCGCGCTATGAGCTTGTAGATCTGCTATTTTAAAATAGCTAAAGTATAACATAATAAAGGGGATCCTGCCCAAAATGGATTAACCACATTAACTTCCAAAAGTTTCCCCCAATAGAAAAATCGTTGTAGGACAACTGTTTTGTGTGTTAGAGAGAGAGAGAGAGAGCTGATATGAATGTTGAACACTGATAAGTTACTACGCTACAGGAATGACCTTGATGGGGTTTTTTAGCTGACTTTAGGAAGTTCTGTCTTTCAGACCGCGTTTTCTTTCATGTAATGTGAAGCCACAGACTATAGTGAACAAAAAGCTTTACTCAAATAAAAGAAGGCTGGAACAACATATTTTTAGAGATAGTCCGCGCAGCCAAATACAGATAATTCTGGGGTCCTTGACATGAAGAAGGTTGAGCACCAACAATATAGAATCATAGGTTTTTCAGAAAACTGTTAAGATTTTAATCGGCCTCAGTCCAAAATGGGTTAAAGCTTTCAGAAACTTCAACCTACACTATAGTGTCACAAAAAAGCAACATTGTTGGCGCTCAAAAAGACAGCCCCACTAAATCACAATGCCATTGACCTGAAGCAGCGCACTAAGTATAGCCTATTTACATTTTGCCGCACGTCATGTGAGGACAAAACGTTTACAACACAGTTACAAGGGTAATGCTTATTTACATTTCTCAGCAAAGTGCCAAAGCCTTTTGGTTTGAATAGATTGTGTCATTTATTATTGGCTAATCATTTGTTCACATGCAGTGTTGATTTTCAATTTTTTTGTTGAGTCATATAGTCTCTTGAGTAGTTTTCATTTAGTTTTAGTCACATTTTAGTCACCTGGAAAGGTCGATTTTTAGTCGACTAGATATAAGATTTTAGTCGACTAAATCTACAAATGATTTAGTCGCCTAAAATGTCTTTTATCTTGATGCTGTCGTAATGACCGATTTTACGCTTGATGAAAATAGTCGATCAGCTATTTTCAGCATGCAACTTGCATGCAAAATGGCTTATACTGGATCTCTTCATTGACAATTTCGTCAACAATAAACAAAATTAGTTTTAGTCATCACAGCTTAGTTTTCATGGTAGTTTCCGTTTAGTTTTCGTCAATGGTAGTCGACGAACATTTTTCAACTAAATCCACAGTGCCACGGTGTGTGCACGTGGAGTCCCAGTCAGAATGTTTTTGCAGCTGCGAGGGGATATCCTGCCTTTTCAGCTCGTCCTGATTTCCACTTCGAATCCAGCCAAGGCTATTTTCTCACCCTTTGTTGCAGTCACTTCATACAAATTGTTTTACTAGGGTCAATAATTGATGTGTACATACGGGCATCATGTTTGTGCAGTAACCTTTCGTGCGCGTTTATCGTAGCTGTTGTTTATGATATCGACAGTAAATGGCAAAGCAATGCACAAATCATGTCGCCACTAGTTAGATATAGCCGTGTCCTCAAAGGCTCAGTGAGAAAAGCTTTGACTTCCCTAGATTGAAGGACGATAACAATACATAATATTGATTGTAAAATTATATTAGATTGCGTTCAGCGTGACAGAGAGGCAGTTGACATTTCTTTATTGGTCCCAATCACTTGTAAACAGCAGGATGGGGAAGGTGTGGCTGGACATGCTTATCATTATCAACAGCTAATGTTCAATTCATTTGGACGTTTATGGTGTTATTAAAAAAATAAGAAAAGTAGCAGATCTACAAGCTCAGAATGCGTCGCTTCGCACCATGTTTTCGAGCGTCTAGATCTGGAACTTTGTATGCTTTTGTGTGACCCTGTAGAATGATCAAGAGTATTTTTAAAGTATTGTTCTGTTCCGTGTGAGAGGACCTCAGTGGAAATACTAAGTCTTTGGACTTTCCTGTGAAATCCTTGAATCACTGATTATAATGTTTTTAATAATTGCTTTTCTAAATCAAATCAAATCAAAAAGTTAGAATATGGAGATGAGAGGTTTTTGCCCAGCGACAGCAACAATATAATGCTGCAGTTTACCAGTCCCCTGATTGTTGCAGGTTGTTTGCTCAAGGGACTGGTGAACCTCAGTGTTTATGTCTGTCAGCTGATCTGGCAACGCTGTGTTGTCTGAATGACCTAGAAGGGGGGGGGGGGGGGGGGGAAGAGAGAGAGAGAGAGAGAGAGAGAGAGAGAGAGAGAGAGAGAGAGAGAGAGAGAGAGAGAGAGAGAGAGAGAGAGAGAGAGAGAGAGAGAGAGAGAGAGAGAGAGAGAGAGAGAGAGAGAGAGAGAGAGAGAGAGAGAGAGAGAGAGAGAGAGAGAGAGAGAGAGAGAGAGAGAGAGAGAGAGAGAGAGAGAGAGAGAGAGAGAGAGAGAGACTTGGGCTTTCACTTCTAGTGCTTTTTACTAGGCTAGTTGTTTAACTACCTATTATGTAAAAATAATAATAATTCATGTTAACTGTACTGTTGTCCACCACAGTGCTTCACAACACTATAGTTAATGTACTGTACTGTACTGTTGTCCACCACCATTAATGCACAACTGCTGGTCAAACAGTTTGAGTGCACAAGAATCCGCTTGAAGTCACATAACTCACAATGATGGAGCACAGAGTCAACAGCAAGGCATACATAATACTAACTGTGGTATTTTTACCTCCACATGATATTCTGTTAATAAACTGACATGAAGTCATTTTGTCAGTTCCTTCCCCTTTTTATTCACTGAACCGGTGCCCGGCTGTAGAGCACCGAGTCGCTAACGATGGAAGATGGAGATCCATAATAATAATAATAATATATCAAACTTTTCTGGGTCTTGGGGATGTCGAGGAGGTTATGTGCAAGACTCACACCAAATAAAGAGAAATGGCGCCGCCCTATAGGAGGGCTGAAACCCCTTGTACTGTATCTATAAATGGATCGTTACAATGAGTGTGGGAAGTGGGACAGGCAGGGGAGTGAGTGGGGGGGCTTCACTTGAAAACACTCCGGGTCCATTTGTTATGAATGCCTTTCCCCATACCCCCCTCCCCATTCCATGACCTCTGCTGACTCTATAGACCGATTCCGTAGCAGGTCTCATGGTCGCAGCCTACGTATTTCCTGTAGGCGGACTCGACGTAGCTGTGGGGGTAAAACCCTCACCAGGCGCATCTCTTCCACTACAGTGAACGCAGAGTGACTGATGTTAGTTTGCCTCAAACTTTACTCTTTTACCTGCTTTTTTACTAACACTAACATTACAAAGATGCCCAGAACATCGAGATGAACCTGTGTAGTTTATGGCTGCTCCAACAGTAGTGGCAACATACAAAATAAATAAATACGGAATGTCAAAATATCCACCGTGGTGGCTGAGACCAGAGCCATTGAGTAATGGTTGAGACAAAGCAGTGAAAGGTCCTGAAAGATACATAATTTCAGTCTTACCCAATACCCAATCTTTCTGTTTTACGAACACAAGGCTGCTGTATTTTATACCTCATACTAAGCATTTAAAGTATGAGGTATAAAGTACAGCAGCCTTGTGTTTATAAAACAGAAATATTTGGTATTGGGTAAGACTGGCGTTATGTATCTTTCACTGCTTCGTCTCAACCATTACTCAATGGCTCTGGTCCCCGCCAATGTGGTGGATATTAGACATTCAGTTTTTATTTATTTTTTATGTTGCCACTACTGTTGGAGCAGCCATAAACTACACAGGTTCATCTCGATGTTCTGGGCATCTTTGTAATGTTAGTGTTAGTAATAAAGCAGGTAAAAGAGTAAAGTTTGAGGCAAACTAACATCAGTCACTCTGCCGTTCACTGTAGTGGAAGAGATGCGCCTGGTGAGGGTTTTACCCCCGCAGCTACGTCGAGTCCGCCTACAGGAAATACGTAGGCTGCGACCATGAGACCCGCTACGGAATCGGTCTATAACCAACCATAACAGGACCAAGTATGCCCACCAGCACTTCTTCTTAAACAAGAACAGCCCTCAAGGTCAGACCCCCGGTGGACCCCCAGGTATAAGACCTGAGTCGATTCTACCAAATGTCCTCTAAATCCTGACAGTTTCTGAAAGACCCATGTTTCTATCTCAGTTGTTCTCAAACATTTTCACATCAAGGACCCCCACAAATATATGTATTTGGCTGCCGACCCCCATCTGAAAAATATGTTGTTCTGGGGGCCCCCCAGAAACAAAGATATGAGTTAAAAACGTTCGCTCTGAAAGAATATATATTCAAAGATTTGCGCCACATTTTCACGATTTTTCAAAAATACCTGTGTGAAGTGAGGAGCGCTCGTATCATAATACAACATCAATTACAACATAATGTTTGTTTAAGCAACAGGTGCTAATGTTTGTTTTAGTTTAAACTTTTACATTTCTCTTTATTGTCTACGGCGTTTTCTTAAACAAGCATCGTTGAAAGACAAACATTCAAGCTGTATATAGGAGGGGCTAGCGCCCCTCAAAAATCACACCTGTGAGGGGCGCTCTTATCATTATACATCATCTCATGAACAACTGAATTGATGTGATTCGTTAGCCGATTTGCTCGTCTACATGTGACGTAAATGTTCCCTTCATTATCAACGGCATTTAATGTTTGTGTTGCCACTAATTTCTCCTTTCATTGTCAAATATTGTCAAAATTGAGTGTAGGGACAACAGCTCTATCAAAAATCACACCCGTGTGAATTGAGGGGCGCTTTTATACACATCATGACGTAAAATAGACACTATGCCTATTTGCTCAGACACTATGACGTAAATTTCTCCTTTAATTGTCGATGGGAATGTAATTTGTGTAAGACGAAAATCTACACTAATAGCTGAATATAGGAGGGGCTAGCACCTCTCAAGAAGAAGAAGAAGAAGAAGAAGAAGCAAACTACTACAGTAAACTCTTGTTTGTTCTACTTTAATGTTCACTCTTCTAATTGCATCCATTTACCAAATCCATCAGCAGTGAAACACAACACAGCCAGTCTCCATGGAGCGCTCTCTCTCTCTCTGTCTGTCTGTGTCTCTCTCTCTCTCTCTCTCTCTCTCTCTCTCTCTCTCTCTCTCTCTCTCTCTCCGCTGTGACCCGGGCCAGTTGAGGCATGATGAGGGTGGCATTGTGGTGGCAGAGGAGAAACTGGTCTAACTGGCCTCTTAGTGCTGAGCTGGCATCGCATCATGGCATGGCTGACACAGAAACATAGGGTTTATCAGAAAACTGTCAGGATTTGGAAGACATTTCATTAGAATCTGGTCTCAGCTCAGGTCTTAATGGGTTAAAGTTAAATTATACAACAGTTTTGAGGAAGCAATCTGAATGGTTGAAATAGCCTTCTAGCCATGGTTCAAACGAGCACCACTGCACACCTAATCAAAGCAAATAATTCAACTGCTCTGTTTCCCCCAGAGCGCAGAAAACTCGGTGGCTAGGCTAGTTAGTCTCTTGAGACATTTGTGGTCGTAATATGTTTTTTCAGCGATTATTTTTAGTTTAAATTTTAAGTGTAACTGTTGTATAATTGCAATATTACACTCGAGGGTGTGGTTTAACATGATTATTGCCACTTCAGTGATGCTTGCTAAACCACACCCTCTCGTGTAATATTGCTTAAAAATACCCAGGCTAGCTGAAACACCCATGTTAGCTGAAACACCCGTGCTAGCTGAAACACCCGTGCTAGCTGAAACACCCTGCAGGCTGGTTGTTGTAACAGCCCTGCTAGTTGAAACACCCTGCAGGCTGGTTGTTGTAACAGCCCTGCTAGCTGAAACACCCTGCAGGCTGGTTGTTGTAACAGCCCTGCTAGCTGAAACACCCTGCAGGCTGGTTGTTGTAACAGCCCTGCTAGCTGAAACACCCTGCAGGCTGGTTGTTGTAACAGCCCTGCTAGTTGAAACACCCTGCAGGCTGGTTGTTGTAACAGCCCTGCTAGTTGAAACACCCTGCAGGCTGGTTGTTGTAACAGCCCTGCTAGCTGAAACACCCTGCAGGCTGGTTGTTGTAACAGCCCTGCTAGTTGAAACACCCTGCAGGCTGGTTGTTGTAACAGCCCTGCTAGCTGAAACACCCTGCAGGCTGGTTGTTGTAACAGCCCTGCTAGTTGACCAGCACATATCGCACCGTCTGAGTAGGAGGTAGAGTGGGTTTTTAGCAGCCATGGGGAATGATGGACTTTGGAGTTGAGCCACTGCATTGTCAATGAATTACTACGTTCATTGACTACCATGTCCAGTGACACATTCTTAACGCTAAGGCCTGGAGTTATTCTGGGTCTGTGGATGACGTGGCCGGCCGCAGTGCTGCTGAAAATAGCCTGGTCTACAAGTTCATCATGCGTCGTATCACCTCACCACGTGCGACCTTGTAGAGAGGTACTATTTTCGGCAAGGGGCACACGATTGTAAATGGGCAAATCAGGCATATGCAATGAAGTGAAGAGCACATTCCCATATACTCGGCCAATAGTCCCAGCCCTATATCTTGCGCCTCCCCTTACCCCTTATCATCCCTAAACTTATTCGCCATTTTTTTAAACTATTTTAGAACATTTTAAAATAGTACAAATAGCTGATCTATAAGTCTACATGACGATTGGCTAGTATGTCGATTGGCTAGTTGAACTATTTTAAAACGTTTTAAAATAGTAAAAAGAAAAATGCAAAGGCAAGATAGAGACCATAATCTTTGTTTTTTCAGAAAAACGTGATTTAGAAGACATTTTGTAGAATCTGGTCTCAGTCCTAACTATATTTTTGGCTGGGGGGAAAACCCCTGGTAGCGGAGTGGTTAACATGAATGAATCGTTGCTGTCGGACAGAAACCTCTTCTGCCTGACTGATCCGCTATACGTTTGCTATATTTTAATTTTTATCCTGAACAGGTAACAGTTTTGGTCTTTGAGAGAGACGGTATATTATATATTGCATCTGCAAATGGAAACCGTTAACAATAAACCAGTGGTCCTTGAGGAGGGGATTTCCAGGTGGTCCCCAGATAAATGATGGAGAGTTGGTAACCAAATGGACCCTTATAGATCTTTAACTCTTGAGGGTCCATTTGGTTTCATTTTACGCTCTCAAGAGTTAAATTATTGTTAGACATCTTGCATTACTTCATTTGCAAGAAGTCTACACATTTAGAGATAATGTGGAATTTATATTTTTGATCAGTGTTCCCCTGTTATCTACTTTAGCTATTGAAAAATAGCAGATCTACAAGCTCATAGCTTGTAGGTCTGCTATTTTTGAAAAGTCGTGAAACTTTTGAGGCAAATTTAGAATTTATATATTCTTTCAGAGCGAACATTTTTAACTTCCAGGCTGCATGTGTCTGTTTGTGTCTGTGAACAAATTTAATTACTTGAAAATGTATGTACAGATTTTCATTAAACACGGTAGAAATTACCAATAGGCTCCCAATTAAGTCGAATAGGTCAAAGTTCAAGGTCACGATCAATGTAAAAATGAAGAATTGATGGGCATATTTTCATGAAACTTGGTGGGAAAGATCAGTTGGCTGCTCTGAAGAGATTAACCATTGAAATGACATAATCAACATATCTCAGGAATGGAGTGGACAGGCATTGGCAGTGGCGTAATTTACCTAGGGTTGCTGGGTTATGTTACCCATATGCAGGATTTCACAGCGGGGGCCCCCGACTGGTGAGGATTCTATTTGTATTATTTGAGACGTGTCTTGTCTGCAGGATGCATGTCATCGCCACTGATTAGTATTCTATACTGTGGTTATTGTCAAGTTGCATCATCTTCCTTGCATTTCTTTCTTTCTTTCTTCTTTTTCCCCTCCTCCTCCTCCTTCCTGTCTGCCTTGAATAATCCTTCTCTTTTTCACCCCTAAGTTGCACAACTGAACTCCACACAGTGACATGCTTAGCCAAAGAAAACTCCCCTATTCATAAATCTGGGCCATGGAGAGGAGTGCAATACAGTGCCACGCACGCACGCACACACGTACGCATGCACGTACGCACGCACGCACGCCCACACACGGTCCCTTCTTCAGCACACAAATCCAGACTTACAGTATAAGGCTCCGGTGTGTGTGTGTGATGATGTCCACCAAAGAGTTTTTGTTTTCTCCAGCTGAAAATGCACAGCACTGTCCTAAAAAACACTTCCCAACGGCCAGAGGTGAACTTGGAACTATTTAGCCCATTAAGACTTATTCTCTCTTCTTCTTTCTTCTAAAATAGCAGATGTACAGTATAAGCTCACAGCGCGGCACAAAGTGCCACGATAACATTTTTATAATCGACCTTGGGCTAAATGAAGGCACCACCATTGGGGCTATTGAGGGAATGTCTTGGCGTCGTTGCCCGTTGGGGGCGACTGACTGACAAGCAGTCACCTAGAAAATTATCTATCCACCGGTTCGGGTTGACTGCAAGTCCAGATCAGTCCAGGAGGGATAAATTGGGGTTTAGGGGACCAATCATCTCTACCTCTTCCGTCTATGGCTGGTGACTTCGGCCTTTGTGTGCTCCCAGCCTAGTTCAGGAGAAGCCATTCACTCATACAGTAAATAAAGAAAGAAAAGCTAAATGGAGGCTTGAGTATGTATTGTCCTGTATTTTTCTCCTGGTTTGTTATGATGATGTGTCAGAGAATAACGGGAGGAGGTCGCCGTGTTCTTTCTCTCTCCCACGGGGCCAACAATGGAGGTCTCCAGAAAGTGATGAGCGTGACAAAAAATGTCTTCGTGTCATAACAAGCCTCTGATTATTTATTTATTTTTCTCCCATTGCGCCACATTGTTCCACTTTCTAGTCTCGGGGTGACACCTGTCACGGGCTCCCCTCTTTCTGGCTTGCAGTGTTGATTTCGTCGACCTAGACGAAAAATGTTCATTAACTACCTTTTTCCACTGACGAAAACTGAATGGAAACGAAATGAAAACTAAGCTATGATGACTAAAACTAAGACTAAATGTAATATTGACAATTTCGTCAACAAATAAAAACTAGACTAAAATGTTAGGAAGGGACTAGTGGGCAAGAGATCCAGTACAAGTCATTTTATACTTGGTTGCATGCTGCAAATAGCCGATCTACAAGCTCACAACGCGTCGCAGTGCGATGCGCCGTGAGCTTGTAGATCGGCTAGTTTCAGCTAGTTTAAAATCAGCCATTACGACAGCATCAAGGCCCGCCAAAATGCATTTTAGTCAACTGTATAATTAGTCGACTAAAACTTGGACTAACACTAAAACATTCCAGGTGACTAAAATGTGACTAAAGCTAATTGAAATCTATTGAATATGAATATAAAACTAAAATCGTCTCGTCTGGCCTGGGCCGTGGCTCAGCGGTCCAGGCACCTTGGCCGGTAGTCTGAGTCTGGCAGTGTCCAGATCCCGACGGCCTTTACTGCATGTCACTCCCCCATCTCTCTCCCCTATTCCCTGTCAGCCTACTGTCTGTCCCTCCATATGCTAAAGCCACAAAAATAATTATAATACTGGTCTGTGTCTGTCTGTCACACAGAGCAGCGAAGCGGTGGTCCGAGAGAAGGCGGAGGTGGAGGCGGCCAGGGGTGCGGCCGAGGGTCACACAGGACGCCTGGCCCAGGAGGCCGAGCGGCTGCGCAGGCGGACGCAGGAGCTGGACAACGAGGTGGTCAAGCTCAACCGCATCGTGGACGAGGCCAAGCTGCAGGAGAGCCGACTGGGGGACAAGGTTGGCCGACTGGAGGTGAGACTTTATTCAATTATCGTCGTGCAGTCGGGGGGGGGGGGGGGGGGCAGAAAACCTCCATGTCCATGTTGTATGTTTTTCTTTTTTTCCCCCTTTTTTGTAAGGCCTCACTCACACCTAATAAGACACACGCAAGACACACTTGTGTCCTGTGTCTTCTGTGTGTTATGGCCGCCTCTATGCATTTCCAATGGGACTCACATGGTTGGAAGACACAACCTTGTTGCATGGGCCATGCAAGTTTGCCATGCAAGTTTGCAACAAGGTTGTGTCATGAAAACATGTAACTCTCATTGGAAATGCATTGAGGCGGCCATGACACACAGAAGAGTGAGGCCTAAATTAACGTCCTCATCATCATCTTTTTTTCGACCGCGGTCGAGATCATGGATTTCACAATGCCACGCCAGACTTTCCGGTCCTTCATTGCCATCCCCAGTTCCTGCTGCTTACTGAAGCATTTGTCCCTAGCGATGACATCAGGGGACAACAGTTTTCTACCTCTGGTCTGCTTTGAGGCAGGATTCCAGAGAAGAAGGGAAGATATAACCTCATTGTCAGCTCTGTAGCAGTGGCCGGCAAACTGTGTTCTTCTGGATCGGACTAGTGAAGAAACACGGGGAAGGTTGCTGTATATTAGATTAGTCGATGGGTGGCTCTTCCAAGAGAGATTTTGCGCTCTCATTAGAAGGCGGCTGCCATCCAACCGTCCTAAATATATTGACTTTTTTAATGTCCTTTTAACGTTTAGATCTGCTATATGTTTTGAGTGGGGTTTTTTGAGTGAGAGTGGTTGTTCAGTAACCAGCTCTTTGGCAAACACGATACAATTGCATCGAACAATAATCAGAATCTAGAGCAATTTAACACTATACTTATCACAATATCACCTTTTAAGTGTCCTGATAAATGTTGTTAGACTGTGTTTTTGCCCCCCCTAACCCTATTCATGTAATGAAACTTTGTATCGTTTGATGTGCACTGGCAGAGGGATAAGAGGCAGCTGGAAGAGTCGTTGGCGGAAATCAAAGAACAGGAAGAAGAGATGTCGCGCGCCAACCGCGCATTGACCACCCGGTTAGAGGATGTCCAGGTGAGATGGACGGCCCTTGTTTATTTATACTAGAGCGGTCAAATTTGAAGTCGGCGGGCCGAACGATTTCCGAGTTAACGTGGATTACAGACATACGCACGTACAGTACGCACAGAGACTTGCATTTATAGATGGATATACTTTGTCGTATGACAAAATAGCAAAATAAGTAACTGATCTATAAGCTCACAATGTGCCGCGATGCGACGACTTATTGTGAGATTGTAGATTTGTTACTATTATTGGAAAGAAAGAAAATAAGATCTGCCCAAGGTTCAAAATGCTCCCTCAAAAATAGAAAAAAGCTCATGTTTTTTATGTAATGTCTAATGTGTTCAATCATTGTGATCAGTGGTGTAATGGTGATTTTTCTTTTAGTACCACGGCACGTCATGCGCACGCACTCGCGCACGCACGTGCACTCGCGCACCTACATGTGCGCACAGAACAGCTAATAGGCTAAACCCGAGGTACTAGTACCACTGGTTGAGCCTCCCTCTAGTGGTACACAGAGGAGTCTCTTCAAAAAGGAGAAAAAGTGTAATGATTGTTTTTTAAATATTATTGGGTAGTTCTTCTGACCAAGCAATTGGTTGAAACAGGCTCTCCGGCCGTGCTGAAATGAGCATGACGGCACACCTAGCCGTTAATAGAAGATTTGAGAAGGGATTAATCACATTAGAAATATCATCAGTTGTGCTGATTTGTGATTAGACAGAGTTTTGTCAGAGCAGCAGCATTGGCTTATAGGAATGGAACAAAAAGGGCGGGTCTACGCTCCAGTATTTTAACATCAGTTATTATGGTGGTACTTGGAGAGCCAGATATTTACCTAAATGTATATTTAGGTAGTACTTCAGTATTAAAAGTTTGGGAATAATCAATGGCCTAAGCCACACAAACACAAAAGACTTAAAATAATCAGACAAACTTCTTTCCTGCGCTGCAGTATAGCGAAACTAAAAAGTTTGCTTTGGAGGAATCTCTTCTTTGATGGACGGAGGAGGAGGAGCCATTCTAGTTGCGTGCAGAACACCACAGCAGGCAGCCTACTAGACTAGAGCCATACTGCTGTAAAAGTGTTACTGTGTTGCTTATACCGTGTATGAGAAGAACGTGCGTTAACACGTAAACAGTTATGCGCGTGCACCGTTCCGTACCTGCGCGTGCACGTCACAATTTATTTGGTACCACGGCTGTGGTACTGCGTTCTCCAAGCATGACACCACTGGTTGTGATAGATACTGTACGTACCAAATACCGTATTGTGCCGAATATAAGACGAGACTGATTATAAGACGACCCCCCCCCCCATTTTTCAAGACTCATTTGTGGAAAAATAACATTGAATGTCAAATAGTCTATGATTATAGTCCTGATTATAATACGACCTCGTTTTTTTAGGATATTTCCATTGGGGAAAAAAACAGTCTTACATTCAGCACAAGCGGGTACGTGTTTGTATAGTATGTACATGCATGCATTTTTCTGTCAACCAAAAATAAGTAAATAGTACTGTATGTTGTCGTGAGGCATGCCCTATCAGCCATTCAGGACCCGGAGATATCCATCAGTGGGTTTTATATTGTGGTAGTGATTGAAATGTTTTGGCTTAATACTAGCTGGCCCGGTCGCCGCTGAAAGAGAAAGCAACCTCAAAGAACCTTAAGAAGTTTTCAAATGAAAAGCTCTGTGAATTTTTTGATTGGTTCACCCTGACTGTCTTTTCATGGCGGTGACCTTCTTCTTCCCACACACACACACACACGCACATGCGCACACACACACACACACACACACACACACACGCACGCACGCACGCACGCACACACGCATGCACACACACACACAGAGGAACCTGACCAAGATGAACGGCGAACACAAGGAGCTGGAGGAGAGGCTGAAGGAGGAGCGAGTTCAGAAGGAGCAATTCAAAAACACCAAGAACGAGATCGAGGATGAAAGGAAGCTCCTGGACCGCACGGTGGACAAACTGCAGAGGGAGGTGAGCAGAACATACAGCACACTGGAGACCATTGTGTTCTACTGTATGTTGGGAGTGAACATAACTGGAGACCATTGTGTTCTACTGTATGTTGGGAGTGAACATAACTGGAGACCATTGTGTACTACTGTATGTTAGAAAAACCCATGTTTCTATGTCAGTGGTTCTCAAACATTTTCATGTCAAGGACACCCAAAAATATATGTAATTGGCCACCGACCCCCATCTGAAAATATGTTGTTCCCGACCTCCCAGTTTCAGGGCGGACACTCTAACCACAAGGCCACTGAGCTGGTCATAAAATGTACACATTATAAATTTGAATTATACTGTTTTAGACTTGGTTTATGATCCATGTTGATTGTGTGTGCAGATGAACGACATCGTGGAGGCCTCCCAGTCGTCCACTCAGGAGCTGCAGGAGCAGATCGACATCTACAAGGAGAAGAACCGCCGGGAGCTGGCCGACCTGCACAAGCAGCTGAAGGACAGAGGAGCGGAGATGGACAAGCTGCGTCTGGCCGCCAACGCTCTACAAGACCAGGTAGAGAGAGAGAGAGAGCTCTACAAGACCAGGTAGAGAGAGAGAGCTCTACAAGACCAGGTAGAGAGAGAGAGCTCTACAAGACCAGGTAGAGAGAGAGAGAGAGAGCTCTACAAGACCAGGTAGAGAGAGAGAGAGAGAGAGAGCTCTACAAGACCAGGTAGAGAGAGAGAGAGAGCTCTACAAGACGAGAGAGGGAGAGCTCTACAAGACGAGAGAGAGAGAGCGCTCTACAAGACCAGGTAGAGAGAGAGAGAGAGAGAGAGAGAGAGCACTCTACAAGACGAGAGAGAGAGAGAGAGAGAGAGAGAGAGAGCTCTACAAGACGAGAGAGAGCTCTACAAGACCAGGTAGAGAGAGAGAGAGCTCTACAAGACTAGGTAGAGAGAGAGAGAGCTCTACAAGACGAGGTAGAGAGAGAGAGAGCTCTACAAGACGAGGTAGAGAGAGAGAGAGCTCTACAAGACGAGGTAGAGAGAGAGAGAGCTCTACAAGACGAGGTAGAGAGAGAGAGAGAGCTCTACAAGACGAGGTAGAGAGAGAGAGAGCTCTACAAGACCAGGTAGAGAGAGAGAGAGAGCTCTACAAGACGAGGTAGAGAGAGAGAGAGCTCTACAAGACGAGGTAGAGAGAGAGAGAGCTCTACAAGACGAGGTAGAGAGAGAGAGAGCTCTACAAGACGAGGTAGAGAGAGAGAGAGAGCTCTACAAGACGAGGTAGAGAGAGAGAGCTCTACAAGACCAGGTAGAGAGAGAGAGAGAGCTCTACAAGACCAGGTAGAGAGAGAGAGAGCTCTACAAGACGAGGTAGAGAGAGAGAGCTCTACAAGACCAGGTAGAGAGAGAGAGAGAGCTCTACAAGACCAGGTAGAGAGAGAGAGAGCTCTACAAGACGAGGTAGAGAGAGAGAGCTCTACAAGACCAGGTAGAGAGAGAGAGAGCTCTACAAGACCAGGTAGAGAGAGAGAGAGCTCTACAAGACGAGGTAGAGAGAGAGAGCTCTACAAGACGAGGTAGAGAGACAGAGAGAGAGAAAGAGAGAGAGGACATCACTGCCGTTTATATTGTCTGTCGGGTGGAAAACCAGTGTTGACTAAAACTAAGACGAAAAATGTTTGTCGACTACCTTTTTTCACTGACGGAAACTAAATGAAAACTAAGATGTGGTGACTTAGGCCTCTTTTAGACGGCGACCATCTCCATATAACACGTCAAAGTCCCGTTGCGTTCTCATTTTTTCTTACCCTTTACACGAGAACGCACACGTTATGATATAATGTGCTATTATGCTATACTGTCGCTAGGTGGCGATAACGGGCTGCCAAATAGACAGGTCACCCACGTACAAGAAGAAGACGCAAGCAGCGCAACACTGCTCTGGGCGCGCGGCGCCACGGGATGATATATATTTATTAAATAAACGCTGCTGCCGCGGCTGCCGTCTATCACAAGGCTTTTTATTTACATCATGGTTTTACATTCAACATCGCTGATGAGCATCCCTTTGGGGGTCATGCCTATGTTCCCTCAGCCCTATGTTCCCTCAGCCCTATGTTCCCTCAGCCCTATGTTCCCTCAGCCCTATGTTCTCCCATTCCAAAACAGACCCTATGTTCCCTCAGCCCTATGTTCCCTCAGCCCTATGTTCTCCCATTCCAAAACAGACCCTATGTTCCCTCAGCCCTATGTTCCCTCAGCCCTATGTTCCCTCAGCCCTATGTTCTCCCATTCCAAAACAGACCCTATGTTCCCTCAGCCCTATGTTCCCTCAATCCGATAAATGCAAGTGTAATAAATGTAATAGTGTAATAAGTATAATAGTGTAATAGTGTAATAAGTATAATAGTGTATAATGTAATACAGACAGCATTTTTTTCCCAATGAAATTGGCTGACAGCTTGTCTCGTCTCGCCATAATAATAGGTTCATAATAATTACTCAAATGAATTAACTTATAATTATATCGGTCGGCCTCATGGTGGCGCTATAACAGCCCACTTTACGTTTTGGCTTATAACTCTTGAACCATATCGTGTGTACGGTTGCAAGTTGGTCATCTCCGTCAACTTTTTGCAAGATTCTATAACCTGGACGTGGCAGAGCTTGCTATGACTCACGTAGTCCTGGGTGTCACCTCTAGACGAGGCAGGTCACGTACATAGAGTTTTAGGTTCGGGTAACTTATGTGAGTTGACCCTGGTATACCTATAGGGCATAGGGCATACCCCGGAGCATTTAGGTGGACCAGGACTGTCAGCTCAGTTAGCCTTTGGAGCATATAAGGGCAAGAGGGCACGTACTGTGTCATGGCGCAAAAGGCCCAATCATAGTCGAATGAAACTGTGTGCCTGTGGCACCCAGGGGTCCCTGCAAGGGCCTCTGCTGTGTTTATATGCTGGTAGAATCTAAAGCAGCAGCATCAAATATTTGCAAGAAAAACTAAATAGGTCAAAATGGGCAGATTGTTTTACAGCCCAAAACACGCCTTCATTGAGTTGAGTGACAGCTGACATGACAAGCCTCTGTTACGGCACTCCTTATATTAGGACCCCAGAGAACCAATGGGGTAGAACACTCCTTATATTAGGACCCCAGAGAACCAATGGGGTAGAACACTCCTTATATTAGGACCCCAGAGAACCAATGGGGTAGAACACTCCTTATATTAGGACCCCAGAGAACCAATGGGGTAGAACACTCCTTATATTAGGACCCCAGAGAACCAATGGGGTAGAACACTCCTTATATTAGGACCCCAGAGAACCAATGGGGTAGAACAAACGTTCCGTCCTCACTGCATGTTACACTTTGCTAGTGCAATTAATTCACAGTATAAAATGTAAACCTTCATAAAACTAAATTATTAAATAATTAAACAGACTCTTAGGTTAGGTTTAGGCTTGCTTCCCCGTGGGATGTTAGGGTGAGGGTTTGAGATGGTTAACATCGGTAGACTGTAGACAACTTGACTGCGTGTACTGTACGTGCGTTTGATTTGTGAGTTATTTTGGCACAGTGCCATGGGTGTGTACGCATAACAAAACCATGATGCTTCTATGCAATGATTGGTATGAAAAACATCATTGAAGCTGAGAAGTGTCGGCTATGTGGTTGACACGCACTGTGAGAAGATGAGTTCAGATATGTACCAGTGCCACTGTCTGCTATTTTGTTTAAAGCTGCATTACACCTCAAGCAGACTGAAATTATGAACCCTTTTGGGTGTTATTTTGTCCATAAAGTGATGCTATTCTTGTGTGATCCTCAACACAAGATTTGATATATCCAGACTAAAATTATTAATATTGCCGCCACCACCAATAACCATGATAATACAGCAGCTATCTGCACCCGGGGAAATCACTTTGCCAGCTTGTGAATGTGATGGACATTTCCATTAATATTTTATTTTTGCCACGGACATGCAAAACAAGTGATCAATGATATTTACTCTTGACGTGTCTTAGTGTCTACTCTATTCCACTGCGCTACACATTTTAAAATAAGTCATTTATCAAAACTTATTTTTGGGGAAAAGCTGATCTACAAGCTCACAACACATTACGGCATGTTTTGACCTTGTAGATCAGCAATTGTCCTTTCTTCTTAGCCTATAATGACATGCCCAAAATTGGGATTTCAGGGTTAAAGTAGCTATATAGTTACCCAACTTACCCAGAAAGACTGGGAAGTTATCCACTGTATACTGGCAGGTGGCCGTCCTGAGACAGGCATTATATGTGGCATAATGCATGGTCCAAGTATATTACATGTTTGGGATTTCAATAATACAGTCTTATACAGTAAGTAGGCTACAGTTGCAGTCCGAGAAAGGGACACTTAGCTGCAAAGGTGAATGGGTGCGCAGTATACTTAATATTAGGTTATTGCAGATGGCCTTTCAGAGGACAGTGTTACTTGGGGACATGAGGAGACAGGATGTTCTACAAGCTAAACTAGTTTTGTGTTTGTCAACGTAGCTTAAATAGTTGGTGTCAGTTCATTAAGGTGTGTACTCTAGGTTGATGAGACAACTATGCAATGGAAACATACCTGAGATTCAAAACAGATAATTAAGTACTGTTTAAGGAATGATTCACTGTTCACTGTTTCACTTTGTTGTTGTGGAGCATTTGCTATAACAAAGTAGATAGACTAGACCCCATGCAGTAGTGTCGGAAACTGCCCATAGATCCGAAGTCCCATTAGTCCGAACATGCACTGCTCCCGTGCTTGCGGTTAGGTTTAGGTTTGCTCCCGTGCTTGCGGTTAGGTTTAGGTTAGGGTTAGAGATAGGGATAGTAATTTCGGAACAATGAACCTTCTGACTAATGACACGGCACCGTAGTGTCATTGCTGTAACTTGGTATCTGTAATGTGTTCTGTTGCTGCAGGGTGAACTACTGTATGGGTAGCATTATAGTATAATTGATGCCTTACAGCCCCCCCCCCCCCCCCCCCCCCCCGCTGAGGGAACATAGGCCTGAGGGAACATAGGGCTGAGGGAACTTGGGTACGGTCCCTCACTTTGTAGGCGAGGAGGGAGGCTTGTTCAGGAACTCCATTATATCATAATGATATTGCTCTGCATCAATGTAATAAACATATGCGCTGTGAGCCAACGTGAGCCATGATGTCATAAGTTATGCGGATTCACCGTTTTGCCTGTTTATATGGAGACCATAGGAAACGGTGTTCTGAAAGATTTCCACTCTGGAAGGCGGTTTCACTTCGATGCGTTTTCACCTCCTGAGAACACCGTTCTCGTCTAAATGACAGCGCTAAACGGTACTTTATTTTGCCGTTTTTTATGAACACCATCCTCGTGTAAATAGCACCTAAAATGAAAACTAAAATATTTCGTCTGCGAATACAAACTAGACTAACATGTTAGGAAGGGACTAGTGGACATTATAAGAAGTTACGGTTGCTGCCTGATGTTTACAGTTACCTTTGGAGAGTCAATGTGTCGTAACTCTAGCTCCGTGTCATGATTATCCGGCTGAAAATAGTTTTTAGCCTCCATTCATTGTCAATGGCATTTATTGTTTGTGTTAACCCATTCTGGTGTTTTGAGCATTATGTTATGCTTTAGCTGTTGAGTGCCGCGCTACAAGCTTGTAGATCTGCTATTTTTTTAAAGTCATGAAAATGTGGCGCAAATTTAGAATATATTATTCTTTCAGAGCGAACATTTTTAACTCAAATCTTTGCTTCTGGGGTGGGGGGGGGGGGGTCCCTGGAATACGGTATTTTCAGATTGGGGTCGGAGGCCTATTACATATATTTTTTGGGGTCCTTGACATGAAATAGTTTTGGAACCACTGACATAGAAACAGGTGTTTGCAGAAATCTGTCATGATTTAGAAGACATTTGTAGAATCGAAGCCTCAGGTCTAAATGAGACAGAGTCTACACTACACTATAGCTGTTTCAAAAATGCATTCCGGAACTTATTTGAACCCAACCCCAAACCAAACCTCTGCCAAAAGTGTTCTTGTTAGTCTCCACTCTCTGGGTCATGTGGGGGGGGGACCATGTGGTTGTCAGTAGACTAGGCCAAAGCCTCCCACCAAGAACAATGGATGATGAGTCTTTGTCCTGAATTAATGTGGTTTGACAGCCTCCCCCCTCCCCCCCCACCACATCAACCTCCCCTCCACCGTCCCCCGAGGTTCAGAGCATGATGTCATGGCTTAGGAATGTTTGACCCCCCCCCCCCCCCGCTCTTATAGCACATACTAACCAGTGTTGGAAAAAGTACTTTTTAGTACTTGAGTAAAAGTATCAATAATGCAATATAGAACTACTCCTGTTACATTACAAGTAGTAAAAGTTCGGAATTAAACGTTTACTTGAGTGAAAGTACAAAGGTATTGGCATCAACATGTACTTTAATTAAAAGTACTCTTTAAGCAGAATGTCCCATTTCAAGTTGTCAAATGTAAATGTATACAAATCTTTTGAAAATACAGATCCACAAGCTCACAGTGCGTCGCATCGCGACTCATTGTGAGCTTGTCCATCGGCTATTTTCAGAATGGCCGAAATGTATATTGGGGCTGAAGTGGTTACTGTATGTTTTGTAATATTAATCAAAATCTACAAAAAAGTAACCAGTAACTAAAGTTTTCAATTAACCGTAGTGGAGTGAAAGTACAATATTTGCCTCTGAAATATACTGTTGTGGAGTATAAGTAAAAGTAAAGTACAAATATGAATACCTCAAAATTGTACTTAAGCACAGTACTTAGGTAAATGTTATTAGTTACTTCCCACCCCTGATTCTAACTAGCCTGCTCCTCATCCTTAGCGCCGGTCATTTCATGGATGTTGTGGCGTTGCGGTTTAAAGATGCTACACAGGTCAGCCGAGAGGTCTAGAGCAGTGGTCCCCAAACCTTTTCATGTCCAGGACCCCCAAGTTGACACTAATGAGCCCCGCGGACCCCCATTTGAAGAGACATGCCAGGGAGCCCCATAAGAGAAGATTTCTACGGCTCTAGCAGTGATTCTCAACCAATTTAATTTCAATGACCCCCAGTTTGACATGCATATTAGTCTACGGACCCCCCATTTAATGGCATTTATATCTCTGTGACCCCCAATTTATATTGTGCAATCAATATTTTAACTCTGAGAGTGTACAAATGGAACCGAATGGATCCGTTAGGGTCCATTTGGTTCCATTTGTACACTCTCAGAGTTACAGACCCATGAGGGTCCATTTGGTTCCAAACTATTATTTAGCTGGGGACCCCCTGGAACTCCATCAAGGACCCCTGGGGGTCCCCTTACCCCACTTTGGGAAACACTGGTCTAGTGCTAATATGATGAAAAAGCTGAGAAAATGGAGCCTCCGGGTTTAGAATTATTATGAGAGAGTAATAATCCTGTCATTGCCCCAAATGCAAAGCATTTGATTGAGTTTCGTTCACGGTATAGACGCTGGGAGAGAAAGGAAATTGTGTTGAATCACTTTGATCATTCTTTGCAGAACTTTTGGCCCCAGCGGCTCCCACGATTATTATAACTGATAACCACAAAATAATGCCACTAATCTCCGAGCCACTCCCGTTTGTTTGCAATGTATCGGGTTTCGCCTTAAGAATGTCAGGAATGTTTTTGTACAATTATTTAGGGAAAAAAGGCCCTGTGTGAATAATTAGGTATAAAGGGTGGGGTTTATTTGACCTTTTTTAATAATTTTATTTAATCCAGAGCGATTTACAGTACGCAAGAACAAAAACATGGTAATACATCATATAAATAAATAGTCATCCTGAATCATACGTAAGCTAAGAACCTAACAGTGGAATATCTATATAATGAATACACTATAGACTATAGAGTGCTATGTCTACATAAAATGTTATCTAAGTTACATAAATTGAGCCTTTGCATACGCCTGTAAGGTCGTCGGGGCTAGGGCAAGTGCTACGGGCTAAGATGGAGTCTGAAGAGGTGGGTTTTTTCAGACTACGGCGGAAGATTGGGAGTGAGTCTGCACTTCTGATTGCAGTGGGAAGTGCATTCCATAGTTTTGGAGCCAGAAGGGAGAAGAGTTTGGGACGTGTGGAGCGTTGTCCTGGTGTTTTTTAGTTTATGGTGGGTGCAAACTTCATTGTCCAAAACTGGATAATTGGATAATTGTTATTTTGATCCAACGATTGCCTGTTGTCTTTCCTACGGTGCCACATAATACAGCATGGAAATGTGGACAAAATGTTATTCAACAATAACAAAAATATTCTTTAGTTTTGGGTCTAACTAAATCTCATCAAATGGTGTTCCGTGGCTCAAATGCTGAATTAATAATGGGCCTTGTCACATCAACACTGAAGTAGGGCGTAAATAAGGGAAAAAAAGTTAGAATATGGAGATACTGGAGGTTTCTGCCCAACGGCAACGATAGCTATAGCTATAATTATGCCCACCACCGGTCAGAGAGCATGAGGAAAGGATGACACTTGTTGACATTTTACGGTCTTTATATAAAGTAGATATGGGTTAATGAATGTTGAATCAATGAATGAATGTTATCTGAAATGTAACAACAGAAAATACAGAGGAACATTATGAAATGAAATGACATTATTACAGCAATAAACATGTCTAGTTATTTAGCTTTAGCAAACACAGTGGAACACATGCAATGAAAGGTACATGAATTAAAGTGAACACTGCACAAAGTACTGCCCAACAGCAACAATATATTAGTTGACAGCGCAGAAGTTGTTAATAACAAGGAATAAGATGAGGAAGCAGTATATCTAGGGTATAGGGTACAATATGCTTACAATTGGGAATAGAATGTCCACAAGAGAAGCTGGTGTACTCAGTAGTAACAAAAAACAAAGACCAAGCAAAACCTAAGACTGTCAACTACAGTAGGCAGTAAAAAGTTTATTTCTGGGTCAGCAAGCAAAGCAACTTTTATCTTCAGATTTATCTTCAGATTACAAAAAAAAGGTCCTTGAGAAGTTAGTCATCCCTTTGAGTAACATTCCAACATGTGGTGCCAGTCACCCAGAACAAGGAGTATATCCAGTAAAAAGTGTTAGCTTTGTTTAAACAAAAAATGTTACAACACAACCAGCAGGTTTTTTTTATTATTACGGCCCCCCCTTTTTGTTTTAGCAAGGACACTGTCATAACAGCCTGCTAAATTTGGACTCCATGCAAGGCACATCAGGAGCAATTAGGGGTTCAGTGTCTTGCTCAAGTACACTTTAACACTAACTCACAGGGTTCGAACTGGCAACCTTGCGGTTACCATCCGGCCACTTTACCCCTGACCACCGCCTCCGTAATGACATGAATGGGTTAATGTAGGAAAAGGGCGGAAACATTATTTGCATATAAATTGCATGAGTCATAACTGAAGGAGGGTAATTTGGGGAGGTGTTTGTTTTAGGTGGCTAACGGCTGTGAGTCAGGAGCTGAAGGTTCCCGGTTCGTTCTCTTCTTCCTGGCTTCACGTCAAAGTGTCCTTGAATAGAAAACAGAAACCCTGACTGCTTCCTTGCATTTTTGGACAGCGTCAGTCTAGGTGTGGATTTGAGAGCACGTTTTCACTATGACCTCTGTGTATCATTGTTTCTTAGTTTGTAGCATCTTTTAATCATCAACTGACATTTTCAGTATTGCTACTCACAAGTCCTTCGCTTTCAGTCTCTCAGTTGCCAGACAATCTAAGTCATGGGTTCAGAGAGTCTAGGGACCACCGGGGGACCTTGGGGCGGTTCCAGGTGGTCCCCAGCCAGCCCTAGTTAATGAACCAAATGGACCCTTTACAGTATGTGTCTGTAACCCCAAGGGCGTACAGATGAAACCAAATGGACCCGTTCCATTTTATACACATCATTATGTAGATTGGGGGGTCCCAGAGAGAATAATGGTATGACATTCGAGTCCGTGGTAATGCATAACAAAATAATGCCGGAGGACAGGTCCTTGAAATTCAAATGGTTCAGAATCACTGCTATAGCCGTATACATACTGTAAATGGTCTCTTATGGGGGTCCCTGGTATATCAAATGAGAGTCCATGGCCGGGCTAGTGTCGATTTGGGGGTCCTTGGCACGAGAAAGTTTGAGAACTACTGAAGTTAGTGTATACTGTATACGAACCTGTTGTCTTGCCTTCCCTGGGCGGTGTTTTTGAAGGGTCCACACTCTTTTTTCCTAACGTTTCTGGGCTGCAGGTACCGGTATTTCAGGACAACATTTGTTTTAATCACAGGAAAGTGTCGTTTTCGGTGGGTTTGATAAATGCCCGGGCCCGTATCAAGAGTTGTGTTTTTGCATGTGTAGGAGGCTTTTTTGGAATGGGGTCATTTGTTTAATTTTGACTCCTTGAAGCAACAGCATACACAGGTATAATTCATTGTTCTCTCGCTCTGCTCCGTCGTTCCGACATCCACGCACGGCCAAGTCTCTTTGTCCAGCTGCTCGTACAGGAAGTAGAGGAAGTTGTGTCATTGTTGTGAAAGCCCAGGGGCGGGGGGGGGGGCTATCTGACCTCCTATACATCCTCCTACGAGTACGAGCCCCTCTCCCCAGTTCCTTTTAATGAAGCGACCCGTCCCGCCAAAATAAATCTGGTGGTGAGGTCACCTCTCCAGCTGTGCCAAATCCCTGTCGCTCCACACCCTTTTTGTTATTTATTTATTTTTTACATTTGGCAGACTTTTGCTTAAATTACAAACATGCACGGTAAAAAAAAACACCTAATAAATGTACTCTTGAGTTGATAGCGTATAGGAATGTTACCAAATGGACTCGTGTCCTTGTATGCTCTCAGAGTTTAGTAACTGTTCTGTGTACTGAGGAGAGTAATTTTCTTTCTTTTCCTGACTCAATATGAAACTGGCACATGGACATATGTATAATGAGAAACTGAAATTGAAAACATTATGTTAATTTTAGGGCTGTCCAATGATTACAAACTTTAATCACATTAATCACAGTTTAAAAATCAATTAATCATGATAAATCACCATTCGAAGTATATGTCCAAAATATGCCATGTTCTTTCTGTATAGTTGTGGCAGTGGAAAGATAAAAGGCGTAAATATCCATTTAACATACGTATGTATGTAGTCTGGCGTGGCATTGTGAAATCCATGATCTAAAAATGATGATGATGCCTATGTAAATTGTGCAGCCTTTTATGGCAGCAATAACGGACTTGTGTTATTTTTTGTCCCCATCCAGATAGAGCTAGACTGGGAGTGGATGGGATTATGGGATTGCGATTGGGATTTAATTGCGTTAACATTTTTTTATTTAAATCATTTCACAAATGTAATTATCTCACTTACCCGGTAAGTTATTTTATTTTAAGTTATTTTGACAGCTAGTTCATTCATTTGAATGCATGCAATGTTAATGTTTCCGTGGCTCACAGCAGCCACGAGGGCACCTTGTGGTCAGTGTTGAAATGACGGTAAGCAGGTATAAAATAATAAGGGTACTTGTGTTTTTCCTCTGCAATCTATCACAGCAGTGGGTGGGGGGGGGGTGGTATTTCAGCGGTGGGTGGGGGTATTTCAGACCTATTTTTTTCCCAGCGTTCATTTCTTTACTTGTTGGGGGTTTAAAAAAAAGAAAAAAGGAGCTCTTATATTGTGCTGTATGGAATAATTGTAGTGTAATTGCCAAATATTTGTTTTGGGGGACGCGAGTCCAGATGATGAATGTTCACTGTCTCCACGTTAAGAAGAGGGGGCAATCCAGCTGTGGAGGGCACGGGGGTGGGGGGTGGGGGGGACGCACCAGTAACACGCTGTGCAAAAGCTCTATTAGTCATTGAGGAGGACCGCTAAGCATTTTTCAAAGCAGCAGACCGTGTACTCACGGCCATGGGTGAAATTGAAACATAACGTTCGCTGTCGAGCCAGAAACCCTATTATCTCCATAATTATTTTAACTTTTAGGTTTGTTTTATTTTTGCTAAATTAACGCCCTACTACTTACTGTAATCATACTCATTAAAGTTCTCTGTCGCCAAGACTGATTTCACCTATTTGGATTCCATAGAAGGTATTTCTTCTGTGAAAGCACATCGCTCACCGAAGATAGCCGATCTGGCCGTCTAGCCGGATAAATAACCGATCTATATGCTCACAACACGCCGCAGCGCAACGTGTTGTGAGCTTGTAGATTGGCTATTTTCGATTGTTATTATTCGGTTTAGTTTAAGATTTTTACGAGTATTTGAACTGATCTTAGAAGCATCTTCCATAGACATGAACAACGGTGTCAGAAATGTTGATAAAAAGCAAAGGTTAATGTGGAACAGCAGCAATACCTAAACAAAAAATCATTAAGAAACTTTCAGTCATTTTATTTTGCTTTCATTCCATTCATAACTACAGCATCACACGAAAGCATCAAAAGTAGCAGATCTACACGCTTGAAACGCTTTGAGCTTGTAGATCTGTTACTTTTGATGCTTTGGAATATGAATCCTGAAAAGTACCAGTTTGGGATATTTGGAGGATCTCGGCCCGACAGAGATGATAAAGCATAAAGCGTGGCGGTGGCCCCATCAGTTCTCCTGTATTTCAAGGAGAAGATGGTTCAATATAATGCGTCCTGTGCTGTGTATATATACCAGTTTTGTTTTTGGTAGCAAATGTATTATTTTAGTTTTAGTCAAACTTCAATAGTTTTCATTTAGTTTCAGTCACATTTTAGTCACCTGGGATGTTTTAGTGTTTAGTGTTCTAGTTTTAGTTTTAGTCGACTAAATATCATGTGATGTATTGGCATGCTTTTTGTTCTTGCCTAAATTGTATTTTGGCGGGCCTTGATGCCGTCGAAATGACAGATTTTTCACTTGATGAATCTACAAGCTCACAACGTGTCGCGCTGCGACGCGTTGTGAGCTTGTAGATCTGCTATTTTCAGCATGCAACCAAGTGTAAAATAACTCATACTGGATCTCTCCACTAGTCCCTAACATTTTAGTCTAGTTTTTATTTGTTGACAACATTTTCAATATATTTAGTCTTAGTTTTAGTCATCATGGCTTAGTTTTCATTTAGTTTCTATTCAGTTTTCGTCAGTGGAAAAAGGTAGTCGACGAACATTTTTCGTCTTAGTTTTAGTCGACAAAATCAACACTGATTGGTGGTTGAATATAATGCGTCCTGTACGTATTCATCCATTCATCCGTGTGTTGTTGGGGACGGCAGTGGCTCAGCGGTAGAGTGGCCGGATGGGAACCGCCAGAGTCCTTGAGCAAGACGCTAAACCCCTAATTGCTCCCCATGAGCAGGTTGGTTTGGTGGTGCCTTGCTTCAGCTGCATGGTTTCCTCCGCCATCGGTGTGTGTGAATATAATGCACAATCTATGTAAAGAACAAGGATAAAGGCACTATATAAATGCACCATTTTACCATTCATGTTGTCTGGTCATCCCCGTAGCTGTCCCGGCGCGATGAGGAGCTGCGGCAGTGTAGGCAGGAGAGAGACGAGGCCGCGCTCGCCGAGAAGACCCTCACGCAACAGATCTACGACCTGGAGAAGGAGGCTGAAAGCAGCTCTCACTCTAAAGACGACAAGACGCGTCACATCAAACTGTTGGAGGTACTAACAGTAGGATTCCTGTTTCTTTTTTGGTTGTCGATTCCATGGTTGACGGTAACGTTATGTGGGCGATATTCCTTCCTTTATAGCCATATGATACGATACGATTATTTAAAATCAATACAGTAACTATGCACTATTTAGTCTCGCGTATAAGCCAGCTAACTATTCCATAATCCCTGAATGCTACATAGAGTCTGGAACTACACCTCCCGATAATCTGAGTAAGGAAGCTGCCATTTCCGTTAAAATAGCTTTACATTTATGTCTCCACCAGGCCGAAGGCATGGGGAGAGAGTATGTTTTGTTGTCTCCACCAGGCTGAAGGCATGGGGAGAGAGTATGTTTTGTTGTCTCCACCAGGCCGAAGGCTTGGGGAGAGAGTATGTTTTGTTGTCTCCACCAGGCCGAAGGCATGGGGAGAGAGTATGTTTTGTTGTCTCCACCAGGCCGAAGGCATGGGGAGAGAGTATGTTTTGTTGTCTCCACCAGGCTGAAGGCATGGGGAGAGAGTATGTTTTGTTGTCTCCACCAGGCCGAAGGCATGGGGAGAGAGTATGTTTTGTTGTCTCCACCAGGCCGAAGGCATGGGGAGAGAGTATGTTTTGTTGTCTCCACCAGGCCGAAGGCATGGGGAGAGAGTATGTTTTGTTATCTCCACCAGGCCGAAGGCATGGGGAGAGAGTATGTTTTGTCCGTGTGTGTGTGCACTCACACTCCCTGGATGCCAACGATGAACCTCTGCCCTGCAAATCGTTACACAGTATCTCTATAGTCTTGTGTTCAAGACGGATCTGTCCGATATTTCATATTCCATCCTAATTGGCTTTCAAAGTTTGCAGGATTGGCCCGTGTTTTACAAAAAACCTCAAATCATGAACACAGCGTGCAATTTACGTGAAATCTTTCACAGACTTTCATATAGGCTGAGGAATATATCCCACCCTTTTCACATTGGCTTATTATAGCGCCACCAGGAGGCCACAACCTGACCTGCCCTGGTGGAGACCTGTGCCCCGAGGGGCACTTTATCTAGTATTATATTTTCATTTCTGCTAAGCAGCAAGCTATATATGCTTAGATGATTTCTATTCACAGTATATATTAGGATAAACTTGCGCGACTGTCAGGACTAAATCGCTTTACTCATGATGATCAGAGCTTCCGTTGCTCCAGACTGTATGACGGAAAGCGTCTGGAAATTGCGAGAGGCAACAGTCTGGCAATGCGAGACTATATACTATTTTAGCCCAAAATTATATCTGTGTGAAATGTACTGTAGTATATATGTGTACAGAGCTTGTAGATCTGCTATTTTTGAATAGCCAACATATCATGGATAAAGTCGTTCAAGTGATGCTCCATTTGAGAAGCACCGGTTTACAAGAGTGCTTCATTGGCTATTATACAACAGGTCGTTTCGAGGAAGCAATCTGTTTGGTTGAAACAACCTTCTAGCCGTGGTTCAAACGAGCACCACTCCACACCTAATCAAAACAAATAATTCCTGCTGCTCTGTTCTCCCAGAGTGCAGCAAACTCTGTGGCTAGGCTAGCTAGTTTCTTGGGACATTTGTGGTCGTAGTGACTACATCTGTCGTTAAAAAAATATGTTTTTTCAGCGATTTTCTGTTGTATAATTGCAATATTACACTCGAGGGGGTGGTTTAACGTGATTAATGCGATGCTGCAGGAAAGCAACGCAGAAGGAAACCACCCCCTCTCGTGTAATATTGCTTAATTGACTGTTTCTTTGAGTGTGTCTTACTGATATTGTGGATGTTGGTGTTTCTGCAGGACAGGATCGTTCAGCTGGAGCTGGACCTGGATGAAGAACGTAACAGTGGAGACATGCTGATGGACAGGATCGACCGTGGACGAGAACAGGTAACGATAAAAAAGCCTTTATTTCCTGTGTGCTGCTCACCCTGTCGGTTAGAAGTCAGTGATAAAGCTCAAACCACACCAATGCTCAGCCTGTCTGTTAGACTGACCCCCAAGTCAGTGATAAAGCTCAAACCACACCAATGGGTCGAGACTGAGGCGACGTTACGGTTTTAGTGTTCGTCCCAGCGGTGTCATAATGTCCTGTTGCACGTCAGTGCATTGGTAACGCATGTCAACCACACGTGATTCAATTGGTTCAATTCAATGGTTGCTTGCAACAGTGTTGTTTTTGGCAGAACATTTAGATTTTAGTTTTAAGGGCCTTGCAAACGTGAAGCGAGGAACGCAGGCGTTGTTGCCTGGATCAACACAGGTCTCCTCCAGGTCTGTTGAAGAGGGGCGCAACAACGCAAGCGTAAAAAAAAAGCTAAACAGAATCCAGGTCTGGTGGGACGCGGGCGTGTGCACGTAACGAGCACGTGCTACCAAATTCACGGGGCCGCGCTCACGTAAATAAGCTTGTGTTGTCGCACCGCGACTTCTCTGAGCAAAAACGCATGCAGGTCTCATTGAAAATGAACTATAGGCGCGTTTTATCGCTCCCCGTTTGCAAGGCCCTTCTTTTGAATAGTTTTCATTTAGTTTTAGTCACCTGGAATTTTTTAGTGTTACTCTAGTTTTAGTCGACTAAAATGTCATGCCATTTTAGTCGACTAAATCTACGGTTGATTTAGTCAACTAAAATATATTTTGGCGGGCCATCGTAATGGCTGATTTTACACTTGCTGAGCGTCGAGCCATAGATCAGCTATTTTCAGCATGCAACCAAGTGTAAAATGACTATCTTTTATTTGTTGACTGAAATATATAATATACTATACTAATAATATACTGAAATTGTCAGTATATTTAGTCTTAGTTTTAGTCATCATAGCTTAGTTTTCATGTAGTTTCCATTTAGTTTCCGTCAGTGAAAAAAGGTAGACGTGCGTCTAGTAACTCGCAACCGTTTGGTTGCGAGGAGTTGTCACGGCGAACCATTGGTGTGATTTGGAATTTTTGTAGTGATGAATCATTTAAAAAAAAACACCCGCTCCATCACAACTTATAACAAACTGACTCCAGATCATCATTTTTCAGCATCCTGCTATACTCTGCCTCACCTCACCACCCCATATAACAACACAGAATCACTGAAAGAGAAAAGAGGATATTTTTGATCATCATCATCATCATCATAATTTATTTAACTCACGACCATGATCACATGTTATGGAGCACAGATTAGTTATGGAGACATATTACATATAATTTTTGGGGTCCTTGACATGAAATATTGAGCACCACTGATACAGAAACATGAGGTTTTTCAGAAAACTGTCAGGATTTTGAGGACATTTTTTTAAATTCAGGCCTAAATGGGTTAAATAGAAGAAAAAAAACCTAAATGAAAGCTATTCAAGAGACTATGACTAAAAACTTAAATCAAAATTTGCTGTCAAAATCAACACTGGCAGTGTGCCAGCTGTGGGTCCAACAGCATCTTATCTAATTCCCATGCGTCAGTCACAAGAGAGAGAGAGAGAGTCAGACCCCTCTCAGGTGGCACACACTGCTAAAATGTCTCAGGTTGTGGAGGTTGTGGAGTTCATGTGCAGACTGCAGTATAAGTGCATCTCCAGAACAAACTCCCAAGATTCCTTCCCCGTGCTATGCCTGCCTGGTCAGACTTTTCGTGTCCTGGCCGGGGCGAAGCGAGTGCTCCACTTTCTTCCCCTTCCTTTTCGATAAAGCTGCTGATGGAGGCGTTATGAACCGGGAACATTTTGTTTGTGTGTGAGAGCTTGGTTTTGCTGTTAGAATGTTGTTGCCTTTGGACCTTTGACGTTTGTGTGTGTGTGTGTGTGTGTGTGTGTGTGTGTGTGTGTGTGTGTGTGTGTGTGTGTGTGTGTGTGTGTGTGTGTGTGTGTGTGTGGGGGGAAATTACATTGTTCTAGATGCTATTAACACATTAGCTAGTGGTGATTATCTGATCAGGATGTCCCGCTCAGTTACAGCAGGGGTTCTCAACCTGGGGTTCTCAAAATTAAAATTTGTTTTTTCTGGAACTGAATGTCTCAATGGCTGGAAAATGGAAGTTTAGAGTTTACATAGTACACATAGTAAACTTTCCTTAATGATTTATCAGTTTTAACAAAGGGCCATAGCCCTATGGCCGTTTTTAGCCCAAGGAATGTTTTTTTGTGCAAAACTAACTTGGAATAGATTCAGCGTCATGAAAACCCCCTAGTTTGACACGTCACATGCTACTTAAAGCATGATGAAATTTATGATTTTTTTTTTCAATATAGGTTATTATGGCAATTACGGAAATTGCTCAACATATGCAAGTTAGCATCTGACAGTTTCTACATGCTGGGGACCCATGCTCAACATTTCTAACATAAAACGTTGGTGTCCTGTATACTCAACATGCCTGGGTTCACATTCTGGCAAGTGCCAGAATGCCTGAGTGCTGTTGTCCAGGCAACACTGCTTTCTGCAGTCAGAGTGGAGTGAGTGAGACATTTCCTGGCCTCTCTCTTGGACAAGACAAATTGTTTGTTTTATGATTTACCTAGGTACTGTACTTAAGTACAATTTTGAGGTATTTGTACTTCACATTTCGGCCATTTAAAAATGGCCGATCTACAACCTCACAATGCGTCGCGATGTGACACATTGTGAGCTTGTAGATCTGCCATTTAAAAAGAAAATTGTATACATTTGAAAACTTGAAATGGGACATTCTGCTTAATGAGCATGTTCTACTTTAGGTACTTTAAGTACATTTTGATGACAATACTTTAGTACTTTCACTCAAGTACATTTTTAATTCGGGTTTCTCATAACGGAGTAGTTCTACATTGCAGTATTGATACTTTTTACCCAAGTACAACAATTGAGTACTTTTTCCAACACTGCCGAAACCATCCAATATACAAGCTCTACAAGGCTATGCAGGCTTTTCTTTTTGTTGCTTTAGTTAGGCGAAAATCAGACCCGTCTGAAGTGAGTGGTGCAACAGTGACACTTGGCGGTCAACAAATGCTATTGCGTCTGGTACTCTGTTCTGTACGGAAAACTAAACTCAGCTTCCCATCATGCACCTGTGCACAGTTTGAAGCTCAACAGCGCCACTTTGTCCCCTGTTGGTAGTACCCTAAACATACGGACATGCAGACATAGTGGCTGTGCTCCACTCAAAAATAATAATGTCAAAACATGGCATTCATAACAAAACACTGTCCTGCTAAAATGTGAATGTCCTCAAAAGTATAGTATTAGAAAAAGCGTGCGTGGGGCCGTGCGTGCGTGCGTATGCGAGTTGGAGGGTGTATGGCTATGGGGGTCTGGTGGCAGCAGAGAGAGAGAGAGAGAGAGAGGCGCTCGCAGTGAGAGAACACCTGCGTCTCTCCCTAGCACCAGGTGCTCCTCTCCTGTCTAAATGAGAGTAATCTCCCCCCTCTCCCCTCCTCTCCTCTCCTCTCCTCTCCCCGCCGTCTCTCACAAAGCAGATTAGTTTCGCTGTATGTTCCAGTCTGCTGATTCAGCTCCCTCAAGCGCCCGTGCCGGGGCGCACCAGTTATAGGGGCCATCGTTCATCAGAGCCAGCCCCACTGTCACACCACTAATTGGCATAAAATATCACCAATTCTGTTGCTCGAGTCCCCCTCCCTCCCTCCCTCTCTCTCTCTCTCTCTCTCTCTTCCACAAAAGAAAGAACCATCACCCCGGCCGCCGCTTGTATCGATTGTGGTTTTCATCCCTTTTTTTTTAAGTGTCACTTTACTTGGACAACTCTGGATGTCCAACTCTGTTATAGCCGGATTTATATTTAGTTGTGTGCAGTGCCGGGCATCGTGCACGGAAAACTTGCGGGATCGATCTACAAAGCTACACAAGTTCACAACGTGTCGCGTCAACCAAGTATAAAATCAGCCATAAGTTCCTGCCGCCGAACCAACTTGAGTGTGGAAGTGATATAGTGAGAATTTTAATCGCCCCGGGTTAACGTCGCCTACCCTCGCGTGACCTTAAACTGAATCAAAGTGCGGGTAGAAAGGTGAATCTCTTGAACAAGAAAAAAAAGTGAAGAATGATCTAAAAAAAAGGCTGAAGTTATATAAACCTTATGAGAAATGATAATGAAACTTAATCACATTTTCTTGGCTCCCACTTTCTGTCTTGAAAGCTGGTGATTTATGACAGCCATTTAGAGCCACATTACACTGAGGCTTGACGTGGGAACCGTTGTACAGTACTAATGTACTGTACATAACAGGCGGTTGGAATGCCACCGAACAGGAATATCCAATGTTCCAAAACCTGCCAATTAGCTAAAGCCCTTGTCAGTCATAACCGCCGTGGCTTTAGTATTTTTTGAGTCACTGCACGCTACAGTGGTCCCCCCTCCCTCCCTCCCCTCCTCAGAGGGGGGGGGGGATAGGCTCAGCCCGTGGTTGCACGGGTAATGATTGTCCTCAGACAGAATGCGGGGGCCGTGTCGGCGGGCCGGGCCAGGCCAAGGCAGGCGATGACAGTGTCTGGGCTCTCTTGCTTGACAGGTGGAGCAGATGAGGAATGAACTGCTGCAGGAGAGGGCTGGCAGACAGGACCTGGAGTGTGACAAGTTGGCTCTGGAGAGACAGGTATACTTACTAACTACTACAGCACTCCACTCAACTTCGCCTTGTCTTGGAGGACAAATACAAACTCTTGCACAAAGTCTCGAAAAGAGCAGAATCAAATAAAAGCCCCTGTGCGTCGTGTCATTCATCTCTGTCTGCACGTCCTTCTTCATTATTTTTATGCTGTTTCCGATGGTTTTTGCCCCATTGCTGCATCCATTCCATTTCTTCTTATTTTCCTGTTTTTGTGTGTAGGGTGGTGGGCCCATAAATCAGTGAATGCAGGTCTTATTATGTGTCTTCCTCCTATAGAACAAAGACCTGAAGGGCCGCGTGTCTCATCTAGAGGGCTCCCAGAAATCCAACAAAGACGGTGTTGTGTCCCAAATGGAGAGTCGCATCCAGGAGCTTGAGGAGAGGCTGGAAGCAGAGGAGAGGTGAAGGCCATGCTTTAGAATAGGTGTAGGATTTAGAAGACATTTTGTAGAATTTGTCCTCGGGTCAAAATGGGTTAATAAATAAACGTTTATTTTGATTTGACTTGGTTCTCCAGGGAGCGTGCCAACCTACAGCTGGCCAACCGTCGGCTGGAGAGGAAGGTGAAGGAGATGATGATGCAAGGGGATGAAGAGCATCACTCAATGCAAGACCAAAAAGACCAGGTAAGCAATATTACAACGTACACTATACACACACACACACACACACACACACACGTAGAGACTAGACACAACACACACACGTACATACGCATACCTTGCATTGATTAGCGGGCCGTGCCCATTTATCATCCAAAACCAACATTTGCGAGAGAGAAAAAGAAAAGTGAATTTGTGCTGATGATGTGGTGTGCATGCTGCCATTAAACCATCGCTATTCATTCCTCCCTTTCTCTCGAAGCTGAATCTGCGTCTCAAGGCCCTGAAGAGGCAGATGGATGAGGCGGAGGAGGAGATAGACCGACTGGAGCACGGCAAGAAGAAGCTGCAGAGAGAGCTGGACGAGCAGCAGGAGGCCAACGATCAGCTCCAGAGTCAGCTCAAAGCTCTGAGGAGCGAGATGAGGTAACACCACAACAGCTCCAGAGTCAGCTCAAAGCTCTGAGGAGCGAGATGAGGTAACACCACAACAGCTCCAGAGTCAGCTCAAAGCTCTGAGGAGCGAGATGAGGTAAAACCACACAGATCCAGAGTCAGCTCAAAGCTCTGAGGAGCCAGATGAGGTCAAACCACACAGATCCAGAGTCAGCTCAAAGCTCTGAGGAGCGAGATGAGGTAACACCACACAGCTCCAGAGTCAGCTCAAAGCTCTGAGGAGCGACATGAGGTAACACCACACAGCTCCAGAGTCAGCTAAAAGCTCTGAGGAGCCAGATGAGGTAAAACCACACAGCTCCAGAGTCAGCTCAAAGCTCTGAGGAGTGAGATGAGGTAAACCACACAGATCCAGAGTCAGCTCAAAGCTCTGAGGAGCGACATGAGGTAAAAGCACAACAGCTCCAGAGTCAGCTCAAAGCTCTGAGGAGCCAGATGAGGTAAAACCACAACCATATGGAACCGTTTGAAATACGGCAATACGTCAAAGGTCATGAAAAAACAGTGTTGTTTTCGTCGACTGTAAACTAAGACGAAAAATGTTCGTCGACTACCTTTTTTCACTGGCGAAAACTACATGGAAACTAAATGAAAAACTAAGCTGTGATGACTAAAACTGAGTCTAAATATACTGGTCAGCAAATAAAAACTAGACTAAAATGTTAGGAAGGGACTATAGTGGACAAGAGATCCAGTTTAAGTCTATTTACACTTGGTTGCATGCTGAAAATAGCAGATCTACAAGCTCAGCAAGTGTAAAAACAGTCATTATGACACCATCAAGGCCCACCAAAATAAATTTTAGTCGACTAAATCAACTATAGATTTAGTCGACTAAAATCTTATGATATTTAGTTAACTAAAACTAGACTAACACACTAAAACATTCCAGGGGACTAAAATGTGACTAAAACTAAATGAAAACTATTCAAGAGACTACGACTAAAACTAAAATCCAAATTTGCTGTTATAAACAACACTAATTTAAAAATGAACTTTTTCATGCTGCTCACCATTTGAAAATATTTTGTGCCAGCGGAGGATCCCATAAGAGACGAATTGTGGGGTTAAAAGTTGATGAAACTAATGGCATGGCATATCTACAAGCTCACAGAGTGCCTTGTGGATGGGCTATTTTGATGCTATATTAAGTCATTTAGCTGGACCCCCTAAGGACCCCTTGATGCCCCTGGATAACACTGAAATATTGCATTTGTTGGAATTTAACTAAACTTTTATGAAACTGATAACAAAAAAATAAATATAAAAACAAGTACATCAAAGTGGCTGTGTTAAGCACATACCAATCTGACTATCTGTCCTCAAGCATTCATAGCACTGAATCTGCACTTTTAAAAGATTATTACAGTCTTTGTATTAGCTATACTGACTCCGGGGATTCCACCATTCTTTTGCTTTTAGACTTCGCAGCAGCATTGGACACAGTAGACCATAGTGTTCTCGTCTCTCACCTGGAGCGTTGTGTGGGTATTTAAGGTACTGCTCTGTCTAGAGTGGTTCAGGTCTTAACAGAGGGGTTTTTTTCTGTCAGAATTGGTGATTCTGTGTATTTCTCCCCTGTGCCTCTCCCCTGTGAAGTCCGTCAGGGTTCTGTCCTTGGGGCAATCCTATTTTCCCTTTATGTGCTCCCCTTGGGGTACGGTGACTAGACGTCCTAGTTTGCCTGGGTTTGTCCCCGTTTCAAGCTGGGTGTCCCAAGCCCCGACAAATAACTGTAAAACACTAAAATGTTCGCTACCAAAATAGTTATTTTCAGCTTACAGAGATTTTTATCATAATGTGTCACCAGGTGTGCTAAGCATACACAAATAATATTGTCCCCCATCCTGAGGAAATACCAGACAAAGAAAATGAAGAAGAAAAAAAGTTAGCAGCAAGAGAGTAAAACGGTGTCCTGATATTTGGAGGCAGTGTTGCCTGTGATTCCACTCTGGTGGATATCTCTTGTGTTCCTGGAACCAGTGTTGTTTTCGTCGACTAAAACCAAGACGAAAAATGTTCGTCAACTACCTTTTTTCACTGACGACAACTACATGGAAACTAAGCTATGATTACTAAAACTAAGACTAAATATGTTGACAATTTTGACAACAGATTAAAAACTAGAGTAAATGTTAGGAAGGCACTAGTGGACAAGAGATCCAGTATAAGTCATTTTACACTTGGTTGCATGCTGAAAATAGCAGATCTACAAGCCCACAACGTGTTGCAGCACGACGCGTTGTGAGCTTGTAGATCGGCTATTTTCAGCAAGTGTAAAATCAGTCGTTACGACAGCATCAAGGCCCACCAAAATACATTTTAGTCAACTAAATCACCTGTAGATTTAGTTGACTAAAATCTTATGACATTTAGTTGACTAAAACTAGACTAACACTAAAACATTCCAGGTGACTAAAATGTGACCAAAACTAAGTGAACTGTACGGCACAACAAAACTACTGCACAACATCTGGTTGTGATGATGGACAGTGATTTTTAGGGATGCACGATTAATCTGTAGCATAATCGGAATCAGCCATATTGGCCATAAAAATGCCATATCGGTATTGGATCGGTCTCAAAATAATACAGATTATTTAATCTGTTTTCACCAGCAAAAAAAAAGAAAAACAAATCTACAATTATTTTGTGTACTTATCTCATTCAGTAGTCATTCAGTTGTGAAAACAGACACATGGAAAGGAGTATATGCTATTTGTTTATTAATTGAATACTTTATTAATAGGCTTTGGGCCAAGCCCCTATATGGCCTATAGGCTTGTTTCCATTGTTGTCCTCTGTATAATATCGGAATCAGTCAGAATCGGTATCGTGCACCCCTAGTGATTTTCAATTGGACAAAAAGATCAACCCTGTGATCAAATCTAGCTTTTCTTACGTAAAGGCAATTTAGTGATTTAGAAACGGTTATGCATGCTGGTATATCTCAAACTGACTGAATCCTCAAAACATGTTTATTCCTTGGCTTTTAACCCAGTATGAGAGTTGGCTTTCATATTTTTTTCTTTTGGTCTTATTGCTTTTAATTTTTAATTTTGTATTTGTCTTTTTTATAAGGTTTTGCATGTTTTAATTGTGTTGTTTTGTGGGTTTTATATATTTTTACAGTTCCTCAGCTTTTCTCAACAGTTCTTGTTTTTAAATGTAAAAAAGAATGACTCCTACTTGAAACTCTCTCTCTCTCGCTCACCAAAGGCGTAAGACCAACTCTGCCCCGCTGTTGAACAACCTGGATGACGACGACGATGAAGACGACATCAGCACCGACGGAGAAACCTACTTCAGCTCATCCTCCGGGTATAAGCGCTCCTCCAGTCAGGAGAACATGCTGACCACCTTCACTCTGTGAACCAGGGGGTCTTCTTCACCAAGGACCCCTTAGCAGAGAGACCCCCCCACACACACACACACACTACATATTGTATCAAATTGTGTTGCAAATCTTTCATAGATTTAATAGAATTGACTCGTTTGACAGCACTGTCATTTAGCCACTCAAACCATCCCTTGACACCAAGCCCTCTTTGCCGAACATAATGGAGAGCAAGGCATTGTGAGCTTGCCTTGTATGGACAAGTTTGGACTAAAGGTCTCCTCAGAATAGGGATGCTAGGGGGGTTCTAGTGGTTAATTTAAAAAAAACTCCTTTAACACAAAGGTTTTGCGGCCCCCTGTAGTAACTCAGAGGACCCCCTTAGGGGGATCCAGGGGGTCCCCTACAACAAAATGAGGAATACTATTTCATTTTTCAGCTATTCAAAGATTGCCCGATCTACACACTCACAGTGAGTGTGTAATGTTGACAAATCTTGACATATCATCTTATGGGGGGTCCGTGGCACAAGAAAAATCAGATGGGGGGGTCTGCAATGCAACCCAAATACATATCAAGTTGGATGGTTTGGTTTAAGAACCCCTGAATTAAACATATAAATGTGCATGTGTACATAATCTGTTGGACCAAATAAGAAAAACTGCCTTCTGATACGAGTACCATCATTGCATTACACTAAAACAGCAATGGTGATTGACTGCAGAACAGTAAAAACTTTTGTTTCATTTGTTTTATGTGCGTAAACATCCTCAAACTGGGTTTTTTAGCAAGTCTAAGATAATTTGAAGACACTGACAGATGTCTTAACCCATTCTGGACGGGAACCCCCTTGGGTGTTTTAAGTATTGTTATACTTTAGCTATTGAAAAATAGCAGATCTAACAGCTCATAGTGTGGCACTGAGTGCCGCACTACGAGCTTGTAGATCTGCTATTTTTGAAACATCGTGAAAATGTGGCCTAAATCTCTGAATATGTATTCTTTCAGAGCGAACATTTTTAACTAAAATCTTTGTTTCTGGGGGTTCCCTGGAACAACATATTTTCCAGCTGGTGGCCAATTACATGTTGTTTTTGGGTTTCTTGACATGAAATATTGAGCACCACTGATATAGAAACAGGTATTTCAGAAAACTGTCAGGATTTTGAAGACGTTTTCTAAAGTTCGAAGTCGGGTCTAATCTATCCGTCTGTTTTTCCATTGATGAAGTACCTGTGCTCGCCTGTGATTAATTAATCTAGCATTAGTAAACGTTAAGGCACAGCCTTTAATGCACTGTAAATAGCGTAACCAGTACTACCTTTTTGAAACATATGAAATTGTTAACTCTTAACTTTTTATGCCTATCAAATATGTTGAAGTCACACACACCGTATATATCATATATGCTAGAAGCTATCATTTGAATATTCATGTTTGTCTGATGTGTTCAAATACAAAGGTGCAGAATGCCAGGACTGAAACAGGTTCAGCCACAATATATATTTTTTTAATTTATTTTATGGTTGATTGTGTCAAAGGCTGGCTACGTGAAGGGCAATCGGTTTTTAGGGAAACTTTGAAGGAGGGATTTTGTACATTTTTATACCATGTTTTGACTAATAATTCATAACTTGGGACAGTAACGGACGTTACAGTATTCCTGCGTATACTGGAATCGGCCTTTGTATTGTACGTTTCATCGTGCGATCGCAGTACTGCAGCACTCAAATCAACTTGTCTTTCCTAAATCTTTTATATTTCCCTATCTAGCAGGTAATGTTTGTACAAAACCCGGCACATAGTTGAAGTCTAATCTCTAAAGAATATTATCTTCTTACTGGAAACAGGTTACAATGTTAGAAGTTAGCTATATTTACACTATATTTTTCAATGAACGTGACAGTGTTAATGTTGAACATACTGGAAACCTATGTTGTTGTCGTCCACCTCATATATATATATATATGTGTGTTTGAAATGTGCCTCTATGAGCATGAGGCAACACATTAAGCCTGATTTACTATACTTGGTTGTGAGACATGATGTACAGCGAAGTATATGAACCAGGCTTTACCTGTACTGAGAGCATCAGTGTGCTTTTCTCTATAAAGACCCAGTGGTTCCCAACCTTGTCTGCATCAGGGCCCTGCACTTGGAAATCTTGGAGGCGTTTGCCATAGACATATATAAAGTCTAGATGGCTCAAGGCGGAGTCTCTGACGTAGATCACCCGGCGGCCATGTTGCCACAGTACAGTATGTTCCATGGCAGCTCAAACTAAAACAGTCATAACTCGCTCTAATCTTGACAGATTTACAAATGGGTTGGTTTATTACAAACATTGTCAATGTGGCTATGATCCAGGACGCTTATCTGCTTAATTTTGTTTTTTATATGAACATCATATAAAAGCATATAAGTTTATAACAAACCAAACCGTTTGATAATCGGTTGAAAATTGAGCAAGTAATGGTTATTTAAAAGTACATGCCCCATAGACACAATGTTATGCTGCCCCTTGGTAGGATGGCCGTCACGTAGCAACGTCGCTCTCCATTGGCCAGAGTGCGGGTGAGCCATCTAGCTTTCTTATATATATATCTATGGCGTTTGCGGCCCCGCCACGCATCTGAACACTTCCAGTGGATGGGCCACACACACACAAACACACGCTCTTTTTATTTGAATGGTCAATCAATTATTCAGTTTCCGGCTTGGAACAATGGAAGTAACATAGTATACTATTTTCTTTTTGTATTTTATCGGTATTACAATGAAAAGGTTTCAAGGTTTTAAAGACAACGAACAGGGATAGACTCCCGACTTACTTAAAGAACATTTGTGTGTTGTTATTATTATCATTAAAATCCTATAGTTATTTGGAGGCCCACTTGCTCCCAGGTTGGAAACCACTGCTCTGAAGTCCCCTATGTGAAGAATCCTGTCCTCCCATCACTGAAGTTTAAATGAATGATGGAACTTGGACTACAGATGAAATGTTCTGACAATCGATCCTTTTTTCTTTTTTTTTGCTACACTGTGATAATTTTGCACTCTCTTTGTTGGCTTATTGTTGAATGCATCCAAGTCTGTTTGCCTGTGAAGGGGAGAGAGTGGATTTGAGAAGAAATCCTCCCACTACCTCTCTTATCTATACTGTACATTTTTATGTTGCTGATACTTAAATTCCTGCTGAGACTACAATAAAGTTATCCTTAGTTAATCTCAAATGCCTATCATCTTCAATTTCTAGAGTTGCAATAATTGATTGATCTGTAAAATATTGAAATTAATTAGAGATAAAGACCCTTAGATCTCCCTTTAGAGATAAGGTGAGAAGTTCAGTCACGCGAGAGAGAGGTGGTTCGGGCATCTGGTTAGGATGCCTCGGGCGTCTCCCTAGGGTGGTCCTCGATGCACGTTCCACTGCGAGGAGACCCCGGGGAAGACCAAGGCGCAGTTGGAGGAACCACATCGACTTCATTGGCCTTGGACCGTCTCGGG
This sequence comes from Protomyctophum parallelum, assembly GCF_964188405.1. Lineage (NCBI taxonomy): Eukaryota > Metazoa > Chordata > Actinopteri > Myctophiformes > Myctophidae > Protomyctophum > Protomyctophum parallelum. The sequence goes on from NC_139699.1 coordinate 21,649,521, forward strand.
ATCCCCCAGGAATGTTGCCCTGGAGAGGGAAGTCTGGAGCACTCTGCTGCCCCCGCGACACGACTAAGCAATTGAAGATGGATGGATGGACCTGGCCAAGACAGCAGTCAGCACAACAGCCAGATTAAGACAGGCAAATCAGCATGTGGTCCATTTTGATTTAAGATGAAAGTTTGACCTCTGTGGTGTCTTGGTGTCTTCCATGGGTTGACCTCTCATCCTGCTGAAATCACTGTGCTTGGATAAAACAGCTGTGTCAACAGTCGCTCTGTTTAATTGCGTGGCTCTCTGCAGGAGGGTGTGTGTGTGTGTGTGCGTGTGCGCGTGCGCGTGTGTGTGTGTGTGTGTGTACTACACCAAATCTCTTTGCCACAAAATAACCTACAAGCTTATCGTAGACCTATTTTTTGGCCAATGTTCCCCTCAGAATGGTTCAAATTGTTGTGCAGTATTTATGACATGCATGGAGTTTGAGTTTGCAACTGCAGAGTTTCAGCCTGTCTTAAATGTTTGATTGATTGAAATATTGATTAACAGTTTGCAGAATTACAGTAGATTTCAAGCACAACTCAATACAAAGACTGTTACCTGTGAGTGGACGACCCAATAAAGCACTACACTTGTTTACAAGAGGGTCCACCTTGTTCAATTCATCAAATAATTTAGAGACGTACAAATATACACTTCTATATAGCCAAAGAACAGAACAGGAATTCATTAAGGAGGTAAAAACGGAAAATAAATGTATACAGTGAGGGGAAAAAGGGGTGGGTGGGAGAAAGACATGAATCCCTAGCTGGTGTTTGAAGGTACAACATTTTAGGTTTTAGGGCCGGGGCGATGTGGACAAAATCAAATATCGCAATATATTTTGATCAAATGACTCAATATGTCGGGGGGGGGGGAGGGGGGTCACATTGATGCTCCCAATCCATGCAGTCATTCTTTATAGGGGGATTTTCTTTTACAGTTGACTGCATCAGAAAACGGGTTTGAAAGGACCTCTCAAGGGGGCTGGCTAGTGGCTATTGTTGCTCCGAGGTCATGACCTGCGGTTTGTTTGTCATTGTGCCCAGAACACACAGATCAACCTGCTAAATGTTGAAGGCATTATCTGTCTCCTCTCCGTCAAGCCAAGCAGTAAACTAAATAGGGGCTCATGTTGTGCATGACTGTAAAGGGGCTTTGCAAGGTGACCATTCTTAGAATTCCTTCATGTGCTTCAGTGACTATCATGCAGATTGAGTTTTGGAACAGTTTGTGCACAGTAAAGTCCTCCTAAGTGTTAATTTAGTTGACCCTAAAGGTCCACATTGTATACTCTCAGACCGACTTACAAATGTCCTAGAGCAGGATTTTGCTGTGTAGAGGGGATCGTGGGAACTGGGAATATGTAGTTTTTGTCTATTGCACTAGATGCTACTCTTAATTATAATTAGAACTAGGAAATAAATAGACCCTGAGGGGTCCTTGAGGGGGTTCCAGGTGGTCCCCGGCTAAATGATGGAAAGTTGGTAACAAAATGGACCCCTTATAGATCTTTAACTCTTGAGAGTTAAAGATCTATAACCAAATTTTTGACCTCCTCAAGAGTTGAATTATTGTTAAACTTCTGAATTACATAATTTACAAGAAGTCTACACAATTGATATAGAAGAATTGTTATTTTGACAAATGTTTGCCTCTTATATATGGTATATGTAGGTACCAACATCAATACAGCATGGAATTGTGGACAAAATTTTATCCAACCAACGATAAATCTCATCAACTGGTGGTCCCGTGGCTCAAATGCCAAATAAATACTGTACCTTGAATATGAAAAGGGTTGAAAATAATGGAAAAATGAATAACTTCAACCTTGAATATTTTTCTCAGAAGAATTCCATGGTACTATGCTGCCCTCTAGCGGCAGAGTCAGACATGACATGTATGAAGTAAAATGGGGGTGGCAGTATTCGTTGGTTTCTGTTTGTTTTGGCGTCCAGTCCGTCCATGTCATGTGTAAGTCTAACGTCTACACAAAAGCCAAGAAATAATATTGTAAGAAGATAAGAGGTCAATTAAATTTTTGTATCCGAATCTGAAATATTCTGTGCGAGCTCAAATAACGAGGAATGTTTAATTGCAGCTAACGTGTGTGCACATGGAGAATGACGAAGCTGACACTGAAGACGGAAATTTATTCTGCTTATTGATATAAAGTAATGGTAATGTCAGCTAACGAGCTAATTCATTTTAGGAGTGAAGCAGCTGGCTTGTATCACTCTTTCCTAAATGTACCTCCATGAACTGGAAGAGAGGACTGTCCCTCATTCAAGTAAGTCTATATAGTTTGTCTCAAAAGGCTTATGAGTGAAAAATAATATGCATTCTTCATGGCTGAGTTTTTATATTTCAGGTCAAGTTAATTAGTGAGTATAGGAATTTGATCCTTTTCTGAAAGAGCTCATACATTATAGGATCAACAACTTAACACACACACACACACACACACACACACACACACACACACACACACACACACACACACAGTCCCCCCCCCCACACACACACACACACACACACACACACTATAACATTGATTTAAGCGGATATGCGTATGCGTGGGTTCTCTCTCTTTCTCTCTCTCCTAATTGGCTGAAAATGTATACAAAGAGATGGGGATACTATTTAGGATGTATTGCTTTATAACAAAATAAACTTTTTTGTTTGAACCAAAAACAAATATATCACTTACACTATAGGCTTTAAATCAGTCCGGGGTCCCCATACCCAGGGGGCAAAGGGGGTTGACCTGCATTTGCCATGACCTCAAAGGTTGTCCACCAGAAATAATATCTATGACCCCGTAGGATCACAACCTATATGGACAACCCGGTCAATTTTTTGCTGGAAATCCAATATGGCCGCCCCAATATTAGCCCCTATTAGTTATAATAGGGGATGAATAGGGCAAAATCTTAAACTGAGGGATATTTCCACGAAACTTCACAGGTTGATCAATGATATATATACGAACATTTTTTGTATTGCAAGTTTCCATGAAATCCAATATGGCCGCCACAATATGGCCACCACAATATTAGCACCCAGAAAATATGTTTGGCTCTAACTGCTGAATGAGATGAGCTAGAAATGCAAACTCATTGTCTATTTCATGTTTTCTGACCATGAGAGACTCAATGGAATACCTGTTTTTGTTTTTGGGTGTGTCTGGGCCCTTATGGTGCATATTTACAAGATGGTGGCTACGCGGAATAGTGCTTTACCATGATTTCTACCATGATTGTTGACTGTTTTGTCAAACACAAGCAATCCATTGGCTAAGATTAATTGCACATTAGGGACATATATTCTTGAGCTTGCATATTGTCAAAATGGCTGCAAACGTGAAAAAGAAAAGAGACATTACTTTTCCTGTCAGATCCTATATTATACCCAGGGGGCAAACCACCCTTTTTTTTTAGGAAACCTGCAAAGGTTGTCCTCCAGAAATAATATCTATGACCCCGTAGGATCACAACCTATATGGACAACCCGGTAATTATTTTGCTGGAAATCCAATATGGCTGCCACAATATTAGCCCCGAATAGATATAATGGGGATGAATAGGGCAACATTTTAAACTGAGGGATATTTCCACAAAACTTCAGGGGTTGATCAATGATATAAATACGAAAAAAAATTGTATTGCAAGTTTCCATGAAATCTAATATGGCCACCATGATATTAGCACTAACTTCTGAACCAGATGAGCTAGAAATGCAAACTTGGTGTCTATTACATGGTTTCTGACCATGAGAGACTCAATGGAATACCTGTTTTTATTATTGGGTGTGTCTTCTCTGGACCCTTATTGTGCATATTTACAATGTGGTGGCTACCCGAAATTGTTCTACCATGATTGTTGACTGTTTTGGCAAACACAAGCAATATTAATCCATTGGCTAAGATTTATGGCCCAGAAGGGACATATATCCTTGAGCTTGCATATCGTCAATATGGCTGCAAACGTGAAAAAGAAAAGAGATATTACATTTCCCGTCAGATCCTATGTAGAGTTGTAGGAATGATTTCCCATAAAATCAACTTGCCAACAACTTCAGCTTTAGGGCAATCAAAATTCACTCTATCAATGCCAATAACAGGACATAAAGTGCAGTCTGTGAATGGGATTGAAGAGGTTGCCTTTACGGTCTTCATATTCACCTTTGTTGTTTGTTGTTGCTGGTTCTAAGGCCAGTTGGAATGAATCTATGAGAAGTAGAGGAGTAATGATGGATGCAAACAGGCTGCATGTAAAACATTGCTATTCACAAATTGCTACTGCGCTAGAAGAAAACATTACGGAAGCACTGCACGAGATCAAAATCCTCATCAAAAGACTCCATGAAGCCCACAAACAACATCTTAGCTGTTCAGATAAGTTGACCTCTCGTGGTCAGAAACCATGAGTTTGTATTTCTAGCTCACCTGGTCATGGAAACTTGCAATACAAAAAGATTTTGTATTCATATCATTGATCAACCTGTGAAGTTTCGTGGAAATAGCCCTCAGTTAAAGAACGTGCCCTATTCACCCCTATTATATAGGCCTACTGTATAGGCTAATGGGGGCTAATATTGTGGCGGCCATATTGGATTTCCAGCAAAAAATGTACCGTATATGTCCATATATGTAGGTTGTGATTCTATTGGGTCTTAGATATTATTTCTGGTGGACAACATTTGATGTTCTGGCAAATGCAGGTATCCAAAAAAAGGGGTGGTTTGGCCCCCTGGGTAATAGGATCTGACAGGAATAGTAATCACTTTTCTTTTTCACGTTTGCAGCCTTTTTGACAATATGCAAGCTCAAGAATATATGTCCCTACTGTGCAATGAATCTTAGCCAATGGATTAATATTGCTTGTGTTTGCCAAAACAGTCAACAATCATGCAATAAATCATGGTAAAGCAATATTCCGGGTAGGCACCATCTTGTAAATATGCACAAAAAGGGTCCAGACACACCCAATAATAAAAACAGGAATTCCATTGAGTCTCTCATGGTCAGAAACCATGTAATAGACAACAAGTTTGCATTTCTAGCTCATCTCATTCAGCAGTTAGAGCTAAACCTATATTTTCTGGGTGCTAATATTATGGCGGCCATATTGTGGTGGCCATATTGGATTTCATGGAAACTTTCAATCCAAAAAATGTTCGTATTTATATCATTGATCAACCTGTGTTGATCCAAGTTTCGTGGAAATATCCCTCAGTTTAAAATTTTGCCCTATTCAACCCCTATTATAACTAATAGGGGCTAATATTGGGGCGGCCATATTGGATTTCCAGCAAAAAATTGACCGGGTTGTCCATATAGGTTGTGATCCTACGGGGTCATAGATATTATTTCTGGTGGACAACCTTTGAGGTCATGGCAAATGCAGGTTTCCTAAAAAAAGGGTGGTTTGCCCCCTGGGTACCAAGGGGTCCTATAGCTAAATGATAGCTAGGAACCAAATAGACCCTTATGGGTCTGTAACTCTGAAAGTCTACAAATTGAACCAAATGGACCCGTTAACTCATTAAGGTCCAATTGGTTCCATTCGTACAACTCTCAGAGTTAAATAAACATTGATTTTACAATATAAATTGGGGGTCCCAGAGATTGAAATGTCATTAAATGGGGGTCAAACCGGGTGGCCCTTGAAATGAAAATGGTTGAAAATCACTGCTAGAGCCACAAAACTCTTCTCTTATGGGAGTCCTTGGCATCTTTTCAAATGCGTCTCAATTTGTGGGTCCTTGACATGAAAAAGTGTGGGAACCACTGACTTACACTACCTTTAAATGGCCTGCAGATGTCCAAGTTTAGTTTTCTTTTAAGGTCCAATGTTTGTGTTATGCTAAATCTAATCTAAATTTAGTTGATTCTAATCTTAAAGGACAACTTTAGTTTTTTTTTCCAACCAAGGTTCATGTTTTAGGTTGTTATTAGAGAAAGCAAAAGATGAGTGTAAATTTTTCTTCATTTGCTGCTTTCTTTCGTTTTAGGGATTTTAGCTGTTTCTGACAGGGGGGCGGGGGCATTCGAGCATGGGGATAAATAAATATGTTGGGTTTTTTTAAACAAAATTGTATATTTTATTTTATTAATAATAAAAAAGAAATCGCTATAAAATGTTTTTTTTCTTTTTAACATATTTAGCCCCATGCTCGAATGCCCCCCCCCCCCCCCCCTGTCAAAAACAGCTACAATCCTACTCCAAATACTCCAAATAATTGTTTAGTTTATTATAGTTGTTTTCAGCTACTCAGCTACTAACAAATGGAATGCCTCAGGAATACCAAAGCAAAGCAAATAATAGTAGCCAGGACATACAGTTGTGTGTGCTGGTTATATTGTATAGTACTAGGACATAATCATAAAGATACCATCACCTTTTTTATCTTAACAATACTACAATACAATAGCTATACATTCCAGAACTGTTACAGTAAGTAGTCGTGTATAGCCTACAGAATGGTTGTCAATGACAACCAAACTACTAACATATCGTTGCTGTCGGGCAGAATTAATTGAAACCTTGTATCTCCAAAATGTCAACTTTTCACGTTGTTTATTTTATTTCCGTCCTACTTCACCATGCAAAGGGTTTCACACAGAAGTAAGGAAAAGCATCTGTGTCATTTTAGCTATACTGTATGTGTATATGATTATGTGTGTCACTATTTTCATACTGTGCACAAGATCATATAGCGCTATGAGCTTTGAGATCTTATATATTTGAAAAATCGTGAAAATGGGTGCAAATCTTGTGAATTTTAATTTTTTTATCTTAAATCTTTGCTTCTGGTGGTGCCTGGAACAAAAACATTTTGAGAATATGTATTTGGCGGTGCGCCCGCTAAATACATATGATTTTGGGGTCCCTTAACTTGAAAAGTTTGAGCATCACTAAATGGCACCATATCCATATGCATATAGTGTTAGTTAATTCTTGGGGGCGGCGGAAGGTTGCCAGCTCGATCCCGGGCTCCCCCAGAGTCAGTGTCGAAGTGTCCTTGAGCAAGACTCTGAACCCCTAATTGCTCCTGATGTGCTGGTTGGTGCCTTGCATGGTTTCCGCCGCCATCGGTGTGTGAATGTGTATGTGAATGGGTGAACATCACCCAATCTATGTAAAGTGCCATTACCATTTTTTTGTATTGAGAAGACATTTTGGCCTCAGGTCTGAATGCATTCAAATGCATTTTAAAATGATAATAAAAATTGAATGGTTTTTGGACATGCAAGTTTTCCATTTCGACAACGATATATCATCATCTGACAACAAGTTTTGGAGAAGTCAAACAACCAGTTTTGCTGTGTTAGTGGTGGGTTCATTCCATCGGTGTGACTCAGTGTGTCACGGACACACAATACACTACTGTTTATAGTTTATGTCACAGAGACTATCTGTACATGTCCATCAGTTTCTTCTGTCAAATGGAAACAACAAAACACACGTTATTTAAATGCTGATGTGGTGATGCCAGACGTAGAGCATGCATTGTTGTTGGTTGCAACATTAGTAGAGGCCGCAGTGTTGGGCTAAGTTACTCTGGAAGAGTCATAATTAGATTTAGCAAGTAAGTAATAGCCTACAGTACATCAGTGGTTCTCAAACCTTTTCATGTCGAGGACCCCCAAAATGATATGTATCGGGGCGCCCGCTGGCCTAGCGGTCCAGGCGCATTGCCACACATAGGCTACAGTATACAGTAGGCTCTGGCCTGACAGTGCGTTGCGTGTTGGAGTTCCGTTCATGACGACCTTTAGCTGCGTGTCTCTCCTCTTCTCTCTCCCTCTTTCCTGCATGTCAGTCTTCACTTGATACTATTAAAGGCAAAAAATAAATAATATATATGTACATTGGCTGCGTGCCGGACCCCCATCTGAGCATGTTTTGTGCCATGGGGACAAACATTTTTGCTAAATAATATCTAAAATATCAGATGTGCATGCTCTGTGAGCTTGTAGGCCTATATCAGATCTACAAGCTCGATGTACAATATCTACAAGCTCGAAACACAATGTGCTGCATTTCGAGCTTGTAGATCTGCTACTTTTGAATGCTTTTAGTATGGAGATAATAATATTATATATATGGAGATAAGAGGTTTATGCCTGACAACGTCTAACTACAACGGTAAACCATACTGTAGTTGTAGTTGTAGTTACAGTGCTTAAGGATAATCTTAGATGTACAGTCCAACACCTGCACATGTTCGGATGTGTTGTTCGGCCGTTGCATAGGCCCATATATTTATTTTGTGTATTTGCTCTGTGCACAATGTCTTCTTCTGATCTGACCACCATGCCAAAGTGCCAGCACTCGCCCAGCAGTCTGCTGTCACCCATGCCCACCCGGATGTGTGCACGCACGAGGTCGCTTCTCGCCCTCAGGTGTCTTACTGGTGATAGTTGCTATACTGTACTCTGTACCGTACTGTATATGGTACAGTTGTATTGTTAGTTATTCTTTTATTGTTATGCTTATAGTGCTCAGTGTGAACTGTGCATGGCCCTTTAGGCTGCTCAACTTTAAGACATAGACGTAGACATAGAGACACACACGGCCAGTTCTTAGGAGTGGTGTGCACTGCTCAAAAAAGAAAAGAAAAAACTCTTATTACAGTGTGTCAGGATGTTGCTGTGTACAGTAGGAAGCACAGTGTCCTGCCACAGTGTCAGCTTAAAGAGCCAGCATGCTCCATGGTCTCGTCATGGAACAATACACAGCCCTGAACCGCCCTGTCCATGCATGATGCAGACACACCCTAAGACATGATGGTGAAACACAACAAGTACTCTCATGTTTTTACTTTAAGTAAAAGTACTTGAGAACTTGCAGGCAAGTATATTGACTCATATGGAAGTATACCCAGGGCAGAGCCAAGAGGGGAAAGCAGTGCACCACCTACGTAGACGCACTGCTGCGCGACAGCTTAGCTAACAACACTGCAGAGCTCAAGAACCTGATGTTAGATATAATAGGAAAGTGTGGAGGGCAGCGAGCCAGGAATCCCGAGTTGGTGTTGGCTAGACCTCACTCTCGCAGTAACTTAACTAAGTTAAAGTAGAAATTCTGCAAGTACTCTGTTACAAGTAACAGTCCGGAATTCAAAATGAATGTATACTTGAGTAAAAGTATTAAAGGTATTGACATCTAATTGTACCTTAAATACCAAAAGTTTAAAGTGCACATTATACAGAATGTATAATTTAAAAATCTAAATGTATTAAAAATTGGCATCGCAACGCATTGTGAGCTTGTAGATCGGCTATTTTTCAAATGGCCGAAATGTATATAGGGCTGAAGTGGTTAATGCATGTTTTGCAATAATAATCTAAATCTACAAAATTACTAAAGTTTTCAAATAAAGTTTTTAAATTTGCCTCTGAGATGTAGTGGAGTAGAAGTATTGGATATTAGGAATACTCAAAATTAGACTTAAGGTACATGTACTTAGTTCCTTCCACCACTGCCTAAACATGACTGATTGATTGATTGAAATATTTATTAACAGTTTGCAGAATTACAGTACATTTCAAGCACAAACTCAATACAAAGACTGTTAACTGTGAGTGGACGACCGAATTAAGCATTACACTTGTTTACAAGAGGGTCCACCATGTTCAATTCATTATTCGACCGTTCCCAACCTGTGGGCCCGGGCCCACTGGTGGGCTGCGAGAGGATTGCAAGTGGGTCCCCAAATAATTGGCAAAAGACACTCATTCATTGGCATCGCATTGGCTATTTTCAAATGATTTTGATACATTTGAAAACTTGAAATGAGACATTCTGCATGAAGAGTATACTTTCTACTTTTGGTACTTTAAGTACATTTTTATATCAACCACTATTTACCACCACTGATAATGACTGAATTCCGAACATTGCTGACCCACAATGACCTGACCTGACCTACCTGGTTGGGCGGAGACTATTGTTTTTATTAGGTTTTCTTGGTCTCGATCCAATTCAATGCATCAGTGCCAGTTTGTATTTGGTTGCACCGTGCAACAACCCAATAAACACACAGTAGGTTGTCATTATTATGTCAGCATAAAGGAATTAGAAGGTCATGAGTCAAGTCATCGTGCTCCATATACTGTAGAACAGGCTCTTCTTGTAAGACCAAACAGGATAGACAAGATCAAAACCTTCTCATCATAACCTACACAAAAACATGATACACACCTGACAGTACAGTAATCATGATTATACAGGGTCACAGCTGACATACAGTACGCATGGGAGAGTGAAGTCAAACACACTGGTGTTGATTTCGTGAACTAAAACTATGACTAAAAATGTTCGTCGACTACCTTTTTTTCCCACTGAAGAGAACTAAATCAAAACTTAAGCTACATGATGACTAAAACTAAGACTAAATATACTGACAATTTCATCAACAAATAAAAACTAGACTAAACTGTTAGGTAGGGACAAGTGGCGGAGAAGTGATCCAATAGAACTAAAAGACATTTTATGCATGCTGAAAATAGCAGATCTTGTAGAGAGAGCTTGTAGATCTGCTATTTTCAGCATTCGACTAAATCAACTGTAGATTTAGTCGACTAAAATCTTAAGATGGCATTTTTATGTATACTTAGAGAGCAGTTTATGTAGACTCATGGCATTTCTATGTAAACATAGCACTGTATAGTATATATATGCATAGTTTCATTATATAGATTTTCCACTGCCACGCTCTTAGCTTATGTATGATTCATTCAACTACTTTGTATGTATTTGATGTATTATCATGCTTTTTATTCTTTGTTCTTGCTTAATGTAAGTCGCTCTGGATTAAGAGTGTCTGCTAAATGCCTAAATTGTATGATATTTAGGGCTGTATTTTCCCTAACTTGAGTAAACTAAAGTCCTGGAGGCGTGATCAATGCTCTTTGGCCACTCATAATAGCCAAATGGCATTGATCACGCCTCCAGGTCTTTAGTTTACTCAAGTTAGGGAATAAGACCTGGTACTTAAGACACGCAAAATACAGCCCATAGACTATAACGTTAAACATTTCAGATGACTAAAATGTGACTAAAACTAAAATGTCATTCCAAAGACAACGACTAAACTAAAATAAAAGATTGCTGTCAAAATCCATACTAAAACACAGGACGGGGTCGGTAGTGCCGTCTAACAGCTAGAAGGTCCTGGGTTCCATTCCTGCTGGGGACACTGGGGGGGCGTGTCCTCTCCTCCGCGTCATCAGTGCCCATACCCGAGGCGGGGTTGGCGAAAGGGCCTTTCTGTGTGGAGTTTGCATGTTCTCCCCGTGTCCCCCTATAGGGTAGGTACCCTCACATGTTCTCCCTGTGTCCCCTAGGGTAGGCACCCTCACATGTTCTCCCCGTGTCCCCTAGGGTAGGTACCCTCACATGTTCTCCCCGTGTCCCCTAGGGTAGGTACCCTCACATGTTCTCCCCGTGTCCCCTAGGGTAGGTACCCTCACATGTTCTCCCCGTGTCCCCTAGGGTAGGTACCCTCACATGTTCTCCCCGTGTCCCCTAGGGTAGGTACCCTCACATGTTCTCCCGTGTCCCCTAGGGTAGGTACCCTCACATGTTCTCCCCGTGTCCCCTAGGGTAGGTACCCTCACATGTTCTCCCCGTGTCCCCTAGGGTAGGCACCCTCACATGTTCTCCCCGTGTCCCCTAGGGTAGGCAACTAGGCACCCTCACAAAAAAACATGCAGTAATCCTGGTCTCTAAACTGCCTCCCCCTGGCCAGCCAGGGTGCCTGATGGAGGGGAAAGGAACTGGTTGGAATAACGTGTTCCTTCCACGCGCTACGTCCGGCCGGGGAAACTCTCCCCTGTCGGGTGAAAAGAAAAGAAGCAGCTTGGACTCCTCATGCATTGAAGTAAGCATGAGGTTAGTCCGCTGCCCCCTCCCCAGGTTGGCAGAGGAAGTGCCCAGGATTATATTAGATAATTGACACTTGGTGGAAAAATGGTCTGCAAAAATCGTGGGATAAAATAAAATAAAACACAGGACACAGACAGGAAGTTCATGTCATGTGGACGGGGTGGACAGGATGCCCACGTGACGTAGAGTTTTGGGCAGAGGTCCAACTGGGTGTCCGGCCGGCTCTCTGATTGCGGGAGTAAATATCCACATTTCTCTTTTTGTTTGATGTCTGGTTACTGATTAACTTCCTAGACCCGTCGTAATTCCCTTTTTTCCCATCATGTTGTCCTGAGAAAGCCTGATCATGTCCTATAGAGCTGCATTGCCATTAGCATTAGTATTGGTATTGGTCTTGTTTTGGGAGACAATGCACTCCTTTCACAGGCTGTTGCAGCAGGTCCATTTCCCCTCTGGTTTCTGCTAAAAGTGTGCAGACAACTGAGACAAGTGGTATTTCAGGAATGTCACCATCAGAAAATGTGCAGGCCGGCTGGACAAAGGGAAGATAGTGCAGCTATGTCTTTCCGTTTTCTTTTAACCACACAAATCCTATAGTGCAGTGGTTCCCAAAGTGGGGAATTAGGAACCAAATGGAACCTTGTGGGTCTGTAACTCTGAGAATGTTGTGCACTCTCAGTGGTATAGCCATTAATACATTAATTAATCACAGACAGAGCACAGAACCATTTGTTTGATAGTGTGAATGAGGCCTCATGCACCCACAGCTGTTGCATATGATAATTTGCGTATAGGGAGGGGATGATGTTAAGTTAAGTGTGTCACTAAAGTGGTGTTTTTTCGATTGGGCCTTTTGACTCAAAGGCTTTCAGGAAGAAACCAAAAATACAAGGGAAGACATTATTTGAATATAACCACACCCGGGGTCTATTAATTATAGTAATATTAACTTCATAGACACATACAAAACAGAAAAAGTTGAAAATGGGCTCCATCTTTAAGTTCAGCTCCCCTGTGTATTTTAAATTCAGCTCCCCTGTGTACTGTATTTCTATCCCCACAAATATGCAATTTTGAATATCATCATGGGGCTTTTATGGAAATTGCACTCATGTTGCACTCAACTGATTTGGTCGTATTTGTGATGTCATCAGTATCACCCTACTTTGTATAATTCCTCCCTCTCTTCAGTCTTCATTTCCAAATTAGCATTTCCACTTTGTTTACAATGTCCGCCATTGCTGATTTTTCCAAGCTGGCATGGAATGGAAACAAGCCTGTGTTTATCTAGCATCAGTATTATAATGACTCAAATATACGTTGCATATCAGCACCCCCACCACCTCAGGACATTGAGGTAGGCCTACTGCAGCAAAAACAGAAATGCCATGGACTTATATCAGAGTGGTGATTGAGGCTCAAACCATTATGAATAAGTTTGAGGCACATAGACAATATGATATTAAATATTAAAAACTGTAACAATTCATGTTAAAGCTGCTTAAAGAAAATAAAAACACTGTTGACAAATACTATGTCAGAGCCCCGCCTATGCCTTTCATTATCCTCCACCATCGGTACAACAAATAATTAATCAGTTGTGGTACCACAACAGCAGATGTTCATGCACTCACTGTGCTATTGAGTTGCCAGGTACGCTTGATGACTAGGAACCCAAACTGGAGTCAAATTTAAAGTTCAGAGGAGCGCAAAGTCTCACACTCGATGGTCGACCTGCAGCTTCTGCTACAAGGACAAGACCTGATGCCGATTCTACAAATGCCTTCTAAATGTTTCTATGTCAGTTGTTCTCAATCATTTTCATGTCAAGGACCCCCAAAAATATGTGATTGGCCGCCAACCCCATCTGAAAATATGTAGTTCCAGGGACCTTCCAGAAGCAAACCAGAGTTAAAAACGTTGGCTCTGAAAGAATATATATTCAAAGATTTGCACTACATTTTCACGATTTTTATCGTTTTATCGCTATGAGCTTGTACTGTATATCTGCTATTTTTCAATATCTAAAGTATAACATAGGAACACAAAAACAAAAACAAACAAACCCATACACCCCTCCCCCCCCCCCCCGAGACCAAAGATGCCACAAAATGTCATTACTCCTACTACTGTGCAATGGAAACAAAAAAATAAATACATAATGCTAATAATAATAATAATGATTAAACCATGCCCTTAACCAAATCTGCAATACCAGACCAAATCTCAATGTTTTCCTCTTTTGCACTATGCAATCTTGCTGTAGACATTTCTAGATAAATTATATCTAGAAAGGTCAAAGCCCATTGGCGAAATGACAATGTATGAGGCGGTTTCCAGTGCGAAGCAACCATCTTCTTTGCGGCCGTTACGCCAGCAAAGAAGACACGAATACGGGTGTTATTTAATGGCAACTGGGATACATAATTTAATAAGAATAGAGATGGGAGGGGTGTGATGTTAACTTGTAGAATAGTCGAAACCAAATTCCAAAATGTGAGGACACTCGGACACTCCCACACCATATGAAAGAATGTACCTATGGTGTTTGAAGTGCAGAAAGTGCAGTTGTGATTATTTAAAATCCGCATAGCACACAATCTACGGGGGGTATGTCCTATGAACAAAATTTTTATGAATTTGTTGATGATCAGGATTCCTAGAAGACAGGACAACATTAGACCACACTGTATCCCAGCTCCAATCTGGATCTAGATTTGGTATGTCATTCCAATTATTATATATTTATTTTTATTCTTTGACCAATTTTTCACCCGTGTGTCAATTATTTAATGTGATCCTGGGCTCTACACACCCTCTGCCAACCTTTCAATATCTAAAGTATAACATAATAATGCTTAAAACACCAAAAGGGGTTCCCGCCCCAAAATGGGTTAAGAGTGCAACAGGTTAGACACATATTGTAATGGCGTGCAATTCGTCTGTTTGACCTGCAAAGATATAGTTTTACACCACTAATCTCTCCATTAACCCCCCCCCCCCCCCCCCCGGCTACATATCTTAGCTAAATAGCTGAACGTACAAAAATAATAATAAATGCTGATCAGCTATTTTCACTGAATGTTCAACCGAGTTTGCTTGGGTTCAAAGTGGTTAAAAATTAGACCCCAGAATGTGTGTTGCCTTTGGGCAACCACATTCATAAGCTTTCTCTCTCTCTCTCTCTCTCTCTCTCTCAGTTACAAATCAGTCATTGAATAGGGGAGTGACATGGTCCAAATATAAAACTACAATAGGATTTTTTGGTATAACTGGGTGTCCTCCTTGTGAGCGACACCTATACCTCTTCCTCCATTATCTCCACCTGTGTCCCCTGTCCCCTCCCTGTCACCCAGGTTCATTATCTCCACCTGTGTCCCTGTCCCCTCTCTGTCACCCTGCAGGTTCAGAGGACCCGCCCTAAGAAAGGTGACGCTTCGGGGGAGGAGAAGGAGGAGTGCAGCCGGAGAGCAGGTACTACTAATGTGGCTCGACTGGTCCAGTGGGAATGCATGCTATAGGTGAGAGAGAGAGAGAGAGAGAGAGAGTGTGGGGGGGGGGGGGGGGGAGAGAGAGAGAGAGAGAGAGAGAGAGAGAGAGAGAGAGAGAGAGAGAGAGAGAGAGAGAGAGAGAGAGAGGGGGCGGTTTCTGAGCGACTAGAGTGACAGGCCTGTCATTCAGGTGGCACTCACCCAACCCGCGGCAGACAAACTGTGTGAGGCTGGACAGTGACAGAGACAGAGTCAACGCGCGTGTGTGTGTCTGTGTGCTGAGCTAGAGACGTTGTCTTCTCTGTGGAAACTGGAGTACGTACTGCTGCATGGACTAATACTAGCCTCACTTTCTTTTTTCTTTCACTGACAGAAAAAGCGGAATATCTTGGGGAGCGCCTTGTTGTTGCGTTAGGATATTAGGATTCCAACGCAGTGACATACAGGCATGTGGAATTTCCCTCCTTGTCCCTGAACTGCGGTCGGTACTAGTGGGAAGAAGTGGGAAAGGCCAGGAGGTGGAGTGGGTGGTGGTGGAGCAGGGTGGGGGGGCAGGTGGTGGTGGTGGTCGCACTTGGAGCTTGAGCAGAGACTCAGGAAGGGAGAAGTGAGAGGAAGGGGAGTGGGAGGGACGGGACGAGAGAGAGAGAGAGAGAGAGAGAGCGGAGGAACAGAGGAGGAGTGGACAGAAGGGGAGACATGCGTCGCTACGGCTCGCCAGGACGGGTCAGCACCACCACTACTGAAGACAGTCCAGACTTTAACGGAGAGGTAAGACGACCGTATACATGAGACACAAGGAACACACACGCACGCATGATGTACTGTATACGCACACACGCATGCATGTACTGAGCACGCACGCATGTACTGTATACACACACACACACACACACACACAAGCCTCTCCTTATTTCTCCACCCACTCTCCACGTATACTCCACTTGTTGTTTTTCTACACTTCATGATTTATGCTCTTTCAGCAATCATTCTCTATATATCTGTATGTTTGCCTTTTCCCTCTGGTTTTATTTTCGGTGAACTTTCAACACTTAATGTGTGTGTGCGTGTGCATGCCCTTGTTTGCTCTCCGCACTCCATGCATGCTGACTGCTTCCCCTGCAAGTGCAGTTTCATGTCAAAACAAAGCATTATCGTGTCACCTATCTTTGGCTGAGTAGTCGCTGTGAGACACAACAAGAGTCAAGATGGGAAGACTTGTCGTCACACTGACACGGCGTACATACATACATACATACATACATACATACATGCATACGTGTACATTATGGCCTGTGAGATGCATTCACTTTGCAAGAGAGTGTAATGAGATCCAAGTTCAAGAGGCAGGGCTTTCAATTCATGGTTATTTGATCAGCTCTCTCTCTCTCTCTCTCTCTCTCGCTCTCTCTCTCTCTCTCTCTGTCTGACAAACAAAACAGTCCTCACTCACTACCTAAACTATCACTACCCCGCACGGAAGTGTGATAAACTCAGTGTAGTTGGATTGAACTCTATTATTGACAACCCTAGTATCACAGTAATGTCAAAGATTGGGTTGTAGATGTTATCAAGGGGGGGGGGGTACATTTATTGTATTACTTTTGTACATATACAGTAGTGTATTTGTTGATGACATGTATTATTGTGTTAATCTTAGTGTGTGTCTTTCTTTGGTACAGTACTTAAAATAAGTGTTAAAAAGCAGTAACAGGAGTCTCCATGTCTCTACAGCTTTTTATTAAACAGAAAATGCATTTTGTGAAACTGAAACAGGGATACCGATGTTATCCAATCAGGATAGAGAACGCAGTCAGGATACAGATTAAACAAGTGGAATTTTAAGTGATGGCACAAATAAATGAGCAGACAAATTTGGAACTGAAACACTATAAACAATTAAGCTCATGAATAGCTACTCTCTCCTGATTGGCTGAAATGTTGTTTGTCACCCACCTGGAAAATGTATTTTCTGTTTATTAAAGAGCTGGAGAGACAGGGAGACTCTGTTACTGAACACTTACAGTACATTTTAATTGAATACATAGGACCACAACAGAAAGGAGTTCCCCAGGACTTATAGTTTTTTATTTAATTTCTTACTGTACCACCACTGTGCTGTTCACATTTCTCACTTTCTTCTCACCTTCTAGCGAGGTCCCGTAATGTCACCTGTTTACAGTATATTTAAGCAATATTACACGAGAGGGGGTGGTTTAACTTCTGCGTTGCTTTCGGAACTCGCCCTGCGGGCTCGTTCCTGGCGCATCGCAGGCGTGCATTAATGACGTTAAACCACCCCTCTCGTGTAATTGCAATTATACAACAGTTACCCTTAAAACTAAGAAAATAACTGAAAAAACATATTTCTTTAATGACAGATGTAGTCACTACGACCACAAATGTCCCAATAAACTACCTAGCCTAGCCACTGAGTTTGCTGAATTATTATATATATATATTTTTACCCATTTTTCACCCCTGTGTCAATTATCTAATGTGATCCTGGGCTCTACACACCCTCTGCCAACCTAGTCCCCATATATGGGGAGAGCAACGGACTTGAACTTGAACTTGAACATGCTTCCTTCATGCCTGAGTGTCCAAGTTGCTCCTTTACACCTGACAGGGGGGAGTTTCCCTGGTTGGACGTAGCATGTGGAAGGAACACGTTATTCCAACCAGTTCCTTTCCCCTCCATCAAGCGCCCCGGCTGGCCAGGGGGAGGCAGTTTAGAGACTGGTCTCCAGGATTACTGCATGTTTTTAACCTACCCTAGGGGACACGGGGAGAACATGCAAACTCCACACAGAAAGGCCCTTTTGCCAACCCCGCCTCAGGTATGGGCACTGATGAGGAAACACGCCGCCAGCACCCACAGCGTCCCGAGCGGGAATCGAACCCAGGACCTTCTAGCTGTGAGGCGACAGCACTACCTAATATCTGATTGGATGAAGGCTGGGCCACCTATAGCCAAAAACGAAACCTACGTTTTTTTGACTGGGGACAGGGAGGAACTCCTTATGTGGTCAGCACACTCTATAGTAGGGAGGATTATCACAACAAAACAAAAAAGAAGTGATATTTGAATAAAGTGAAATCACTGACTATACAGGTCTTTAATTTAAGCTGTAGGTCATTCCACGTCGTTGGGGCACTAAAACAAAAGGCTATTTTCCCCACCTCTGTGTTATGAATATTGGAGATAAGAGGTTTCTGCCCCAACAATATACAGTACAATCTGTTGTTTTTGGGCGGGGATTGGAATCTAATAAAAAAATTAAGTTTTGTTGCATGTTTGTGTTGTTTTTGTCCTCAGAGGAGAATCCGACGTCTCAGACTCACGCTACACCCTGTAGGAGGAGAGAATGGAACAAAGCAACCAAACAGTGGCAGATCATCAGACACGGTACGTTTCAAAGCCTTCCCTCTGTACCGTCGGAGAGAGAGGGTTCATGGCAGTCCGTCCGTTCTGCAAACCGCTTCAAGCTGTGCTCCTCTCCTCTGATGTTCCTAGACACACCCTAAATCACCCTCACTAATACGTGGCAGGTGCACAAACACGCACGTGCACACGCATGCGCATGCACACACGCACACGGACACACACACAGACACGCATGCACGGACGGACGGACACACGCACGCAGACACACACACACACACACACACACACACAAATGGTGGTTATTCTTCGTCGGTTCTTTGGGATGGTTGAGGTGCTGTATATACTGTAGCACTGACCTGTAAGGGTCCATTTGTACCTGTAAGTAAGGGTCCATTTGTACCCTATCAGACACTATTGCCATAACATCGTCAGACTGTAATAGGCAGAACAAAATAAATTATATGCAATTATTCCACCCTTTGCAAACACCTGCAGGCACTATTTTTCAGCTCCAGTAGATGCCAAGACTTAATAAGAGTTACTATTAGTCAATTAAATTCAAAGGAGCTTTATTGGCATGAGAAAACAAATGTTTACATTGCCAAAGCAAGTGTCAAAATACAATGAAAACTGTTGGAAATGGGGAAAGTATATACAGTTGGATGGGGTACAGCATTTTGTAAACAGAGCTATGTCACATTGCATCATATATAGAACTTCATGTTATACTTTTTTGAAACAAATAGCAGCATTTCTTTTGCAGTCACTTTGTGACAAATAGTAGCATTTATTTTCTCAAGAATATTTAAATAGCATATGTGTTTAACCCATTCTGGACGGTGGATTATTCAGAACTCACATCAGAATCTTTAAGAAATAATAAAGGTAGAGAGTGGACTGAAACAAAGACCGGTCTGTACCCGCCCAGGGAGGAAGCACGAATGCAAGGCTCCCGAGCTCTTCACATTTCTCTCTCTTATACACAGTGACAGAGCAGAGAATACATTGGAGGTGTGGTCAGTGGTCAGTGGACATGGTCAAACATGGGTATTATGTAAGAATAGGTCATCTGCCAGACAACCAACAGGTGGAAGCCTTGCTTCCCAGTATACTGTGAGGTAACAAAAGGGACGCTAGCTGTGATGATTCATGTGAATGTAGTCAAGACAGTTTAGTATTGTCATCTTCATAATTACCAATTACAGCGGGAACCCCTTTTGGTGTTTTAAGCATTGTGTTATACTTTAGCTATTGAAAAATAGCAGATCTACACGCTCATAGCGCGGCACCGAGTGCTACACTACAAGCTTGTAGATCTGCTATTTCTGAAAAATGTCTGAGAGGCTAAATGTCATCAAATGGTGGTTCCGTGGCTCAAATGCCGAAGTAAATAATGGGCCTTGATATGACAAAGGTTGAAAACCATAATCAACCACTGCTTTAGATGTCCTCTACTGTTTCTCTAGCTTACTTTATACACCTCTCTAAGTTCTATATTTAGCAGCATTTGACAAAGGTGCTTTTAAGATACTGTTGCACCAAAAGAGGTTGCAAGCCAAGCAGCCACTTATATAGTGCTGTTTTTACTGTCAAGTGTGTGTGTGTGCCATTATGGTACACAGCAGTGCTGTAATGTAACTAAGTACTTTTACTTAAGTAATGTACTTAAGTTCTATTTTGAGGTATTTGTACTTTGCTTGAGTATTTCCAATTTTCAATACTTTTACTTCTACTCCACTACATCTCAGAGCCAACATTTGTACTTTAACTTCACTACAATTATTTGAAAACTTTGGCGATTTAAATTTTGATTAGAAAAAATACATTAACCACTTCAACCCTATATATTTATATATCTACAAGCTCACAATGCGTCGCAACACAAGTGAACTAACATTATGCTCACTGTCACATTTACTGCTGTGTTTTTGTTTCTTATCTACTTTGCGTAGTCTAGAGTTCAATGCAATGTCAACAATGAAGGGTGTGGGCACATACTGTACATATACAGTAATAATGTATTGCATACTCAGCTGTTATTAATTATCTTCAGTGCGATAGTCACACAGCAAACTGTGGAAATATCTTTGTATCAGTGAGCTGGTGGTTTGTGGTGGCGTAAAAGCAAAGTTTCCCAAACTTTTTCCATGTCAAGGACCCCCAAATTGACACCAATGAGCCCACGGACCCCCATTTGAAGAGATATTCCAGGAACCCCCATAAGAGAAGATTTTCACGGCTCCAGCAGTGATTCTCAACCCGTTTAATTTCAAGGACCCCCCCAGTTTGACATGCATTAGTCTACGCTACGGACCACCCATTTTATGACATTTCTATCTCTGGGAAAATCAATGTTAAGATCCATTTGGTTCCAAACTATCATTTAGCTGGGGACCCCCTGGAACCCCCTCAAGGCCCACTGGTGGTGCATTACATGGGCAACTGGCGGCCCGGGGCCCACCTTTACTTAATGTGGCCCTCAGGTTAATATCAGACGGTCAAGAAGTGACAGAGTTACCGTATTGCAGCTCGGACGTACATGCGGACATGCTGCTGTGATCATGAGCGCACTTCCCGTTCTTATGACAGCGACTGGAGGTGTGGTTTTGAGGACAACTGCTTTGAATTGCTATTATTGTTCACACACACACAACAGAAACCAATGGATACAAGAGTGAGAGAATACAATAAAATCCTAATCATTCTTCCTCCACACTGGGAGAAAAAACAGCATCTGAAAGTTTGATGGGTCATTTATTACACGTGAGTGCAGTTAGAACCGTTCCATTGCATCTTATGAGAGGCAGGGTTCTTGTGCTGCTGGCCTGCGTGCACATGCTGGTGCTTATCAGAGTGACATCGTCTGATAAGGCGTCTATAGCTTGTTATGTATTATATTCTCAAGTCTGTTGACTTTGAGAATACACATTGTGCACAGTCGGTACATTAACCTCGGGTTTGTTTTTTGACATGCTGAGCACGTCATGTGATGTATGGTTTTGAACAGGCACGCTGCAGGGCCTATACTGTGTTGTTTGCTATAGGAGGTGGTTCAGATCCTGGCTCTGTTTGTACTGAGGGGGATTCGTATAGGCCTTAAGGGAGATCAGATGTAAGTGTCGAGAGCGTGAGAGGAGAGTTGTGAACTTGTGTCCCTTTAATTAACAGTAGTGGAATAATACTCGATTGTTTTTACTTAAGTAAAAGTGTAAAATACTGCAATGTAGAATATTACGTTCGGAATTCAAAATGTACTTGAGTAAAAGTACAAAAGTATTGGCATACTAAATGCACTTGAAGTAACAAAAGTAAAAAGTATAGTCATCATGCAGAATGTCCCATTTCACGTTTTCAAAGTTTACAAATATTTTGAAAATAGCAGATCTACAAGCTCACAATGCGTCATATCGCAACGCATTGTGAGTTTGTAGATCTGCTATTTTCAAATGGCTGAAATGTATACAGTATAGGGCTGAAGTGGTTACTGTATATTTTCTAATAATAATACAAATTTACAAAACTTCAAGTTTTCAAATAATTCTAGCGTGTAGTAAAAGTACAATCTCTCAGAGGAGTTTGGAAATACTCCGGCAAAGTACAAATGCAACAAAATTGTACTTAAGTTCAGTACTTCTTGAGTAAAATGTACTCAGTTACTTTCCACCACTGCTCTTTTTAAGTAAACGCCTGCATGGGAAGGCTTTGAGTTAGCTCCTCCAATGAGTGCACGTTTGTTATTTTTTGTTTTTTAACAGAAACATGTTATGTTATCATGTCATTATGTTACGTAACATGTTCTGCACACCTTCAGATGAAGTGCAGGAGTTGACGTATAGTATGTAACACGTACCTTGGTCTGGTCTGGAGTATACCATACATGTACTATGTACCAACTTTGCACCTAATTGCTAACTGCAGCCTCGATGCGTAAAAGCTGCAAGATTTATGTCCTTGGTGGATTTGGAAGCCGCAGCTATATACGTCTCCCACGCGGGAGAACAATGCGTTAGATGGAATGCTCCGCGTCACCATTCCCGACAGCAGGGTCACAATATGTCAATATGGAAGAGAAGGGAGTATAGTGGTCTCCCTACTCCAACCACTGCAGATGGAATATATCGCTGTTGTCGGGCACAAACCTCTTATCTCCATATATTTACATACTTTCAGATCAAAAGTAGCAGATCTGCAAGTTCGAGCTTGTCGATCTGCTACTTGTTTTGATGCTTTTGAATTTAAACCCTGAAAAGTAACAGCTTTGGACTGGAAAAAAAGGAATTTCTACACAGTTGAACTGGCTCCAAGCTGGCTGAATGTTGTAATAATAAACTGAACATCACACGCTTCCGTTTTCGGAGGGTGTGACTGTCCTGCTGCATGGCTATTGTTGAGTTGATAACAAGACAGTCAGCTCAAGGGTTAAAGCACTTAAGCGCTGAGTGCAGTGACTTCAACACATTAGTCACTGGAGAGACCTTAGGTTGTGTGGCACAACCTCACAATGTTGTGTGTGTGTGCACACCACAACCACACAACGCTGTGTGTGCACGCTGTGTGCACGATGTGTGCACACCACACAACGCTGTGTGTGTGCACGCTGTGTGCATGCTGTGTGCACGCCACAACCACACAACACTGTGTGTGTGCACGCTGTGTGCACGCTGTGTGCACGCCACAACTACACAACGCTGTGTGTGCACGCTGTGTGCACGCTGTGTGCACGCCACAACTACACAACGCTGTGTGTGTGCATGCTGTGTGCACGCCACAACCACACAACACTGTGTGTGCACGCTGTGTGCACGCCACAACTACACAACGCTGTGTGTGTGCACGCTGTGTGCACGCTGTGTGCACGCCACAACTACACAACGCTGTGTGTGTGCATGCTGTGTGCACGCCACAACCACACAACACTGTGTGTGCACGCTGTGTGCACGCCACAACTACACAACGCTGTGTGTGTGCACGCTGTGTGCACGCCAGAACCACACAACGCTTTGTGTGCACACAATGTTGTGGATTTCTTGCTATTCATTTATATTATATCGTCTCTGTCGGGAGGAAATACTTTTTTTTCCTCCTTTCTTTTTTTAACCTTTATTTAACCAGTAAAAACACATTGAGACAGTCTCTTTTTCAAGTGGGAACTGGCCAAGAGGCAGAAATTATTACACTTCAAAGCTACATCGTATACATGTCGATTACAGAACAGCCAGTAATACATCCATGATACCCCATATAATAATATAAATACTAGAAAAAGTGCCCTTCTGGGCACAGGTCTCCACCAGGATAGGAATGTAGGACATTGCAGCTTGCCTTCATCTGGTGGTTGGATAAAAGGGCAACAAAAGTAAATTATCCACAGATCCGTGCAGTTAGAGGTAAAAACACTTTTCGGCCAGTTATAGCGCCACCTTGAGGCTGAGTTGAAATTGTTCATGTGGCATTTCGTCCTCGGCCTAGTGGGAATGTGCGTGCACAATTTCACGGAAATCACGCGATGTGTTCATGATTTGCAGCATTTTGTTTGAAACTGAGCACTCCTGTGAACTTTGGAAGCCAATCTTAACCAATCAGGATGGAGTCTGAGAAATCTGAAAGACCGGTTTCGTTGAATGGCTCTAGAGAGACTGTGTACCAATTTGCGCAATGTTTGGACAAAATCTGTAGGTTTACTGTGCAAAAACTTGTTTTGCATAAAGCGGCCTCCTGGTGGCGCTATAACAGGCCGTTGTGGAAAGTTTGGGGCAGAGGTTCATCGTTGGCATCCAGGGAGTGTGTGTGCAAAATTTGGCATCGACCGGGGTAAAGGGTGGCCGAGATTAGCTGCTCACGGACACACACACGGATGGACACACGGACGGACGGACGGAGTGCAAAACATACTCTCCCCCCATGCCTTCGGCCTGGTGGAGACAATAAAGTATCCATAAAATATAATACAAGTACAACATTAACAGGAATAATAAATATGAAGGCTACTACACAGATGTTGGACTGTACATCAGAGATGATCCCCTTGTAGTAAGGGCATTTTATCAGGTATTTGATCAATCTGGGAACTAAATCGTTACCAAGAAATCTCTCCACCAATGTGTTTCTAAAGGTGTCTAATAATAATGTACTAAAAGTTTGAAATTCAACTCCCGTGGGAAATTTGAGTTATTTGCATAATATGTGACCATACCATTAACATCCTATATAAGGCCAAAAAAGGTCAAAATTTCATCATTCTATAAACTAGCATGATGTGACATATGAAACTAGGGGGTTTGCATTATTCTGAATCCATTCCAAGCATTAGTTTTGCACAAAGAAACACTCATTGGGCTAAATTCGGCCAAATGTGCTGACCTCATCACATTTTGTGATGACGGCTATGGCTGTTTTCCTCCCAAGGAGTGTATTGAAACTTCTCAAAGAAACTTCAGGTCGTTCCATGACCAAAGAAATCTTTTCAGGGTTGTAGTTCAAAAATAGAATGTAGATCTGCTACTTTTAATGCTTTTGTGTGACGTTAATTCATATAAAAAATGAATAAAAAAAACACAAGTTAGAATCTGGAGATAAGAGGTTTCTGCCCAACAGCAACTAACTGGATACATAAACACCTTTCAGGTAGCAGGAGGCACATGATTCATGTGTTTGCCGATTCTGAATCCACACAGAGGGCTAATAAAAGTTACTGGTATGGTGTGTGCGATATTAATTGTGAGATTACCATAATGACGGTAATCATTAAAGGACCACTTTTCAACCTATCTTCATATAATAGGTCCTCACTAATAATCATGATAAAATGGCACGTTTTTTTCTACTCGGTCTGTGTTACATAGGAGGGCTGTGGGCAGTTCAGAAACCCACCCAACAGTGACATCAATGGAGAATCCAAGCTAATAGAAACTGCAGGCTTTCTAGTCCTGAAAAGTTGCAATGCGAAAATGGAAGCCATCATTCTCACGATAATAAACCCTGTTAGGGTCCATTTGGTTCCATTTGTACACTCTCAGAGTTACAGACCCATAAGGGTCCATTTGGTTCCAAACCATCATTTCCCTGGGGAACTGCATTTTTGTGGCATAGGAGTGAAATGAATTTAGGTGGACCCTCTTGTAAACAAGTGTCCACTCGCAGTCTTTGTATTGAGTTGTGCTTGAAATGTAGTGTAATTCTGCAAAATGTTAATAAATATTTAAATCAATCAATCAATCCTTGTTTGTGCCGAATCTGGGTTGCACATGGTTTTTTTAACTCCCTCTGGTGTTGTTGTGTTGCTGGCATGATTAGACTGACTGAGCGTCACTGTTTTTTTGTTTTTTTGTTTTTTTAAAACGCGGTAATGAACCCGATACCGCGGTATGCGTTACATACCGGCGGTATGGCGATATTGCGGTTATTGCACCCAGCCCTACTGGCTACGGGTATTCAAAAATAGCCGATGATCTAAAAAAGTGTTAAAGTAGCAGATCTACATCTGCTATTTTTTAAAATAATTTAAAAAAAAATAGCGAAAGGGTTTGAAAATTGTTGATTCATTTAGAATTTATTTTAACATAAATCTTCTCTTCTGGGGGTCCCTTCTGGCACAAAGCCTTTTCAAATGGGGGTCCGCGGCCAAATACATATGAATTTGGGGGTCCTTGACATGAACCAGTGGTTTATGGAGGATGCCAATGTGTTTGTTAGCAGAGGGCAGACATCTGCATACAGAGGGAACCCACTTAACAAGAAGAAGCATTCTGGACTATAGTGACAAAGGCACCTTGCATACTGTAGGACATTAATTCCTACAGAATTATGCATCCTGAAAGGTCATGAAGGAAAAAGAAAACCTGTCTGTATGACAGCTTCTGCTGTGTTATTGTAGAGGCTATTAGCAAATTAAAGAGAGCTATAACCATAGCATAATAAACCACTTGAGATAAATGATCGCATATTAAACCACTTGAGATAAATGATCTGCCAATAATATGCGCTGTCACCTGTACACCTATATGTGACTTCTACTACTGTAACTAATATAACTGATTTATTTCCATAAATGACTCATCTACGAGCTCACATGTCACATTGCGGTGCATTGTGAGGGATGTCCCGATACAACTTATTTTGTTTCCGATCCGATCCCAATACCACAATTTCTGTTTTGGCCGATATTCCGATACCAGTGTTGTGATATCGTGTTGTGTTTATAGCTATCTAGCTATATATCTCGTGTTGTGTTTATAGCAGACTCATCACTCAAATGTGCACTTGCAGTTTGGCCAACTCCAAAGCAAACTCCACATGTCCCAACATTTTATTTACCTACCATATTAGTGTCAACCCCTTACCCCTGTGTCGGATCAGTGGTTAGACTGGCATATATTCGCAGGTACCGATATGACAAATAAGGATACTTTTCCGATACCGATACAGTATCGGGACATCTGTAATTGTGAACTTGTACAGTACATGGGCTACTTTCAGCGAATCGATTTGGTGTTGATGAGGGACAAAAGGAGTGGACATAGTATCAGGGGTTCACAAACTTTTCAGCCTGTGACCCAAAACAGAAATTAGACCTTCTCCCATGCCGCGTTGTGGGCTTGCAGATCGACTATTTTCACTATCCTCTTTTCTTCTAATTTATGGAAAAGAAATCATTGAATTTTGGTTGAATTCATGAAAGGTTTAGCATTTTTTGGGGGAATGAAAATGTTTTGAAATAATAATAATAATAATTAAAAACCAAATTTAGGAAACAAAAACGAAGGGGACCCATATAACAATGTGTCTGCTGCGACCCACTAATGGGTCCCGACCCAATGTTTGGGGACCGGGACAGTTCACCCTTTTTGCCCAAAAATATTGTTAACATACTCTGACTACCTTACAGATTGGACAAAAGTACATTGCATTCAGTGTTAAAAAGTTACATAGAGCTGCTTTAATAAATGTAAATTTATGTTTCAGAGAGGAATGTCATATCACATGCCTCTCGAGCAACATTTTGAAACAGTAGGTAATTTTCGCCGACAGGAGGTTTCGGTTGGAGAGAGACAAAAACAAAACAAGCTTTGTGATTAAAAAAAAAAAGAAAGAAGATGGGGACAACAGGAAAAAAGGAAGAACAAAGTACTTAATGAATGAGGAAGGAAATACCTAAACCGTTCCAGATATTGGGTTTCAGTGGCAAAGTGTCTAACCACCATAAAGTTAAAATTAAAAGGCGTGTCTGGTAACCCGACGCCATGCGAGAGAGAGAGAGAGAGAGAGAATCCTATCGGTTACTATGGCCTGGATTCAACGTAATGCATCACCGCAGCGTCACAGAGCTGGAACGGAACTATGGCCTGGATTCAACGTAATGCATCACCGCAGCGTCACAGAGCTGGAACAGAACTATGGCCTGGATTCAACGTAATGCATCACCGCAGCGTCACAGAGCTGGAACGGAACTATGGCCTGGATTCAACGTAATGCATCACCGCAGCGTCACAGAGCTGGAACGGAACTATGGCCTGGATTCAACATAATGCATCACCGCAGCGTCACAGAGCTGGAACGGAACTATGGCCTGGATTCAACGTAATGCATCACCGCAGCGTCACAGAGCTGGAACGGAACTATGGCCTGGATTCAACGTAATGCATCACCGCAGCGTCACAGAGCTGGAACAGAACTATGGCCTGGATTCAACGTAATGCATCACTGCAGCGTCACAGAGCTGGAACGGAACTATGGCCTGGATTCAACGTATTGCATCACCGCAGCGTCACAGAGCTGGAACGGAACTATGGCCTGGATTCAACGTATTGCATCACTGCAGAGTCACACTTATGCTATATCACTATTGTGATATAGCATAAGTGTTCTAGAAAAATATAAATAAAATAATTGGTATCGGCAGATACTCAAAATCAAATGATCAGAATCGGATCGGGGGCAAAGAAAATTGATCGGGACATCCCTATAGTACTTAAGTAAATGTACTTTGTGACTTTCCACCCCTGGGAACTATATGGCACACACAGTGTGTAGTTTACTTGAATGCAGCATTAAGTTTCATCATCACAATGCATCCAGTCAAAAGGAGGGTCTCTTCAAAGTCGGTCAAATGGATTCAGTCAAATGGGCTGCAAGAGAGATACACGTACACACACACACACACACACACACACACACACACACACACACACACTCCTCTCTCTCTCTCAGTCGCTCTAATGAATTAGTCTCATGTCGTGCAGCTGCGTCTAGATTCTCCTGACGGATCCTGCCGGGAGCTGCCTATGCCATACAAAGCATAGGTGGACCCCAGGCTATAGACTATGGGCTGTATTTTGCGTGTCTTAAGTACCAGGTCTTATTACCTAACTTGAGTAAACTAAAGACCTGGAGGCGTGATCAATGCTCTTTGGCCACTCAGAATAGCCAAATGGCATTGATCACGCCTCCAGGTCTTTAGTTTACTCAAGTTAGGTAATACGACCTGGTACTTAAGACACGCAAAATACAGCCCTCTGTGTCTGTGTGTGTCTCTGTATGCATTAGGTTTAGGGGTTGGTCTTAGACTAGTCTCTGAGGCCTCTTTTAGACGGGGACCATCTCCATATAACACGTCAAAGTCCCGTTGCGTTCTCATTTTTTCTTACCCTTTACACGAGAACGCACAAGTTATGATATAATGTGCTATTATGCTATACTGTCGCTAGGTGGCGATAACGGGCTGCCAAATAGACAGGTCACCCACGTACAAGAAGAAGACGCAAGCGGCGCAACACTGCTCTGGGCGCGCCACGGGATGATATATATTTATTAAATAAACGTTGCTGCCGCGGCTGCCGTCTATCACAACTTCACAAGGCTTTTTATTTACATCATGGTTTTACATTCAACATCGCTGATGAGCAGCACTTTGTAGGCGAGGAGGGAGGCTTGTTCAGGAACTCCATTATATCATAATGATATTGCTCTGCATCAATGTAATAAACATAGGCTATGCGCTGCCGCTGTGAGCCAATTAACGTGAGCCATGATGTCATAAGTTTTGCGGATTCACCGTTTTGCCTGTTTATATGGAGACCATAGGAAACGGTGTTCTCAAAGATTTGCACTCTGGGAGGCGTTTTCACTTCGATGCGTTTTCACCTCCTGAGAACACCGTTCTCGTCTAAATGACAGCGCTAAACGGTACTTTATTTTGCCGTTTTTTATGAACACCATCCTCGTGTAAATAGCACCTGACAGGAGGGGGTGCTGTTTTTCCTTTATTTTTTGACGATGGGTTCTCAGATTGGGCTTAGACTAGTTATGACTTGATTTATACTAGTCGCAGAAACCCATTGTGAGCTTGTAGATCTGCTGTCTTCAGTGAGGGACACAATGTGTCATGGTGCGCGCGTGCGTGTGTGCGTGTGTGCGTGCGTGCGTGTGTGCGTGCGTGCGTGCGTGCGAAGACGAGAGCAAATAAGCCCATGCCACGTTAATAAGTGGACAGTGACTCTTGGAATGACGGTTAAATATTTGACATAACGTTGATAGATAGCGTCTTGTTTTCATCTGATTCTGTGTGATTCTTATGTAAGTGGACGTGGCAGTGGCCTCTCTGACCACAGGTTCCAGGGAGGGCCTTACAACACAACCAGATAAAAACACTGTGCAGCAGCAGGGATGTGCACAGAGTGTTAGAGGGGCAGGGGCTGAAATCCCGTAAGAGGGCACTTTTGACCAAAACTAGCAGATCTACAATGCGTCGCGCTGCGACGCGTTGAGAGCTTGTAGATCAGCTATTTTCGGGGCGCACTTTTTAGCTAATGGATTAGCATTATTACTGGATCACTTGTCCACTAGTTCCTTCCCAACATTTTAGTCTAGTTTTTATTTGTTGACGAAATTGTCAATATATTTAGTCTTAGTTTTAGTCATCATAGCTTAGTTGTCATTTAGTTTCCATGTAGTTTTCATCAGTGGGAAAAGGTAGTCGACGAACAATTTCCGTCTTATTAATAGTCGACGAAAACAACACTGGTACGAGCTCAATATGCTCGTAGATCGTCTATTTTAGGTGCGAGACAGTATGCAACTAAGGCTATGTTCTATATTCCCCAACTATCCAGATTGAACAGATTGGAATCAAGTTTGAACAGCAATTCTTTTTGCATTAAACCATCCGAACTTTTAGCAATATTGTATAACTGTACCGTACGTTACCGTACTTTCTTATTAATCTTTTATTGTTTTGAGGTCATGAAACCTAAAATAAAAATGAAAGATAAATGAAAATTAATTTCAAGAAACCTTTTAAAAAAGTAATCAATCAATCAATTAAACTCCAATCCAAAGTTTTTGGTTTATAGGGCTGCCAGATTCTTTCCTCCATGTGTCAGCCTTACAACCCACACGTAACCCCTTATCGACCACATTGATTTGTAGTTTCAGTTGCACATGCAAAGAGGACTTGCCAAGTTGCTAATACTGTATGTGCACAGCATATAAACGGCTATATTAACCCAATCTGGGCGGTAACACCATTTGGTGTTTTAAGCATTATGTTATACTTTAGCTATGGAAGAATTGCAGATCTACAAGCTCACGTGCCGCGCTACGAGCTTGTAGATCTGCTATTTTCTTTTTATCGTGACAATGTAGCGCAAATCTTTGAATATATATTATTTCAGAGCGAACGGTTTTAACGCAAATCTTTGCTTCTGGGGGGTCCCTGGAACTATACATATTTTCAGATGGAGGTCCAACACAGTATAATTTCTGGGGGTCCTTGACGTGAAATAGTTTGAGAACCACTGACATAGAAAACTGGTAGGATTTTGAAGCAATTTTTTTGTAGAATTGTCCTCCGGTCTAAATGGGTTAAGCATTAGGCCTTTCGAGCTGTTGTTAGGCATTGTGACGGCCATGCTTGTCTCCATCCATGTGTTGGAATTGACATCCGCCTACGAGAGAAGCTGCTGTCTCGACCGGCAACATGTTCTCTTTCTGTGTAGATTACGTGGTGGAGTTAAATGTTGCAGCAGTCCGTGTTCTCTTTTCTGTCCATGAAGCAACACTGGCGTCATTGTTCTAGAGGTCTTTTTCCTTTTTCCCTAGTCTTATCTGTGCTGGGTGTGAACGTCTTTCTCCCTCTGCTCTCTAGGCTAGAGGTCCTGGCTGGGGGACACAGTACCACTATAGTTGTTATTATGTGTATGTGGCAGGAACGCTCTATTTTTTTACCCCATTTAGGCCGAAGTTCGATTCTACAAATGTCCCCCCCCCCCTTAACTTAAATATAATGCTTAAAACACCAAAAGGGGTTCCCGGCATGAATGGGTTAAAGGCATTATTCACTTTGGTTCCATTGGTTAAATATGTATAATAAATAATAGGCCTACAATTAATATTACATAAGTTAAATTATAATTATTAATATAATATGCAAGTGGTACAAAAATAAATGCACAACATGCAATATTCTATTCTACGCTACAATTCTTTATTTCAGTATACATACCACTCACCAGGGTGAGCTTTGTGTGCGTGCGTGTGTGCGTGCCTGTGCCTGCGTGTGAATTATATGCAATTCTATCCAATCCAAATCCCTGAACAAAATATTTAACAGCTGATAACAGAACCACTGCATTCTGGGAAAAAATGCTAAGCAATTCATTCACATAAACTAAAGGATGGACCAATAAAAAAACATATATACAGAATGGGTGTTGTCTGTCTGTCTGTCCTATACGCATATCTGTTCGTCCGATCGACTTGACTTCACACTTGGCAGGTGTTTCTGTGTGAGTCCTCAAGGAAGTGCGGTGTCAGGTGTGGAGACGTGTGGTTGAGCCGCGGTTAGTTCCATATACGTTCACTGCAGTGGTATAGTTAAATACACAAGGTACAAATTTAGTGACGTCACGTGGACCTATATAAATCATAGGCTATAAATACAGTTAGCACTATATACAGTAGTAAAGGCCTTTAGTGTTTTGGTTAAATGAGTGTTAAGCTTGTTTATTGGTTGTGAAAATAATCAGGGACAGTACAAAAAACAATGTATCAAGTTGTAAAAACATGAAACCATTGCTTTGTACATAGGGTTTATAGACAAGGCTAATTTCAACCCCAGTCCCTGGTTAGGCCTTTCTATATACAAATTTGAACTACCTATACAACTTCTATACAAAGTTGCACTTCTATACAAATTTGAACTACCTATACTAAAAAAACAATTGTTTACAAAAAAATACATGCCGATGCATAATCTAATAATATACTATACTAATATTTTACAAGAGACGTACAATACCCATTACATTGACCTATAAAACAAAGTAGACATAATCACTCAGGTAAGCAGTCAGACACTATACAGTACATGTGAGCACAGTTGATTTGATTTCAACCATTTGAGGCCTCTGTAGAACACATCCCCATCCGTCTCTAGTTTTAGACCCGTAGGCAAGGAGTTCCAAAGGTTTTGCCCCCTTGACTGAGAAGGCAGATTGCTGCCAGGATTCCGGAACTATACCTAGTAGCAAGCACTGAAATGTGATGTCATCTGTGAATCCAAACGGAGATATTTTTGAGCGGCATCAGTGTTGGATTAAATTGACTCCGTGTTTTAATGCAGGGATACATTTTGTGATGTCTGCGTTGTGTATGAACAGATGTACAGTATATTTGAAAGACTGTGTGAAGTGGAGTGTTGCCGTATTTAAGTGTAGCATTTTGCTGATACTGTAGTTTAGGTGCAAGAGGCACATATTTTTTTGGTTTGTAATCTATATTATAGATTACAAAACCAAAACATTTAAAATCCTGCTTCTCGGTGAAGCAGGCATATTGTAATGATGATTTACAGGCAATACTGATTTCATTATACGCTCAGGCATATCTTTAAAGGACATTGTAAACACGGGGCAAATACTGCATGTACTGTACGACTTAAGTACAAGGGGCAAAAACAGAGTTGAATGAAAATACATTCCGTACAAAAAAGTAGCTACTTTAATGATAACCTTTGGATGCCGTGGAATGTTTGAACAAAAGGGATAGCTGATTATTTTATAAAGTCTCCCCTTTCATTAACCCCTCCTTTACCGTTTGATGTGACTCTCAGAGCTGAAGCTATGAAAACAGAAACGACATCCACAAAAGCATTCTTCGGTAGGCCTATAATATTATCGCCTTTTCTTCTGGCGCAGGAGGAGCAGGCGAAGGTTGTCAACGGGGCGTGGAAGAAGAAGAATGGGCTGATCCAGAGAGAGCGGCCAGCTGGCAGCGAGGCACCTGATCAGGTACACAACCAACAACAACAGCATTATCATGACTGATAGCTGTGTCGCCGTCACATGCACAGCAAGCACACTTTCTGCCAGTGGTGCAGGGGAAAAAGTACTACATTTAGTTACTTATATAGGTAAAAGTATCAATAGGCCTACTGCAATATAGAAATGCTCCGTTACAAGTCCGGAATTCAAAATTAATACTTGAGCAAAAGCAGATATGAAATGCATTGTATAGAGAAACGGCGTTACAGCTCTTTTGAGTTGTGCAACCACTCCCAAGGAACACCTATGTCCATATGTCCATACACCTATGTCCATATGTCCATCCCTATGTCCCTATGTTAGTGTACCAATAGGGGCAAAAGTGGCACTGTTGTGCCAGAAACGGAGAGAGAGAGATAGCGTTGCACTGTTGCCTGCTCAGAGAGAGAGAGAGAGAGTTAGAGTTTATGTGCCTTAGCCAGTGATTTGTTCGATTTAGGGTGACCACAAGGAGGCCGTCTTCTTCTACAGCCAAATAGAATGGTGGTGAACGGTGGCGGTTGCTGAACTATCAGCGCCCCCCACTGGCGGGGGTTGGGTTAGGGTTGGTTCTAAATGTGAGGCTGTCACTTTTAGTTTTAGAACCCACGTGGAAATACAGTATGCACTGCAAAGAGCACACAAACCTCTCCACTTATTCATGCGCATTGCACAATTATGAATGAAAAATACGAAATCAGATCCATGCACTTGGCTGTGAAATAGTCTTGTGCCTCTATAGATTCCCTCCTGTGATTCCGCAGCAGTGACAAAGGACTCAGGAAGTATTGAGTTGTTTGAAAATGAGAGGATGTGCTGGCTCCCCATACAAACTTAAGTATCCGCTTTTTGTAATATTGGAAGATGTTTGAGATATTGTTACTTTTAAGCCCTCCCTCGGTTTGATCATAATAACAAGCTGGCACGCTATAGAGGGTATGTGTGTGACATCATCACCAAACCCGGAAGTTATGCAGGAATGCCTACTGAGTGGCAAAAAACTACTTTCTGGCCTTGAGAGCCCATACATCCAAACAGAAAAGTCCTATCTGATTGCATTAAACAACGTTAAACAATGGGGGTTTTTATGCATTTTTATGGAGGGACAGACAGTAGGCTGGGGAGAGAGATGGGGGAGTGACATGCAGTAAGGGTCGTCGGGATCGGAAGTCGAATCCGCGGCACACTGCCAGACTGGATTACTAGCCAAGGTGCCTGGACTGCTGAGCCATGGCCCAGGCCCAACGTTAAACAATGTTAAACTCACTTTGCATGTTGCTTTGCCACTCGATTTGCCACTCGATGGGCCATTCACTTTAAGCATGTGCATACCCTCTATACGTTGTTAGCACCGTGAGTCATCTTTACGTGACACTGTAAAATATGTAGATATTGTTATTTTAACCACATAAAGCTCCACTATATGTATCTTGTGTAACTCTATATAACACATGATGTCCCATAGCATTAAAAAAAAGTAGCATGTATAGGCAACGAATACCACCCTTACATGACGTGTATTGTTTTTGGCAGCACTTTTTTTTTGTATGTTTTTTTTGTGGCTTTCGCCTTTATTTTATATTTTTTTATGGAGGGACAGACAGTAGGCTGACAGGAAATGGGGAGAGAGATGGGGGGAAGACATGCAGTAAAGACCGTCGGGATCGGGAGTCGAACCCGCGGCACACATTGCCTGACTGGATTACCAGCCAAGGTGCCTGGACCGCTGAGCCATGGCCCAGGCCTTGGCAGCACATTTTGATTGACGAAATTGTCAATATATTTAGTCTTAGTTTAGTCATCATACAGTAGCTTAGTTTTCATTTAGTTTCCATTTAGTCTTCGTCAGTGAAAAAAGGTAGTCGACGGTCATTTTACGTCTTAGTTTTAGGCGACAAAATCAACACTGGATTTTAAGTGCTACCAACGTCATTGGCTGGTGGCGTGGGGAGGGCCATGGGGTGGTTGACAGACAGGCTGGTGGCGTGTGGAGGGAGGGCCATGGGGTGGGTGGTGGCGTGGGGAGGGGCATGGGGTGGGTGGTGGCGTGTGGAGGGGCATGGGGTGGGTGGTGGCGTGGGGAGGGGCATGGGGTGGGTGGTGGCGTGTGGAGGGAGGGCCATGGGGTGGGTGGTGGCGTGGGGAGGGGCATGGGGTGGGTGGTGGCGTGGGGAGGGGCATGGGGTGGGTGGTGGCGTGGGGAGGGAGGGCCATGGGGTGGGTGGTGGCGTGGGGAGGGGCATGGGGTGGGTGGTGGCGTGGGGAGGGGCATGGGGTGGGTGGTGGCGTGGGGAGGGGCATGGGGTGGGTGGTGGCGTGGGGAGGGGCATGGGGTGGGTGGTGGCGTGGGGAGGGGCATGGGGTGGTTGACAGACAGGCTGGTGGCGTGTGGAGGGAGGGCCATGGGGTGGGTGGTGGCGTGGGGAGGGGCATGGGGTGGGTGGTGGCGTGGGGAGGGAGGGCCATGGGGTGGGTGGTGGCGTGGGGAGGGAGGGCCATGGGGTGGTTGACAGACAGGCTGGTGGTGGCGTGGGGAGGGCCATGGGGTGGGTGGTGGCGTGGGGAGGGCCATGGGGTGGGTGGTGGCGTGGGGAGGGGCATGTGGTGGTTGGTGGCGTGTGGAGGGGCATGGGGTGGGTGGTGGCGTGGGGAGGGAGGGGCATGGGGTGGGTGGTGGCGTGGGGAGGGAGGGCCATGGGGTGGGTGGTGGCGTGGGGAGGGAGGGCCATGGGGTGGGTGGTGGCGTGGGGAGGGCCATGGGGTGGGTGGTGGCGTGGGGAGGGCCATGGGGTGGGTGGTGGCGTGGGGAGGGAGGGCCATGGGGTGGGTGGTGGCGTGGGGAGGGAGGGCCATGGGGTGGGTGGTGGCGTGGGGAGGGAGGGCCATGGGGTGGGTGGTGGCGTGGGGAGGGCCAAGGGGTGGGTGGTGGCGTGGGGAGGGGCATGGGGTGGGTGGTGGCGTGGGGAGGGGCATGGGGTGGGTGGTGGTGTGGGGAGGGCCATGGGGTGGGTGGTGGCGTGTGGAGGGCCATGGGGTGGGTGGTGGCGTGGGGAGGGGCATGGGGTGGGTGGTGGCGTGGGGACGGCCATGGGGTGGTTGACAGACAGACAGGCTGGTGGCGTGGGGAGGGGAGGGCATGGGGTGGGTGGTGGCGTGGGGAGGGCCATGGGGTGGTTGACAGACAGGCAGTACAATGGGGGCAGAAGAGACGACAGCAGCAGCAGCTCTTGTACACGGTTGCAGAAACATGACACCCTTTACTGCACTTTTATTTTTTTAGTTGCTGGCTACCAACCAACCTCCCAGAGTTTCAAGTGCTCAGCATGCAGCAGCAGCAGCAGCATTGCTGGGAATATATATATACCAAAAGCACATAGACAACAAACAATGTGCACAAACTGCGCACACAAACACATAATATGCTGTATATGCTTTCACACCTGCACGCACGCGCACACACACACCACACACACACACACACACACACACACACACACAGAGAGAAACCAGTGGAGTGTGTATATTGTGTGGCTGTACAGAAACCTGACCCCGCTGCCGGCCCGTGATCCTTTCTCTCTCTCTCTCTCTCTCTCTCTCTCTCTCCCCCTGAAGCACTCGGGATCGGTGGCATCGGGAGCCGTGACCAATGGGGAGCCGGCGGAAGGCTCGCCGCCGCAGCAGCAGCGCCACGGGCCGAAGGTGTACGGCGTGGTGCAGACGACCACGGGCGCCGACAGGCAGCAGGAAGTGATGGCGCGCGAGTGGTCCGTCAGTCACCTGCAGGACGAGATGCGCTACATCCGGGAGGTGAGTGAGTGAGTGGTGGCGGAGGACTAGAGAGGGGGGGCAGGCGAGGCCAATTTAAAAGGACTGAAGCCAAACGAGACCAGCAGCAGGATGGCCTCCTGCCTCCAGGTCTACTTTGTGTCTTCAACTAAAAACGACGTGCCTCGGTGAGAGTTTAACCACGGAGAACCTCAAGGCTTTGTGCTAGTGTCCTTTCTGTATTTCTCTGTATATTTTGGTGGCGGAAAGCTTGTCGATCTGCTTATTTTCTGCAAGAAGCTTTCTCCAAGATACCGATGCTGGGGTTAAGGGGGCACTTAATATTGTATAGTTTGTTGTTATGTTGCTGTATTTGCAGACACAATTTGAACTGGAACACTATACAATTGAAGCTGAAAAAAGATGTGTGAGTACTGGGGTTCCCTTTCCTGACTGGATGAAAGTGGTACACCGATCTGAACGTTGGTTTACTAAACTAAAGAGTTGGAGAGACATGGAGATGCTGTTACTGAACAAATACAAATGATTATTATCGGAATAAACAACAACCAAACATTTAAGTTTTTACGACTTTAATGTAACTGAGAAATGTTATCATGAAACATGGAAGATATAATGGATATGTACAGTATGGATGCCTAATGTTTATGTGTGTGTGTGTGTGTGTGTGTGTGTGTGTGTGTGTGTGTGTGTGTGTGTGTGTGTGTGTGTGTGTGTGTGTGTGTGTGTGTGTGTGTGTGTGTGTGTGTGTGTGTGTGTGTGTGTGTGTGTGTGTGTGTGTGTGTGTGTGTGGTAAAGGTCAGAGACTCACTGGAGAAGGTCAGAGAGAGGATGTACGGACAGTTTGGAGGGATGCAGCAGTCCATGCAGCAACTCTCTCGGGAGATCAGGGTAACGCACGCACACGTCGCACGCACACGCGGGAATATACTTTACGCACTTACATATCGTCTCCATATTTTAACTTTTTGTGTTTTTTCGTAATTCAACGCTACCTGATCACACTACGTACAACGTGACACAGAAGCATCCAAAGTAGCAGATCTACAAGCTCGAAACGCGCTGCCAAACGACACATTTTGAGTGTGTAGATCTGTAGCTTACTTTGCTATATAGATATCCGGATTAATTTTTTTTAAGGAAAATCATAAACGTAATCGCAGCGTGTCATGGGTTCGAGTCCCGATCCCGACGACCTGCGCGTGTCATAAAAACAGTATTTAAATAAAAAAAATAGGATGGATGGATGAATAGACAGATATTTTTTTTGTCGATCCCACAAGGGGAACAATTTAGTTCTTGAATCTCAAATCTTGCACTTTTCTCAGAGCTTCATCCTCCTCCAGTGCAATGAATCATGAATAAACGTGCCATGTGTTCCCGTACAGACTGCCAACTCCCAGCGCAGCTCTCTGGAGGCGGAGGTGAGGGTTCGAACGGCAGCCATGGACAGCTTTGATCAGATGAACAGCTCCCTCATCTCTGCCAACATCGGCCTGCAGGTAACACAAATCAAGCTCTCGGTTTCTGGGGGACGGGGGGGACGGGGGGGACGGGGGCATGGGGAGTGGTGGAAAGTAACTAAGTACATTTACTTATAAGTGCTGTACTTAACCCTGCAGGGACCAACGATGCTTTTGGGCAACATTTATATAGAGCATCGAAGTCTGACATCACTTTCAGTAGAGGGTGCCAGTACACAGGTTCATGGATTTTTGAGTGGTGCAACCACTCCTACATCCAGCAATGTCCGTGTACCTGTGTGTGTACCTGTATAAGTGAGCACGAGTATGTTACATATTTATACCAGTAGGGGGCACCAGAGATACAGAGAAGAAATTGGAACGATACAGAGAAGAAATTAGAACGATACAGAGAAGAAATTGGACGATACAAATTGGAATGATACAGAGAACCAATAGACGGGAGTTGCACCACTCGGTTCACACTGGTGTGATTTTTTTAATAATAACTCACACCCGTGTGAACTGATTGGTGCAACTCCCCTCTCCCCCCCACCCCCTCCTCTCTCTCTCTCTCTCATTAGCAGGCAACAGTGCAGCACTATATCTCTCTCTGTTTCTGGCACAACAGCGCCCCTACTGGTACTAATAGTCATACTGGTGCTCACAGTCACATAGGTGCATGGGTGGGTGGGTGGATGAACCAACACATAGGCGGGTGAACACGGACATCGCTGTTCCTTGGAGTGGTTGCACCACTCAAATGCAAACACACCCATCTCACATGCAGCAGCTGCATGTGAGTTTCGGTGTGTTTGCATGGAGCCCCCACCGTCTGGAGCAGTGGTTTTCAACCAGTGGTCCTTGAGGGGGGTTCCAGGTGGTCCCCAGCTAAATGGTGGCGAGTTGGTAACCAAATGGACCCCTATAGATCTATTGTATAAGAACCTTTTTGGTTCATTTGGTTTCATTAATTTTTTACACACTCGGTTAAATTATTGTTAAACATCTGCATTTAAGTTTATTTTCAAGAAGTTCTCTACAAAATTAGAGAATGTAGAAGAATTGTTATTTTTGATTGTTTGCCTGTTACCGGTTCGGTATCTCGGTAAGGTGGTTCCAGAATGATAGAATAGAATAGAATACACTGTGTGAAAAGAGGAGTTAACAGGCAATTATGGGCACTAGATTTGCCCGTAAACCTCAAGTTTAGCGGGCATATACAGTAATATACGGTAATATAGAGGTGTGATGGTACAATTCGGGAGTTTACCGGAGTTTGTTGGAAAGTTTAACGGGAGTTTCCTGTAATATACACATCCATATTCCATGCTTTTTGCGCAGTGATAGAATAGAATAGATTCTAGAATAATGGGCCTTGATATGAAAAGCGTTGAAAACCACTGGTCTGGAGAGGAATTTTAAAGGCTGAAATAACAACTGTGTCTCCTTTGTCAGAAATCTCTCCTGGAGAACTGTCAGACCCGAGTGGACACCAGAGACGAGGTGAAGAGGCTCCGCTCCTCCTGTGAGAAGACTGAGGAGAGGCTGAGGGAGAAGGAGAGAGAGCTGGCTGCCGCCAGGCAGGAGAACCACACGCTGAAACTACAGGTATGCACGCACGCACGCATGCATGCACGCACGCACGCATGCATGCACTGTTGTATCCTATACTGACTCACCTGCCAGTGAGGAGCGCCCACCGGGAGGACGTACTGTTGTATCCTACTGGCTCTCCTCCCAGTGAGGAGCCTACACCGCATCGCGTCTCCAGCTTGGCAGATCTGTTACTTTTGATGCTTTTGTGTGAAGCTGTAGTATGATCAAGCAGGGCATTAATTTAGGGGAAAAAAACACAAAATGTTAAAATAGAGGTTTCTGCCCGATAGTGACGATATTATGCGGTGCCTCCGATGTCTGAATTGCCTCAACTAAATGTTTCATTTAGAAAAAATATATATTTTCTTCACAACAAAAGTGTTTATTGATAAATAATCAAGAGTGTTCAGAAATAACCCATAGGACTAAAATAGTAACAATTCCAGTACAGAGAGGCATAGATTATAGATATCTGTTACAATGCATAGCGTGGAAACAGATATACCATAGATATGGTGTCTACTTGAGCACTGCTATGGGATATTACTTTATACAAACTGGGACTGTTACTATACACATATACTATTAGCCCCAGTATGTTCCCTCAGCACTACGCCCATTCTGTAGCTCCGAGATGAGGTCACACCCTGGGCCCCTCCCACCGCGGTTCAGAAACGGCGCATGTTTCCACAAGGAACGCTTCTTACCCTTTTCTGCACAATGAATCCAAAAAGTGAAGGGCCAAAATAGTTTTACACTAATTCAAATGTATGATCGGCCAAGAAAATCCAAGTTTAAACGGTTACACAAGCGTGAATTTTCAATCCTGAAATCTTGCTATGTCATGTTTTATAATTCATATAGTTAATTATGTTTTCAAAATGTATTGCATGTAACTAAGTGTGTGTGTGTGTGTGTGTGTGTGTGTGTGTGTGTGTGTGTGTGTGTGTGTGTGTGTGTGTTGTCCAGGTGGACTGCTCCTCAGAGGCCAGAGGTCAGGTGGTCCAGGAGGTGAC
Organism: Protomyctophum parallelum; assembly: GCF_964188405.1. Classification (NCBI taxonomy): domain Eukaryota; kingdom Metazoa; phylum Chordata; class Actinopteri; order Myctophiformes; family Myctophidae; genus Protomyctophum; species Protomyctophum parallelum. The sequence continues at coordinate 21,691,487 of NC_139699.1, forward strand.
CGTGACGCTCCAGAGGCAGTATGAAGAGAAGCTGTTGGAGGAACAGCAGAAACACCGAGTGGAGATCGAACACCTGCAGGTCTGGTCGGAACCTAGAGATACCAGTGGTTCCCCAAACTTTAACGTGTCAAGGACCTCCTCTCATTAGCACGCGGAACCCCCCCCCCCCTTTCAAAAGATATGCCAGGAACCGCCATAAGAGAAGATGCTTTCATGACTCTAGCAGTGATTCTCAACCATTTTCAGTTCAAGGACCCAAATTAGGCTACGGACCCCCATTTCTATCTCTGAGACCCCAATGCATATTGTAAAACGGGTCCATTTGGTTCCATTTGTACACTCTCAGAGTTACAGACCCATAAGGGTCCATTTTGTTCCTAACTATCATTTAGCTGGGGGAACTCCCTCAAGGACCCCACTTTGGGAACCACCTTTCAATCCCGAGGAAAAGCATCCGTGTCATTTCATGCTTCCATCTGCTACGAGAGGCTGAGAAACCATTTCTTTAACATTAACACTCCTGAACAGGGTTTGTTTTTGGTAGAAAACTGTTTTGAGAATCAGCCTCGGGCCAAAATGGTAACTTAAGACAGATAATATAACTCTGTTCTCAAAAGTACAAATGGAACCTTACAGGTCCATTTGGTTCCATTTGTACCTACAGTCATGTAAAGGGTCCATTTTGGAACCCCCTCTAGTGAACCCCACTTTGAGAACCACTGATAACTAATTCATGAGTGAACTGATAAAAAGAATCATATGATTTGTCACACACGTTAAAAGAATGACAATGACATCACCTCCCCCTAGTGTAAAAACGATGTAATTGAAAGAAAGCCACCTGGGGGTGTGGGTGACTCCCATACTGCAGTGCTTCCTAAACCTTTTAGACCGTGACCCATAGAAAAAATTGATATTTCCCCGGGAACCCAAACTAGTGAAAAATGTCAATACTTCTTAAATATTTGTTTTCAAATTTATGGAATTACTTAGATTTTTATTTTATTTATTCAAGAAATTACTTACTAAATAAAATAATTTAATTTGGTATTTATTCAAGAAAACTTTTGCTTTTTTAGGGAATGTTTGTTGAAATGTTGGGAAATATAATGTAGCAAACCAAAACAATATTAAGGGACTGTTTGGAAACGAGTGCCGTACCATATCTCAACCCAAAATGTGTTTTACTCTTGGCTCAGGCTCAAATCGATGAGTACGTCAGGCGTCTGGAAGAAGCGGAGAGGAATATTAAGATCGCAGATGCCAAGATCGCTGAGCGAGACCAGAGGATCAGCGAAGTGGAGCGTCTTTTGGACTGTATGACACAGGTGAGACATGTGGATCTCTCTCAGGATTCACATCATGGGAACCCAGTGGACCATGCAGACTGCATGTAGAAGTGGGTCCGGGGACCCCCAGGGGTCCTTGAGGGAGTTCCAGCTAAATGCTAGTGATAGTTTGGAACCAAATGGACCGTCCGTGTAACTCTGAGGTGCTATTTACACGAGGATGGTGTTCATAGAAAATGGCAAAGTCCCGTTGCGTTCTCATTTTTTTTCTTACCCTTTACACGAGAACGCACACATTATGCTATAATGTGCTATTATGCTATAATGTCGCTAGGTGGCGATAACGGGCTGCCAAATAGACAGGTCACCCACGTACAAGAAGAAGAACCCCTTCACGCAAGCCTGCGCAACACGGCTCCGTCTTTTTGGCAAATCTAGAACTTCCTGTTTGAGAGCTAGCAAATTTAAGACATCCGGTTGCTTTCAGAATAAAAGTGTAGTTCATTAAATAATGATTACATTACATTATTAGTATTATTATTACATTACAGCTATTGTAAAGACACACATTATGTTTCTGTGTAAAATAAGTAATTAAATAACACAGAAACATAATGTGTGTCTTATAGCATCATTTAAATGCTTAATTTGTAGTTTTAATGTGCAAATTAAACTTTTTTTCAATACTCTAGAGGATACTCTTATTTTGAAGAGATGGTCTTAAATTTGCTAGCTTAGATTTGCCAAAAAACAGTGCAAGCGGCGCAACACTGCTCTGGGCTGACACTGACAGGCAAAGCGCACCACGGGATGGTATATATTTTATAATACATTAGGCTACATAAACGCTGCTGCCGTGGCTGCCGCCTATCACAAGGCTTTTTATTTACATCATGGTTTTACATTCACCATCGCTGATGAGCAGCACTTTGTAGGCGAGGAGGGAGGCTTTTTCAGGAACTCCATTATATCATAATTATATGGCTCTGCATCAATGTAATAAACATATGCGCTGTGAGCCAACGTGAGCCATGATGTCATAAGTTTTGCGGATTCACCGTTTTGCCTGTTTACACGGAGAAGGGATAAAACGGCGTTCTCAAAGATTTCCACTCTGGAAGGTGGTTTCACTTTGTTGCGTTTTCACCTCATGAGAACACGGTTCTCGTCTAAACAACCACAGCAAACGGTACTTTATTTTGCCTTTTTCTATGAACACCATCCTCGTGTAAATAGCACCTGAGAGTGTAAACATGGAATGGTTCCATTTGTACACTCTCAGAGTTACATTGATTTTGCAATATAAATTGGGGGTCAGCGAGATAGAAATGCCATTAAATGGGGGTTCGTAGACTAATGCATGTCCAACTGCAGTTGGACATGGACCCATGGGGGGGTCCTTGAAATTCAACGGGTTGAGAATCACTGCTAGAGACTTCTCTTATGGGGGTCCTTGGCATATCTTTTTAAATGGGGGTCCGCGGGCTAATTAGTCTCAATGTAAGGGTCCTTGACATGAAAAGATTTAGGAACCACTGATGTAGACGGTCTGTGATGTCTGTCTAGTCATCTACAATCTGGGAACTATAATGTCCAACGATATAGTAACTGCATCGAAAAATCCATTTTAATTTCAAGAATCGAAGTATATCAAAATCGAAACTCAACATAATGATGTATTGTATTGTTTGACTTTGTATCGTATCATTTTGAAATGCAAATAATCAATTGTATCAATACTAAGCACTTGTCCTAGCAATTTTAAGAAGGAAAAAAAGTGCCCTTCTGGGCACAGGTCTCCACCAGGATTTCTTCCTCAGCCTAGTGGGAATATGCGTGCACAGTTTCATCGCAATCGGACGCTGCGTTGAGGAGTTGTGGCGATTTGTACAGCACTCCTGTGAACTTTGGAAGCCAATCTTAACCAATCAGGATGGAGTGTGAGAAATCTGAAAGACCGGTTTCGTTGAATGGCTCTAGAGAGACTGTGTACCAATTTGCGTGATGTTTGGACAAAATCTGTAGGTGTACTGTGCAAAAACGTGTTTTGCACAAAGCGGCCTCCTGGTGGCGCTATAACAGGCCGTTCTGGAAAGTTTGGGGCAGAGGTTCATCGTTGGCATCCAGGGAGTGTGTGTGCAAAATTTGGCATCGACCGGGTTGTTTTGCACAAAGCGGCCTCCTGGTGGCGCTATAACAGGCCGTTCTGGAAAGTTTGGGGCAGAGGTTCATCGTTGGCATCCAGGGAGTGTGTGTGCAAAATTTGGCATCGACCGGGTTAACGGTGGCCGAGATTAGCTGTTCACGGACACACGGACGGACGGACGGAGTGCAAAACATACTCTCCCCACATGCCTTCGGCCTGGTGGAGACAAAGAGAGGTTTAGTTACTTTTCCATTCTATATTGTGACACTTAAATGTGTGTATTCTCTGTGTTCTTGTCAAGGTGCAGGTTTGTCCATAATGTGTTCAAGTATAAAGTCCATGTACCAGAGAACACACTGTGTTGTTCACTTTATATCCATAATAATAAATGTTTCCGGTTTAAACCTGCTCTATCCACTTGTTTCACACAGATTTCATGTTTTTGCTGAATAGTTACAGTAAAAGAAAAGGGGAAAACAGTGCCCTCTGCTGTTTGTTTCCATGTGTATTAATTTTGCCTCTGGTCTGGGCTCTGGATTCAGTAACTGCTCTATGACAGTGGTTCCCAAAGTGGGGTCCGGGGACCCCACGTGCTTACATATTTTCTTTCCTGTCTTTATCCTCCCCCCTCTCTTCTTCCCTTTGTTTTCTTGGAAAAAATAACACGATGGGAGTATGCACAAAAACTAATTTCACCCACCTTTTTACTGACAGACAGAACAACGGCATGAGATGTGAATAATACTGTACTGTGTTGTACTGTGTATGTTTCTGGTATGAAAGACGTGCATTCTTTCTTTCTTGCTGTAGGAAAAGAGTCACCTTCACAATAAACTACAGGAGTGTGAACAGCGCCTGAGGTTGATGGAGCTCACCGATAGGTCGGATTCAACCGCCGCCACCAGGTATACTGAACTGCATGATGTCCACATTATCCTATCAGGAGCACACCCACTTCAGTACAGCTCACACATTATAGTCAGGGGATATTAATACAATCTGGGAATACATTTGTTACCAAGAATGTTCTTCACCAGTGTGTTTGTAAAGGTGTCTACTAACATATCCCACACTGGTTGCTATTCAACCACCACCATTTTTGACAGCTGCTGAAAGTTGTTACCATCAACAACCAATATGGCAAAAAAAGAAATCTATTTTCTATATTATTTTTAAATCTTCAAGCAGATGTACAAGAGCTTGTAGATCTGCAAATGTATTTATAGCCAACATATGAATGGATAAAGTGGTTAAAATGATTGTGACAAACTACTTGGGACCCCCTGGAACCACACGGTGCCCTGGGGGTCCCTGGACCTCACATTGAGAACTTCATGGTGTAGCCTACTATACAGCATGTATAGAAGCGTACTAACTGAGACCAAGGCCCCAGTGAGGCTCTCCAAAGTTGAGGCGCTCGGCCCTAGTGGTTAGAGGAGGGACTGCAGGCGGACCCCCGTGCAGCTGGGCTTTAACGTTGAGCGTGTTTGCACTTCCGCATTTTGGGCACCAAATTGTGGTGCCCAAATCGAAAAAATGCGGAAGTAGACGGTTCTTCCGGGTGCTTCAAAACGCCACTGAGCAACTTCCACTGACATGAATAATGGGGTGGCGGGGCTATCGCGCCGGTTCAGTCTCTATCCTTCTTTATACTCTATGACTGAGACGTACTATACAATGTGGGTTAAGAAGTGTTCACTCTGTCGTTGCCCTGCAGGTCTAAACAGCTGGAAGGGGAAGCCTCAGACCTGCGCGAGAGAATCAAACACCTCAACGACATGGTGTTCTGCCAGCAGAGGAAGGTCAAGGCCATGATCGAGGAGGTCAGGATCACTTTATTCGTCTGTCTTTGAGGACACAGTCAAAGCCTCAGTGTTCATAAGAGTGTATAAATGCAACCATGTGGTGTGTATGAATGGGTTAGGGTAGGCTTTTTTGTCACATCACAAGTAAGGTGGGTGAACTTCTTCGTTGTTGCAGGCCCATCATTGCAGTTACAAGATATAGCTTCAGATCAGACAAGAGGAGAAGATGAGTCATAAACTGCATAATATATGATCTGAGTACTAAATTAATGGAATGCCTCCTATTTGACTAAAGTGCATAATATATAAGAGTCGTGGATGTACAGTAAATAAAAGGGAGTCACAGTTCACTTGACTTATTCAGTCTGTGCAGCCGAATCAGGCATAGCTCTTAATCTCTAATTGCTGCTAGATAAAATAAACGGTTCAATAGTCTGGTGTTATGATGCTCCTGTATCGTTGGCCCATTTGGTTGCGTTTATACACTACAAAAGTGTAATAATTTGTCGAAACAGGAATAACATTGTGTTGTTTTGAAAAACTAGGTTCAGTCTCTCCGAGCTCAAGTTGCCCAGAAGGACATGTTCATCTCAGAGCTGCTGGACAGGATCGCTATAGTGGAGTGTGAGGTGAGACGATGGACAGACAGACGGATCCTCCCCTGGTGTTATACTTATAGGGTGTTAGAACAGTGGTTTTCAACCTTTTTCATATCAAGGTCCATTTTTTATTCGTATGCATTTGAGCCACGGAACCACCATTTGATTGATTCAGCCTCTCAGACACAAGCATGATGTCGTTTTTTTTTTTTGTCGATTTTGTCCACAATTCCATGCCGTATTGGCATCGTACCATTAGGAGAGACAGCAGACAAACGTAGATCAAAAATAACAATTGTTCTACATTCTGTAATTTTTGAGAGCGTAAAAGTTAAAGATCTCTAAGGGTCCATTTGGTTACCAACTCTCCATCATTTTAGCTAGGGACCACCTGGATCCCTCTCACTCAAGGACCACTGGTAGTCCCCGGACCACTGGTTGAAAACCGCTGTGTGATAAGAATATCATAGAATATGATGGTGGTGCTGTGTGTGATTCTCCGTAGATGAGACATCACATGTCCTCAATGTGTCCTTCTGCTGTGTGTGATTCTCCGAAGATGAGACAACACATGTCCTCAATGTGTCCTTCTGCTGTGTGTGATTCTCCATAGATAAGACAACACATGTCTTCATGTCCTTCTGCTGTGTGTGATTCTCCATAGATAAGACAACACATGTCCTCATGTGTCCTTCTGTTGTGTGTGATTCTCCATAGATAAGACAACACATGTCCTTCTGTTGTGTGTGATTCTCCATAGATAAGACAACACATGTCCTTCTGTTGTGTGTGATTCTCCATAGATAAGACAACACATGTCCTTCTGCTGTGTGTGATTCTCCATAGATAAGACAACACATGTCTTCATGTCCTTCTGTTGTGTGTGATTCTCCATAGATAAGACAACACATGTCCTCATGTGTCCTTCTGTTGTGTGTGATTCTCCATAGATAAGACAACACATGTCCTTCTGTTGTGTGTGATTCTCCATAGATAAGACAACACATGTCCTTCTGTTGTGTGTGATTCTCCATAGATAAGACAACACATGTCCTTCTGTTGTGTGTGATTCTCCATAGATAAGACAACACATGTCCTTCTGTTGTGTGTAGTTCTCCATAGATAAGACAACACATGTCCTTCTGTTGTGTGTAGTTCTCCATAGATAAGACAACACATGTCCTTCTGTTGTGTGTGATTCTCCATAGATAAGACAACACATGTCCTCGTGTGTTTCTGTTGTGTGGTGGTGCGTTGAGTGTCTCTTTCATATGCAGTGGTGGACAAAGTATATACTCAAGTAAAATATGGCATTAGACCTGAGGACGATTCTACAATTGTCTTCTAAATCCTGACAGTTTTCTGAAAAACCCATGTTTCTATGTCAGTCATTCTCAAACAATTTCATGTCAAGGACCCCAAAAATATATGGATTCTGAAAATATGTTGTTCCAGGGACCCTCCCTGAAGCAAAGACTTGAGTTAAAAACATTCGCTCTAAAATAATATATATATATATATATATATATACCCGAAGGCGGGGTTGGCGAAAGGGCCTTTCTGTGTGGAGTTTGCATGTTCTCCCCGTGTCCCCTAGGGTAGGTACCCTCACAAAAAACATGCAGTAATCCTGGTCACTAAACTGCCTCCCCCTGGCCAGCCGGGGCGCCTGATGGAGGGGAAAGGAACTGGTTGGAATAACGTGTTCCATCCACGCGCTACGTCCAACCAGGGAAACTCCCCCCTGTCAGGTGTAAAGGAGCAACTTGGACACTCAGGCATGAAGGAAGCACGAGTTCAAGTCCGTTGCTCTCCCCTTGTCCCTCATATATGGGGACTAGGTTGGTGGAGGGTGTGTAGAGCCCAGGATCACATTAGATGATTGACACAGGGGTGAAAAATGGTTTACAAAATCGTGGGATAAAAAATATATATTGATAAAATAATATATGTAATTCAAATATTTGCGCCACATTTTCATGATTTTTCAAAAATAGCTATAGTATAACATAATGCCTAAAACACCAAAAGTGTTCAAACGTACAAATGACAAAGTACGCTTTTGGAAGTTGTCAGGAAATTAAAAATAAATAAATTGTGAAAGTAGCAGATCTACAAACTCACAACACATCTCAGAATGACACGTACATTGTGAGCTTTTTTGTACGTTTCGGTCCCAAGAGTCCCATCCTAGAATGTATAGTAAGACTCAAAAGTAAGCCACAGTATTTCTATTTCACTTTCAAACATGTCATTTTAGTCCACTCAGGCTTTTGTGAACACACCAGACAGTTTTTAGTTGCTTGATTCAGTATTTAGATATTTGATATACATTTTTTCAGACATTTTTCAAACCCATTGTTCTAACCATAATTGATTAATCGAAAGCACACGTCCCTTGGTTCTGGTGACTTATATTGTGCTTCTAATACGTGAGGGGCCGTGTTTTTCAAATTATTACATATATTTCTTTATTGTATTTTTTTTTATTTTTCCCAAAAACTCATCCTAATGATTGAAAGCGTAATTGAAAAGCCCCCTCACATATTAGACGGCCAATAATCAGTCACCAGGACCAATGGCAGATGTTTTCAATAAATGGTTCAAATTAAGTTTTAAGTTACAATGGGTTTATACTGTATAGGAAGGGTGAATAGTCTGATAAAATGAATATCAAATATCTAAATACTAAATAGTGAACCGAGCAACTTGAAAACGATCTCGGGTGCTCACAAAAGCCAAAAGTAGACCTTGAATGGAGTCCCAAAAACATGTTTAAAAGTGAATGTCACTTTAGGTACTGTACTGTACATGCGTAGATATACTTTACTGTCCACCACTGTAATCACCTGTCAGTTCACTTCCCTCTTGCAGCTGAAGAGATGCAGCCTCTTGTCTCGCATGTGACCGAACCTGACGCCCCTTCTTCTCTGTCTGTTTCCTTTTTCCCAGAATAATGAGTTTGAAGACAAGCTCAAGTATTTTATGTCTGTACAGAACACACGGGATGTTGTGCACACCAGGGAGATCGGAGTGGGCTGTGACCTGCAACCCAGGTGAGAAGAATCACCTGGGAAGGGGGGCGGGGCTAATCTCATAAACCGCTGGACTGATCAGAACTAAATGCTTCAATGTACACACTTTCCAGTAGGCCAAGAAAGTACCTCCACTTTTTTTTTTATATATTTTATTTTATAATGTAAGTCAATGGGGGTTGGATCTAGCTATAGTGAAACGGTAAGCTCCATTTAGCACAATGAGCCTGCGAGGGTAAGTCAAGCCCCCGCAAATCATTGGCAAACACTAGGATTTAAAATTAAAACATTTAATTCCCCCCTTTACACCATATAATGAAGCGGTATAGCCGAAAATCAGGTTCTAACATTGGTCCGGTTGCTAGGCAACGCTTCCGTCACCCCCAGGAGGATCTTTGCACATGGCCCCCATTAACCTCCAGTCAAAGTAGGATTTGCAATGCCTCGTATCTCTGAAAATACGAGCGCTGTGCATGGTTTTAACGATTCATCCGAGGTTGGGATGTGATTTTGTACCGCATCGCTCCCAACATGTTAATGTTTCTGCCGAAAGATAAACAGCGTGAGCTAACGCTAATTATGAATAGCCGATCGTTCTCCATGCCGGTAACACGGAAATGAATCTGCCCGGCGACAACACAGAAAAGGCCTGGCATACTGGCGCAGTACTTTCAATTAATGATAGTATAACAACTTAATATTTAAAACTGATTTAGCATATAGAGCGTCACAGTCCCGCCTCCTACCAGGGCTCAGGAAATGATTCCCCCGTTCATTTTCCTCATAGACTTTTCAAAAAGTATTTATTTAAAGACTCGTACAAAGCCAACTCCAGTTATGACAAATCATGACAACAAACAAAACATTTTGGGCCGAACAAAGAATTAGAAAGAAGAAAAAAACGGCAGGTTACAACACTTTTTGTTATTTTTCTTCTTTGTAATTATTTGTTTGGTCCAAAATATTGTGTTTATTGTCATGATTTGTCACAACTCGAGTTGGCTTTGTCCGCGGCGTAACCGTCTTTAAATAAATACTTTTTTAAATGTCTATGGGAAAAATACATTGGGAATTAAATATAGTGGATTAAAAGTCAAAGTATAAACAATTGAAAAATGTCCGGAATTGTACTTAAGTACAGTACAGTACTTTCCACCATCGCTCAACTAGCCTGGGACACAGTGGGACAGCGTTCCATTTCAGGTTCATGATCCGGTCGGGAGCGGATGGTAACTTTTGTCATATTGTAGTCAATGATTTGTAGTCCTCTGGCAGGAAACCACAAGGCAGAATCAGTAGCTATGAATGGGTACGATCTTATTCCACCTTGTGGTTTCCTGCCTGATGACTACAAATCAGTGACTACAACATGACATATTTTAATCATCCGCTCTAGACCGGTTCACACAACGATTTTGGAACACAGACCAGGCTTTCCTCCGAGTTGGAAAGCCTGGTGACCCGAGGTTACCGCTCAACAGGCCTTCTTTCCTTCTTTTCCTTTGATTGTGATCTGATCGCAGTGTTGTTTTTGGCAGTTTTAGTTTTAGTCATAGTCTCTTGAATAGTTTTAATTTAGTTTTAGTCACATTTTAGTCACCTGGAATGTGTTTAGTCTAGTTTTAGTCGACTAAATATCATAAGATTTTAGTCGACTAAATCTACAGTTGATTTAGTCGACTAAACTGTATTTTGGCGGGCCTTGATGCCGGTAGCCGATCTACAAGTTCACAACGCGTTGCAGTGCGACACGTTGTGAGCTTGTGGATCGGCTATTTTCAGCATGCAACCAATTGTAAAATGACTTATAGTGGTAGTGGATCTCTTGTCCAGTAGTCCCTTCCTAACATTTTAGTCTAGTTTTTATTTGTTGACGAAATTGTCAGTATAAATAGGGCTCCATTTTCGTCACCGCTAAACCCCTTAAAATTTGAATAGTTAAAATGGCCAGTCTACAAGCTCAATACAAGTCAATGTAAATTGGCTAGTTGAACTATTAAAAAATGTTTTTTCAAAATAGTAAAAAAAGGCAAAGAAGTTTAGGGATAAGGGGTTTAGCGGTGACGGAAATGGAGCCCTACATCTTCGTTTTAGTCATCATAGCTTAGTTTTTTATTTAGTTTTCGTCAGTGAAAAAAGGTATACAGTCGACAAACATTTTTTGTCTTAGTTTTAGTTGACGAAATCACCACTTTCTGACCGTGCGTCCCCCCCATCCATCCAATCCGCAGGCCTGAAGCACCGAGGCACGACGAGCCATCCTTCCAGTCAGAGTCGCCACTCCCCTCCTTTCAGTACCTCCACCACCAGCCCCCCCCGCCGGCGGTGCCGAGTCCAGCAGCCTACCACCTGTCCACGCCGCCCCAAGCAAGAACCCCCAGGTCGGGGGGTCCCCCCCCACCGCCCCCCAGCAGACTGGATTCCAGTCTCCTGAGGTACAGCCCGCTCCAGTACAGCCGCTCTCTGCAGGCCAATAACCCGTCCTGGTCCTCCACCACCAACACCACCAGCAGCGCAGCAGCAGACTCGGACACGGCCTCCTCAGGTCCAGAGGGTTCTTCTGCTCCGGACCCCCCTCCCCCGCCTCCGGCGTCCTATTCTCCTCGAGCCAGATCAAGCCCGTCGCAAATCTACACTCCATTCATGAGACTCATGGAGATCACGGCGAACATTAACATCAGCGACTCGCTGACGGACGACTCTCTTTAGTCTTTAGTATTTATTTTTGTATAGTGTTTTCTAAATCGGATAAAGTCTTAAAAGTCATGTGTGTTTTCTTTCTTTCTTTCTTTCTTTCTTTCTTTCTTTCTTTCTTTCTTTCTTTCTTTCTTTCTTTCTTTCTTTAATTGTTTTGACACAAACAGGATACTGTGTGTCTGTCACATACGGTAAAATACACAGTTTTAATTTAACTCAGAAGGGCGTACAAAAATTGGAACTAAATGGACCTGTTGTCAGCGGCGTCCGTCATGTAAAAACGTGCAGGGACATTATTTGTGTGTGTGTGAGGGGGGAGGGGGTGGTCTGGACACCTTGGTCGAGTTGAGACTAAGAGCAACTGCAGTGGTATCAGGTACGGTCGCCCCCTAATCCATCTCGCCCTCGATTATTTTTCCCGCCGACCTCACGCCGACCACTCGGTGCAGCGGTTCTTGTATTCTTTATTTTGTTTTACTAAGAATAAGGTTAGAAATAAGTTTAGGGTTAACCGTTTAAGCATCATTTACTTAGGTTACTTTAGGAATACCAGGAAAAGGAAGTTCCGGAAGATTGATGACTACAAAACAATACTACAACATGATGTAGCGATATCATCTGCTCCCAACCGGATCATAAACCCGAAATGGAATGGTGCCCAGGCTAGCAGCCAATACACCGCGACTATTGCGCAGCTAAATGGAAATGGTGCTAGACACCAGCGCCGGTCGGGGAAAGAATACCCAAATGACCCCCCCTCCGGCGCCTATGCCTGTGAGGGTCCATTTGGTTCCATTTTGTACACCCTGACTATTTGTACCTACCTACAGCCTAGGTCCACTTGGTTCCATGTTGTACTCCTTTCTGATTGAAATTAACACTAAAGGATTTTACTGTGCGCAGTGTGGTGAATATGATTCAAATAAGTGAAGTAAACAAATCAAATTTGTGAAGTTATCGGCAGAATAAATGCATTTCTCGTCCTGAAGGGTGTACATAAGTTTATATCGCTCTGTAAATCACATGTAAATAATATAATATATTATTCATTCATCGTTCAATCGTTCAATACTATCTATCAGTGATATTATTGAAGGATTGTATTTTTGTTTTGTTTACAATGAATGTATATAGCCTGCTTTTGTGGATTTTTACTGTAGCACACTTATCTTGTATGAAGGTTTTTATGGTGTGTGTGTGTGTGTGTAATATATTACCCGTTTTATATTTGCCCTGTATAAACGAGATAAAAAGTATTATTTTGTTACTCGTCACAAATTATGTACAAAATATTTATTAATATGCTTTGTGCCTTTGTGAACAACCTGTTATGTCGGTGATGGAAGGAAACCAGGGGAATCTGATAGGCGGTATTCTCTTTAAATTGGCCACTGGGTAAACTCTGCGCAAATATATGCTAACAATATTAAATGTGACTTTATAGCAGTGGTTCTCAGAGGGGAGGGGGGGGGGGGGGGGGGGTAGGGGGACCAGGGACCCTCGAGGTCCAATCCAACTTTATTTATAGAGGTTCTAAATGGACCCTCACAGGTCTGTAACCTACGTCACACAGGTAACTTAGCTTACACAGGTCTGTAACTCTGACGGTGTACAAATGGAACCAAATGGACCCTTATGAGTCCATTGGTTCCATTTGTACACCGTCAGAGTTAAGACCTATTCATACTCATAGTCTGGATTTTCGGTGGTGAGGTGACCACCGTCCACCGCTCCGGTGGTGAGGTGACCACCGGATAGTAAAAACAGAGCGAAGGGCTGGGGAGAGCGGTGGTTTGCTCTTCACCGTGGCTCTGTGACATGTTGCGGTGGTTGCACCTCACCACCGATAAATCAAACTATGAATAAGGCTTTATGGGGGAGGTCCTTGATATGATATTATTTGGAAGGTTTGAGAACCACTGCTTTGTAGAAGTAACTGCCATTCCTGAGCCAGTGGCAAAATGTTATATCTGCACTGCCAGATCTATCTCTGAAGAAGAAACATATTTATGAATTATGATGTGCCTTTTCCTTAATGATACATATCAAATTGCCACTAATGACAAAAGTGTATATATATTTGGAAATATATTTGGAATAAAGACTATTACACATGCTTTGATTATTTCATTATGAACCATGGACACATTTAACCCCATTTATGATTTTATTAATTATTTGTGAACCATACACATTAAATACTATGCTCAGCCATTGAATAGCCGATCTACAAACTCACGGGTTACATCGTGGTCCATTGTGCAGCTTGTAGAGATGTTTTATTTTTTTCTATTGTGGTGTTTTTTGAAAGCTTTTGTAAAAAGAAGGGACATTAGTAAAATAAGTGTTAAACAGCTCTATATTCTGATAGTAATCTATTGCTATAAGTATTACATACTTCAATAGCCTATAATAAGTAATATTATTCATTATTAATTGTATTTACATATAATTTTTCTCATCATGTTTCTGACAGTTTATTTTATTTTAAATTAAATATATAAGCTATCTTCCTTTGAGAACAATGAGAAAGCAAGCACTATTGTTTGTTGACAATTAACCGACATTACAATTCATAACTAATTTGCAGTGGCTGAAAAGTACTTGCAATTTGTACTAAGAGTAAAAGTACGTACTCATTATGCAAAATGTCCCATTTAAGGTTTTCAAATGTAGAAAAATCTTTTGAAAATAGCAAATCTACAAGCTCACAATGCGATGCATTGCTGCGACGCATTGTGAGCTTGTGGATCAGCTATTTTCAAATGGCCAAAATGAGGGCCTATACATGAAGTGAAGTTTTCAAATAATTGTCAATATTTGACTCTGAAGTAAAAGTATTGGAAATACTCAAGTAAACTACAAAGACCTAAACATTTTATTGAAGTACAGTACAGTAGCTACTTGAGTACATTGAGTACTTAGTTACTTTCCGCCACAGATTAAAACCTAAAATGAAACACACCCACAATTAACGTGATTCCTTTCAGCTGCTCACTAGTCAAAAACGCTCAACTTTGCACAGTGTCAACAGCCACCCTGCTTGAACCCACACATATATTAATTGCTCTATATTTTATGTTGAAACTTAATTGCACCACAGTTCGAGGTAAGAAGAAAAGTTATTAATTAAATCAAATGTCAGATTCTTGTTAACCCAATATAATAAATACTCATTGCCTCTTTTTAGATTCACCACTTAAGCTTATAGTCTCATCTGGGGGCAAACATTCTGCAACTAGCAGATCTACAAGATCAACTGCCATTTTTAACAAAGATGTTTGTTTAGTGCACATAAGATAGGCTATACTGTATATGCCGAAATACTAGCCCTAATTAACCTCATCACCTGCAGGCTTAATTTCCAGGCCATGGGGATGTGGTGGAAAAAGTAAAAATATCAATACTGCAATGTAGAAATATTTCAAGAACAAACTCGTTAAATGTACTTGAGTAAAATCACATTAAAGTAGGCCTATAATACTATTGGTATCAAATGCACTTTAAGTACTTATGCAGAAACCCCCATTTCACAAGTTTTCAAATGTATTAACAATGTTTTGAAAATGGCAAATCTACAAGCTCACAATACGTCACAGTGAGCTATCTGCCATTTTCAAATGGCCAAAATGTATAGGGCTGAAGCGGTTAAAATTTAACCGCTTCAACCCTATACATTTAACTGTTAAATGTATAGGGCTGAAGCGGTTAAATGTATAGGGGGGGGGGATCCGGGCACTCTGGAGTAAAAAAAAAGAAGGGGGAAATACTTAAATCAACATTGATCTATCACGGTCCTCATCGATCAGTTTCATCCCCTTTGATCCAGGAGCACCTGGTTGTTTAATGTTTGTAGTGGAGTAAAACTACAATATTTGCCTCTGAGGTGTAGTGGAGTAGTAGTAGTGGAGCATTTTTTGGAAATGCCCATTGAAGTTAAAAAAGAAGAGAAATAACTCAACTTTGTACTTAAGTACAGTATTGAATTGGCTGCCTGCTTTTGCTATACACTAGCTGCAATTTGCAACTCTATAGATTCATCCCATTATAAAAAAATCTAGTTTCAAATTGCGGCTAGTGTATAGCATTGACTCGATCCCTACTCATCCAAATTGCGTTTGCGTTCTGCTTGTATTAAACAATATTAAACTCACCAACATTGCAGCTCTAGGCCAAGCTTGAATTATCCTCTTTCAATCTGCTGAGCTTTTGTTTCATAAAAATCCACCGGAGACATGTTATGAGCTACTTTCTGTCAAGAAATGCTGTGTAGGTGATTCTTTTTTCTAAGTGTTGGAGTTTGGAAGCATAACATGTCTCATAACATGTCTACGGTGGATTTAACAAAAGCTCGGCAGATTTGAAAGAGGATAATTCAAGCTTGGCCTAGTGCTGCAATCTTGGTGAGTTTAACATTGTTTAATACAAGGAGATCGCAAACGCAAAGTGGCTGAGTGGGGAGTCAATGGAGGGTATTGCAACACTAGATTCATCCCATTATTTAAAAGAAATGAGTTGCAAATTGCAGCTATACACTAAATATTGTTGCTGTTGTAACTATGTGAATTTGTAGATTTTCACTGACTGTTAGCCCTGGAATGGGGACGCTAAATGTATCCAACTGAAATGGCTTAAGATTCATATAATAAATTATATATTTTTCTCTATCCAGATATGGCAGCTGCCAGGTTTCTTCGTACCGATGAGCACTTGATCTGTGCCCTCTGTCTGGATGTGGTCACTGAACCAGTCACCACACCATGTGGCCACAACTTCTGCAAGGCGTGTATTCAACACTACTGGGACACCAGGGTCATTTACCAGTGTCCTCTGTGACAAGACCGTATTGACTTGCATTTGAGGTCTGGTTGGAAACCTTGCATTACAGAGTTGGCTATAGGACATACAGTAAGAAGTGGGCTCAAGTTCTAGAAAACCAATCTGATCATGACATTCTTTATGACGTCTGTTCTGCGACGAAGGACATAGCTGTTGTGTCTTGTCTAGTATGCCTAATTTCTTGCTGTGAGATGCACCTGGAGCCTCACCTGAGAGTTGGATGCATTTTTTGCATCCATGTTATAAAAAGAGACCTGTCCCGTGATATTGGCCAGCATCCAGCACAATGACCCAGGATTCATTCCTAACAGACATGCCGACAGGATACTTTCTGTTGAGAGATGCACTCGCCACTCCTACAGCCCAACTAGTCTTCGATTTTATTCCGGTGTCGACTCAAATCACAGCAAATGATCTAATGTGATCCTGGGCTCTACACACCCTCCGCCAACCTGGGGAGAGCAACGGACTTTAACTTATGCTTCTTGGGAGCTTAACATCATAGAGAATAGAAGAGGGATAGACAGGGAAAGAGGTACAAGTAGTAACAATAATGAATGAAATGGTGTAGGATAATATAAATAATGAAATGGTGTAAAATAATATGGTATAGCAATTGATAGGTATTTTCTATCTATTTTGGTTGTATTTTGTGGGTGGATGGTCAGTGACTCCTTTGACCTTTTAATCTGGTTGCCCTGTGCTCCACTCATATGTAGATATTATTACTTCACGCTGTCTCAGCGTCTAGTTAGTAAGAATTATTATTGCACTGTCTGTCTCGCTCTGCGAGCCTGCCCTGCATGTAACTGACCTTGAAGGCCGGGCGCTCCGTTATCAGCTCGTTGCCATAGCCACCGGCCCAGCCTCTGGGCTTTCCTGGACTATACTTGAATTATAAACTACAAGTCATTCAAAACTACATATCCCATACACTGGTTAGGAGGCTACTCTGTATTGCCATGTCTATTTTGTACCATTCTCCATTTTGAGTAAAGAAGTATAAATACTCAATGCCATTTTGGAACGGCATTGAGAGACCACGTTGGACCGGCCCTGTGAGGTCTGTCTAATCTGATTGTAAATTATTATTATGCTGAATATGTGGATCTTGTTCTGTCTCTCTGAATCAATATAAAATATGACTAAAACCCTCACTCTGAATGGACATCTCCTCTGTGGTGGACTCAAGGTAAACATTTTGGTATGTAAAAGGTAATTCTCCTAGAGTAACATTATTTATATTGGCTATTTACTTAAAGTATCCTGGTTAAAGTTAAGTATATATTGTAACTCGATTACTTCTAAAAGTATTTCCAGAGTTCCGATGTTTCGGAGCTCTCAGTTCCCAGTATCATAGCTCTGCTGTCGAAGCTATTTATAGTAACTAATTTTATACAGTCCTTTTATAGTCTTAAAAACATATGGTGGGAAAAAGTATCCATCAGCAATGTTGTCGGAGAATAATAATATATAATGTATGAGAATATTAGGATATAGTATAGTGGTGTAATCTATGATGGCAGTCTTCCCCTTTACCTGGACCGCAAAGTAAAACTCCCGTCTGGAGACACGATGAGATCAGCATCCTGTTGAATAAATATACTCTATTGTTAGAATCAGTGTATGTCTGAATTTAATTAATCTAATTATTTCATACTCAAGACATTAATGTGACACTAAAAGTAATACATGAACGGTGGCAATGAGAATGAAATCGGCTCTTAACTTACCACCAACGCAAAGGCTTGATCCATTTCTTTCTGGCAGTGTCTGTGACCAGTGTCCTCTGTGACAAGACTGTATTGACTTGCATTTGAGGTCTGGTTGGAAACCTTGCATTACAGAGTTGGCTATAGGACATACAGTAAGAAGTGGGCTCAAGTTCTAGAAAACCAATCTGATCATGACATTCTTTATGACGTCTGTTCTGCGACGAAGGACATAGCTGTTGTGTCTTGTCTAGTATGCCTAATTTCTTGCTGTGAGATGCATCTGGAGCCTCACCTGAGAGTTGGATGCATATTTTGCATGCATGTTATAAAAAGAGACCTGTCCCGCAATATTGGCCAGCATCCAGCACAATGACCCAGCATTCATTCCTAACAGACATGCCGACAGGATACTTTCTGTTGAGAGATGCACTCGCCACTCCTACAGCCCAACTAGTCTTCGATTTTATTTCGGTGTCAACTCAAATCACAGCAAATGATCTAATGTGATCCTGGGCTCTACACACCCTCCGCCAACCTGGGGAGAGCAATGGACTTTAACTCATGCTTCCTTCATGTCCTGCAAATCCTTTACACCTGACAGGGGGGAGTTTCCCTGGTTGGACGTAAAGTGTGGATGATGGTGTGATTGTGTAAAGTGTGGTGGTCGACTTCCGTAGGAACGCAGCCCCGCCCCCTCCCATCATGCTAGGAGACACCCCAGTGTCCTCAGTGGCGTCATGCCGGTTCCTGGGCATGACAATCTCTCGGGACCTGAAGTGGGAGCTTAACATCATGGCCCTCCTGAAGAAGGCCCAACTGAGGCTGTACTTCCTCCGGCAGCTGAAGAAATTCAGGCTGCTGAGGCTCATGATTGCTCAGTTCTGCACAGCCATTGTGGAGTCCATCCTCACACACTCTGTCATCACCTGGTTCCCTGCTGCAGCTGCTAAAGATCTCACCAAGCTGCAGCGGGTGATTCTCTCTGCTCGCTCATCCTCTGCCCTCCCTCAAGTCCCTGCATGACTCCAGGGCGCTGAAGAGAGCTGAAGAGAGCACCCTGGCCACGGCCTGCTCCCCTCTGGGAGAAGACTGCGGCTGCCGAAGGCTACGAAAGCCTGCAACGTGTTTTGTTTTTTTCCCCTCAGCTGCCAGGCTGCTCAATGACTCTGGCTTCCCTTCCACCCGCACCCCCTTGTGACACCGGTACCACTGGCAATATTGATGCACTATGAACTATAACCCTGCACTTTATTTATTTCCCTGCACGGTGTTGTCTTGTGTCTGTTGGTATTTGTGAAAAAATAATTGAATGCACTCATGTTAATGTCAAAGCAAATTCCTGTGTGTGTGCAATGGCAAATATCTGAATCTGAAGGAACACGTTATTTCAACCAATTCCTTTCCCCTCCATCAGATGCCCCAGCTGGCCAGGGGGAGGCAGTTTAGAGACCAGATAGTGTCTGGTTTCAATGTGATTGATGCTGCCATATCAAAGATCTGTGTTAATTAAGGGACCAAGAAGACACGCAGTGACTTTGGTCTTAAGGGACCAAGAAGACACGCAGTGACTTTGGTCACTTCTTGTTTTTGTGTTTATTTTTCTTCTTCTCCTTCTTCCGCCAAAAATAGCTGTTCTGACTGAACTTGCAGTCACTTTTCGTGAAACTCGGTAATCTGGTAGAGGGCCATGCCAAACGGTGACTATGTGAAGCCCATGACCATTGGCCAAATGGTGGCGCTATAGCACTGAAAATTGAAAATTAAGTTGAAATGCAAACTTTTAATGTGCATATCTCATGAACCGTTTGACCGTTGGCAATGACACTTTGATACACATATTTGTCTCCTCATGCCGAACAACTTCCATATTCTGACCTCTGACCTTTAGATTACCCACCATTTTGAAATATATGAAAAACAGTTAAAATGTATCTTCTCCCAGAATCTTTGATCAAAATGCACAAAAACGTTTACACTTGAACTTTGAACTTATACGGACAAATAATCGTAACAGATTTATTTTAAGTGAAAAAATGAAGTTTTTATGAGCCAAAAACTATTAGCTGTTTTGTGAAACCTCTCATGCACCTAATACGTCTACCAAATACGGTTGGTAGAGCTAATATGAATACTGCATTATGTTACTGTATAGAATGAGTCAACTGACAGTGTCTGCTTAGCTCAGTCGGTATATCTCTCACCTTTGGACCACAGGGTCACTGGTTCAAAACCGGGTAGCGACAAATGTGATTCTTATTTGTGCATATTGTTCTCTCTCTCTCTCTCTCTCTCTCTCTCTCTCTCTCTCTCTCTCTCTCTCTCTCTCTCTCTCTCTCTCTCTCTTTCTCTCTCTCCCCCTCTGTCTCTCTCCCCCCCTCTGTCTCTCTCTTTCTCTCTCCCCCTCTCTATCACTAGTACATGACATCACAATAATAGAGATACTAGTAACTGTAATAGTGTAATAAGTCTAATAGTGTAATAAGTGTATTTAGTGTATTAGTGTAATAGTGTAATAAGTGTAATAGTGTAGTAGTGTAATAGTAGTGTAATAGTGTAATAAGTGTAATAGTGTAAAAGTAGTGCAATAGTGTAATAGTGAAATTGTGTATTACGTCTAAATTTGTAATAGTGTAATAAGTGTATTTAGTGTAATAGTAGTGTAATAGTGTAATATAGGTGTAATAGTGTATTATTGTAATAAGTCTAATAGTGTAATAGTGTAATAGTAGTGTCATAGTGTAATAAGTGTAATAGTGTAATAAGTGTAATAGTGTAATAAGTGCAATAGTGTAAAAGGTGTAATAGTGTAATAAGTGTATTCTGTCTTCTCTCTCTCTCTCCACCCCCCTCTCTCTGTCTCTCTCTCCACCCCCCTCTCTCTCTCTCTGTCTCTCTCTCTCCACCCCCCTCTCTCTCTCTCTCTCTCCCTCTCCTTGGTCCCGCCTTATCACTGCTTGCAGCTATATTTGTTTTTATGTTTATATAGGTTTCTATTACTGTTAACTGAGTTTTATAGAAATTTTGAGTTTGTTTTAATAAAAGCTGTTATTTGGAGAAAAAAAACATTCCTTATTGAAACCACATATAGGCCTACAGCTTACCGGGGCTTGATGTCTTATTCCAGCAGAGGGCATCCATTGTATGTCTCATTATTTGTTAATGGGTACAAGTAGCTACATAAGATTTAATTTAGTAACCTGATAAACATCACTAAGCCTCATACACATAAAAACATGCACTATGGCAGTCAGTGGTGCTGCAAATGGGGACTAGAAAGTGTTTTGTCTACACCGGTTTCCAGGGAGGGGCCTGGAAAGTAGCGGTTCACATTCATTGTACAGCAAATTACTGATTCCACCCAAGAAATATTGCAATATATTTAATCTGTGACTATCAACTAGACTTATTTTTCAAACAAAGTAGTTAATGGCTTGCACTGCATACTAGGCTACTGTAGGACAGTGACAGGATTAAAAAAAAACATACAACATAATTATATACATGCAGTATAAGCCTACATATACATTCATGCAAATGATGTATCCATGTCGGGAGAGAAACACTGAAATGAATTAATGCTCTTTCATAGACTAAGATCAATGACAGTCAACAAGGTTTAACATGGTGATAACAGGTAGTTTTAGGCACCTAATTAATAAAGCATCCAGATCTGTGTGCCAGAAAATATAAATAAATCTCTGTATACATTTAATTTGATATTATAGTATTTTCTTTGTGCTAACATTGGGCCATGAGCTCTGGAAGCAGAATACACACTATAAAACTCCTTGAATCACACAGTGACAACCAGTGCAATGCCCATGTTATGTGATAGCATCTTGCATTGCTATGACAAGCTGTTACACACAGTATAGGCCTACTGGATGTTCAATACAGCTCCAGAAGGAAGTCAACCAGCTTCTCCTCTGCCCATGACTAGCAGAGTGGCTCAGAGCCTCTGCCTGGCCTCAAAAGATACATATTTAAAAAATACATATTTAGCCCCTTGTTCGAATGCCCCCGCCCCCCAGTCAAAAACAGCTAAAATCCCTAAAACGAAAGAAAGCAGCAAATGAAGAAAATTGCACTCTTATTGTCTAATAATAAGGGTCCATTTGGTTAGGGTTACCAACTCTCCATCATTTAGCATGTGCACTGCCACTACACACACCGGTACTGTAGGTGGCGGTACAACCACATCTTAACACCATGGGATGTGGTTTCCGCCAGAGAAGAAGAAAAACAAGAGGCATGATAATTCTAGTTTGAAGAAAGTAGTATATTTGCTGTGTTTACATCACTGTGCGTGTTGTTACATGATGTTTACACGGCTTTTATCCCTTCGAGACGAGCCTTCGGTGACAGCTCCGTGTTCAGTAACGTCCATAGGTGGTCAGAGATGTTAGACATTAATAACAATATACGTTAATAAACAATAATAATAATGTGATAATGTCGTCGTCGTGGACAGAGCGACAGGGACAAGTGGGAGACCTGACATGTAAGAGCAAAGAGGAGCTGTGTGATATGCTGCTGCGGCAGGACCACATGCTGGCCAACAAGTAAGTGTTCTGTTATGTTCTTTGGCTATCTATATATATATAGAAGTGTCTATTTGTACGTCTCTAAATGTTTTGATGAATTGAACAATTGAGGTAAACAATAAGTGTAATGCTTTATTGGGTCGTCCACTCACAGTTAACAGTCTTT
The DNA here is from genome assembly GCF_964188405.1 of Protomyctophum parallelum. NCBI lineage: Eukaryota > Metazoa > Chordata > Actinopteri > Myctophiformes > Myctophidae > Protomyctophum > Protomyctophum parallelum. The sequence continues at coordinate 21,714,322 of NC_139699.1, forward strand.
GTATTGAGTTGTGCTTAGTTGAAATGTACTGTAATCTTGCAAACGGTTAATACATATTTCAATATGTACTTTTCGCTCCTATGCCACCAAAATGTGGAACGCCCTACCTTGACTCCTTCAAAACTGCTCTCAAAGGGCACCTATACGGACGGCTGCAATTTGAAACTGGCCCCCGTAAAATCTGAACCCCCCCCACCAACCACCCCTCTTTCCCCTCACTGTATATGTTTCTTTTCCCTTTTTACCTCCTTTATGATGAATTCCTGTTCTGTTCTTTGGCTATATATAAGTGTCTATTTGTACGTCTCTAAATGTTTTGATGATTTGAACAAAGCATGATTTGTAATGCTTTATTGGGTCGTCCACTCACAGTTAAGTCTTTGTATTGAGTTTGTGCTTGAAATGTACTGTAATTTTGCAAACATAATACATATTTCAATCAATCAATCAGTCAATACAGTACATAATATACTAACCTAAGATTTAGACTCGTAGATGTATTTATCGATTCTGACAGATTAAAACTGTCAGAATCGATAAATACATGATCTATATATGAGAGTCTAAAATCTTAGGATATACATATATACCACCATGCTGCTGTTATAGCCATGTATTGATTGATTGAAATATTTATTAACAGTATTTATTAACAGAGTCGTGCATCCCAAAATGCAGTTTATAGTTCTTCTGTTTTCTACATTAATATAACCACATTATAACCATATAAAATGAAATGGGAGTTAAATTATGCTGCAATTTGTAAAAATGGCAAAATATGACGTAGTTGAAGTGGGACTCATAAAATGTCCCTGGGACTCATTTCTAAAAGACCATCCCTGCTTCCCGGGAGTGGGACTCATTACATTGAAAATCTATTTACATCAGTGAGTGTGTTATCATGTTTTGGGATCACAAAGCAAGCACCCTTGAAACCGTTTCTGTTTTTATGTAGATTTGTGTGAGTCAGTGTTCCGCTATTAGTCATGTCTGGTGTAATCTTCATAGTCCTATTGCTAATAATAATAATAATAATAATAATACATTAAGCAAATGTCTAAATACTCTGTTTCGGCCTGAATAGGGAGAAAATATATCACCGAATAGTGTGCAATTAATGCATTCAAAAGAGCTGAATAAATGTTTTATGGACCCATAATAGTGATTATTATTTATGTTAAGTTTTGCCATAACCATTTATTTAGCCATAAATCAGGTAGCTTTAAGGTACGGCCATGACAGCAATGGTAGGAAAGAAGATAATATTAATCATATTCGGTATTCGGTTTTCGGCCAACTGTTTCCTATATTCAGTATTCGGTTTCGGCCAAGAATTTCCCTTTCGGTGCATCCCTAGCCTGCAATATTGATATGTATATATCATGTCAAATGGATCACTGTGTCATTGTGCCGGAGGTTCATACAGAGACTGTGTCATTGTGCAGGAGGTTCATACAGAGACTGTGTCATTGTGCAGGAGGTTCATACAGAGACTGTGTCATTGTGCAGGAGGTTCATACAGAGACTGTGTCATTGTGCAGGAGGTTCATACAGAGACTGTGTCATTGTGCAGGAGGTTCATACAGAGACTGTGTCATTGTGCAGGAGGTTCATACAGAGACTGTGTCATTGTGCAGGAGGTTCATACAGAGACTGTGTCATTGTGCCGGAGGTTCATACAGAGACTGTGTCATTGTGCAGGAGGTTCATACAGAGACTGTGTCATTGTGCAGGAGGTTCATACAGAGACTGTGTCATTGTGCCGGAGGTTCATACAGAGACTGTGTCATTGTGCAGGAGGTTCATACAGAGACTGTGTCATTGTGCAGGAGGTTCATACAGAGACTGTGTCATTGTGCAGGAGGTTCATACAGAGACTGTGTCATTGTGCAGGAGGTTCATACAGAGACTGTGTCATTGTGCAGGAGGTTCATACAGAGACTGTGTCATTGTGCAGGAGGTTCATACAGAGACTGTGTCATTGTGCAGGAGGTTCATACAGAGACTGTGTCATTGTGCAGGAGGTTCATACAGAGACTGTGTCATTGTGCAGGAGGTTCATACAGAGACTGTGTCATTGTGCAGGAGGTTCATACAGAGACTGTGTCATTGTGCAGGAGGTTCATACAGAGACTGTGTCATTGTGCAGGAGGTTCATACAGAGACTCCCGGACAAAGGGAAGAAGATATCAGAGTTTGCAGAGCGAGTGCGTCTCGCCATCGCCCGCCATGAAGAGCAAGAGAGGAAGAAGGACATGTCGTCCTTCACGGAGTTCCAGTCCAAATACCAGCAGGCCTTCTCTTCCCAGCAGCAACGAGGCACCGCTGTCGTCCACAACCATCACCCCGCTGCCAACTACAACGGAGACGGTGAGCACAGTGTCGATTTCGTCGACTAATACTATGACGAAAAATGTTCGTCGACTACCTTTTTCCCCCCCACTGAAACCAATCCATGATGACTAAAACTAAGACTAAATATACTTGACAATTTTGTCAACAAATAAAAACTGCACTAAAATGTTAGGAAGGGACTAGTGGACCCAGAGATCCAGTACAGAGGGTATGCGCATGCATAAAGTGAATTGCAGATCGAGTGGCAAAGTGAGTGACAAAGTGAATTTAATGTTGTTTAAAGTAATTTAATGCAATCGGATAGGACTGTTCTGTTTGGATGTATGGACTTTCAAGCACAGAAAGTAGTTATTTTTTACCACTCAGTAGGCGTTCCCGCATAACTTCCGGGTATGATGATGATGTCATGCGCATACCCTCTATAAGTAAAAGACACAAGTCATTTCACACTTGGTTGCATGCTGAAAATAGCCGTTCTACAAGCTCAAAGTTGTGAGCTTGTAGAACGGCTTTTTTCAGCAAGCGTAAAATCAGCCATTATTTACGACGGCCTGCCAAAATTAATTTTAGTCGACTAAATCAACTGTAGATTTAGTCGACTAAAATCTTGTGATATTTAGTCGACTAAACTAGACTAACGCTAAAACATTCCGGGTGACTAAAATGTGACTAAAAAACTAAACGAAAACTATTCAAAAGACTGACTATAAAACTAAAATCAAAGTTTGCTGTCAAAATCAACACTGCAGGTGAGGAGGAGGAGAAGGAGGAGGAGGCTGCTTGTGATGGACAGATCATGGAGACAACGCCGGTGACCGCCGGTGGCTCTCTCCTGCTCTCTGACGGGACAGTAGAGAGCGAGCTGGCGGAGGCGTTGGATCGGGTCAGCCTGTCTCACACCACCACCACCACCTCCCCAGTCTCCACCGGCCGCAGCAGCAGCAGTAGCACTGGTTCTGCTTCCGCTGCCGGAGAGCCCAAAGAAGACACCGCCAACGCCACCGACGTCATGAACAATTACTTTCTTGGAAAACATCCACAGAAGGCGCACTTCATGGAGGTTCTGGCCAGAAACGAGCGCAATCCCATCATCCCCCTGAGACAGAAGTTCAAACCTAACCAGTTAGTCATTTGACATTTTTGTATCTACTTAGTATTCATTAGAAAAAAGGGCATGTCGTTTAGGTCAGTGGTTCTCAATTATTTTTAAATCATTTGAAATTAAGAGTTTACATAGTACACAGTACATGCATGAACTTTCCTTAATGATTACCGGTATATCTGATTTCAGTATTTATTCATTATGTGTCAATTTGTATTGGGGGTGGGGAGGGGGGGCACGGCAGGGGCCAAAGCATTCCTGGAGGTCCCCAGCCAAAAACATTGAGAACCCCTGGTTTAGGTGTTAATAGCCCCTGTGCCCATTATCAAATTTAAGCACGTGAACTATCCATATTCTCGGGGGGAAATATTCAGCACAGAAACAGTTCGATTAGAAGTTCACAATCTTTGCATGTTCTCCCCGTGTCCCCTAGGGTAGATACCCTCACAAAAACTCTCTAAAACTACCTCCCCCTGGCCAGCCGGGGCGCCTGATGGAGGGGAAAGGAACTGGTCGGAATAACGTGTCCTTTCCACACGCTACGTCCGGCCGTGGAAATTCCCCTCTGTCAGGTGAAAAGAAGCAGCTTGGACTCCTCATGCATAGAAGGAGGCATGAGGTCAGTCCGCTGCCCCCCCAGGTTGGCAGAGGAAGTGTAGCGCCCAGGATTACATTAGATAATTGGCACTGGGTGAAAAAGATAAACTGGGTTACAAAATCGTGGGATAAATTTCTTTTTTTTTTTAAGTTCACAATCTTAGCAACTCAGAATCATGTCATTGTGCACAACGCTTTCTTGTGAATTCATAAAACCAATATAATTAATATTTGTGTTTTTGAACAGAAATTTGAGCAGAAATTATTATCATAATATAGTCGGGCCAAATGTCTGTAGCTACAAGGGGTTTGGCAGGGTTGGTAACTTTGTACATAAACTAACTCTTAACGACTTAATTCCTTAGTGTCCATATTCTGGGCATGCTGTAATTAATATGTGAATGTTCGGGGAAAAGATCTTAGGTCACATTCATACCAGAGAGCTTTGCTGCGATTAAAACGAATCCTGCTGCGCATTGTCAGAAAGTGCGCTTCGTTTGGCAGGTGTGAAGGCTCATTCGAATCCTAATGCGCAGCAAATAACCGCATTTTACTCCGCCCAAAAACGTGGGTTTCGCTTCGCTTCGAATCGCACTTGACTACGATTCGGTGCAGGTGTGAATGCAATCCGCAGTAAATAAAGGAAATGAAGCAAACATAATGTGGCGGGTGAGGAGCTGAACACAGTTGGAGACGGAGAAGGCATATTTTACGCAGCGCAAAGATGTCCCGTTACTGTGGATAGACGTGGTCGAATAAGGAGACTGAAGCCCTGATCGAAATGAGGACGTGTACATTAATCAATTGCTTAAGAAAACACATAAACACACTGCAGTGTATTAGCCTACATAATATTCTGTCTGTCTGTCTGTCTGTCTGTGCGTGCGTGCCGTAAACATGGATCGGTGCTGTCACTGTGTGGGACCTGGGGAGTTATATCAGTGCGCTCATGCAGCGCTGTGCTGCATGCCCAAAAGAACAGTGTGTGGCGGCTGCGTGCGTAGAGAGAGAGAGAGAGAGGGGGGGGGGTCCCAGACGGCACGACACATGCACGTTATGAGTGTAATTTTATCACCATAGATTTCACTGTGTAGGCTTTAGTTTATGAATGGAACACATTGATAAAGGTCCCCCCTGCTGCGTTTCCAATTGCTGCGAATGACAGTGTGAAGGCAAACCCCAGCCAATAAAAAATGCAAGAATCCCAATTCCCCGCCCATACGGATCTGAGTCTACCGAAGTATTAGGTGAGAATGTGACCTTAGATCTACAAGCTCATTATGCATCGTGTGAAATATGCTGTCGGCTTGTAGGTAAGCAATTCCTCCCCAAAACCGGGAGGCTTCCATTCTTACCTCGCGCTTGTCACGCAAAAGTCTCTCTAGAAGCGTTAATATTCCAAACGAGATGCATGCTGAAGTCAGAAATGAAGACAGAACATTGCCCATCTGGTCAAAACCATGGAGAGTTCCCTATAGATTAGGAGATACGAGCCATTCTTTTTGAGCCGCAAACAAGGAAGTAAATGGCAGTGCGCATGTGCAAATCAACGGAGTACGGTGCAGAAGGAGAGGTCAACCAAAAAATATATACATCAATAAAAAGACGTAAAGACGCCTATACACGTCCAAGGCACCCCATGGTTTTGATATAACAGACGTGTATACACGTCAAGGCCATCATTGTGTTAAGTATATCGTTGATGTCGGGTGGAAACTGTCCAAAACTGTTGACTTTTAAAGGATTCAAATTCAAAAGCAGCAGATCTACAAGTTCAAAAACGCGTTGCTTTGCGGCGCCACGTTTAGTGCTGCTTTCGATGCTTTCGCGTGACACTGTCGTATGATCAAGTTCAAGTAGGGTATTCATTTACCAAAAAACCCTGCAAAAAGTTAGAATATGGAGATAAGGGATTTCCTGCCCCGACAGCAACGATATGAGGCTCAAGTGGTTAATAACGATATAATTGATGTGGGGGGAAACGACTTCATCTCAACCAGTTGAAAACTTTATCATCCGCCATCTTGTCATTTCCAGGTTGGGCCCCAGAGGAGGCTCTCCCTCGGGAGGGTCCTTGTCACCTGGCCGATCGTCACCTGGAGACGGCGGTCTGCTGTCGCCGTCGCCGGTCCTCTCGGCACAGGCCAGGAAGGAGCGCGACAGGAAGCACTTGGATGACATCACGGCGGCCAGGCTTCCTCTCCTCCACTACCAGCCCGCTCGGCTCCTGTCCATGGAGGAGTCTGCGGAGCTCCTCAGGGCCCAGACCAGGAAACAGCAGGTTTGTTTGTGGAACCTATGGATTTAAACGCACTGTTTACCTTAACCGCTTTCGGGACCCTTGGTTAACTTTACTGAATTTTGGACAGCGGGACCCTAGGGTCCCTCGTAGGTTTTTCCACCCTCCATAGGACGCAGATTTACCCACTGTCTGTTCACGGAGACCTGCTCGGTAGGGCTGGGGCGGTATGGGATTTTTATTACCGCGGTTATTACCCCCCCCCCAATAATAATAAGAGGGCTAATAAAAGTTACAGGTATGGTGTGTGCGATATTAATTGTGAGATTAACATAATGACGGTAATCATTAAAGGACCACTTTTGAACCTATCTTCATATAATAGGTCCTCACTAATAATCATGATAAAATGGCACGTTTTTTTCTACTCGGTCTGTGTCACATAGGAGGCCTAATCTAATTGAATACCCCTGCCATAAAGCATTACACTTGTTTACAAGAGGGTCCACCATTTTCAATTCATCATATCATTTTGTACAATATGCACTAAGGTAAAAAGGGGGAAAACGTATACAGTGAGGGGGGAAAGGGGTGGGTGGAGTCAAGGGATTTACATCTTAATGACAGTTGGTAGGGCGTTCCACATTTTTGTGGCATAGGAGTGAAATTAATTTGGCTGGACCCTCTTGTAAACAAGTGTCCACTCACAGTTAACAGTCTTTGTATTGAGTTGTGCTTGAAATGTAGTGTAATTCTGCAAACTGTTAATAAATATTTTAATCAATCAATCAATCAATCAATCAATCAATCAATCAATCAATCCTTGTTTGTGCCGACTCTGGGTTGCACATGGTTTTTTGAACTCCCTCTGGTGTTGTTGTGTTGCTGGCATGATTAGACTGACTGAGCGTCACTGTTTATTATGATAGACTTTTCATTTCATAAAAATAAATAAAAATCATTTCATATATATATATATATTCTTTTTTAAACCGCGGTAATGAACCCGATACCGCGGTATGCGTTACATACCGGCGGTATTGCGGTTATTGCACCCAGCCCTACTGCTCGGTCACTTGAGTGTCGGTGAAATGTTTCAAAGATGCATACAACAGCTTTAGGAGACTGCAGAAACGTTTGCGAAATGGCATTAATCGCCATTGCCGTACTTTTTTGTTAAAGTTTTGCTTCGCTTCTCATGAATTAAAAACAATTCCATGATTCCCCCTCCTCCAGTCATCAAAGAAAAATCTAACAATTTCCATACATACAACAAAATGTTTAAGAAGTAGTGAAAATAGCCGGATCTTCAAGCTTGTAGATCTGCTATTTTCACTAGTTTGGGTCCCGGGGAAGACTTTGGGATTTCTCTTTTGGATTACGGGCTAAAGTAACTTTGGGAACTAGTATTCAGTCACCACCACTGATTTCACTCATTTGGATTCCATACATATGCTGCGACGTCTTTTAGCTTGTTAAGATGGCCTACTTTCAGGTTATTTGTTATTTTAGATGAACCCATTTAGACCTGAGGACGATTAAAAGAAAGGAAAAGAAAGTATTCTAAATCCTAACAGTTTTCTGTCAGTGGTGCTCAAACTATTTCATGTCAAGGACCCCAAATTGTTTTTGTAATTGGCCGCCGACCCCCATCTGAAAATATGTTTTTCCAAGCAAAGATTTGAATAAAAATGTTCGCTCTGAATACATACATATTCAAAGATTTGCTCCACATTTTAACGATAAAAAAAGAGAAGATCTACAAGCTCATAGCACGCTATGAGCTTGTAGATCTGATATTTTTCAATAGCTAAAGCATAGAATAATGGTTAATAACAGGCCACGTTGCGACATCTTTTAACTTGTAGATGGCCTATTTTGTGTTATTTGAAGTGGACAAACAAATCTTCCAGATCAATCCTGATCTCAGATAATTTAATTCTGGCATCCGACATTTTGTTTTAAAATACAAAATGACTTTTTGTCACTGCAATTTCTTCAACTGGTTGGCTGATGTAGTATGGCTACCAAAACATCATAATTTTACATATTGTGATAATTGTTTATGAAACATAATCCTAATGTTTGATGTGTGAATCATGCCCTTATGAAACATAAGGGCATGATTCACACATCAAACATTAGGAGTCGGACTTGGCCTATTTTTTTTTTTTTTTAATCCATGAAAACCAATTAAATCCTATATATATATATATATATATATATATATATATATATATATATATATATATATATATACACAGTATATATATATGCCTTTGACCGGGATCCCCTCTTTTTTTCACCCTCTAAACCAACTCTCTTTGCCAAAAAGAGCCATTGCGTTGTTGTGCATTTTCGCATCCCCCAGAATAGACTTTCTAAAGGTTTCATGTGGATGAAAAACGTCCACATGAGAACATCAACGGAGGCACAGAGGGTGGTAGTGAGATTGAATGGATTTCTCTACAAAAGAATGCTACTGTACACAGTACTGTATTGTTTTGTACATTTCTTGGAGGTTTGGGGGATTACAACGTGCAAAAACACACTCGCGCACAAACCGTACAAAATCAATAGTCCGGTACAGTAACGGTATACTAAAGTGATGATTTCATATAATGGGGGGGGGAAGCATTTGTTTGTTATTACACATTTTTGTTCTCAAATCTTTGATCTAGGACAAATAAATTGTCATTTTGTGATTGTTTCATTCGTAGTTAAGATTTTAAATACGCAACAATGGGATGCTAAACAAGCATGTAATTCATGATAAACCGTGGCCAGCTCTTGTTTTGAACTTGAATGTTTTAGACAACGTCCGACCGACCGACAGAGTGGCTTATACTGGCGTTGTGGTTAAAAATGTGAAGTAAATTAATTGTAGAATTAAAAACAAATCTATTTTAAAGTTAAACCCAGAACACCTGAATCATATTTAAAAACCACAAACTACAAACTAAATTCACAATGGAAAATGAGTAAATGGGAAGAAAGGGAGCTTTTCTTTTTAATCAATTTCAATAATGAAATTGTAAATTTTTATTTCATGTAACCTAACCTTGACAAAGACGCTTTTATCCCTTACATTGGAAGGGACCATAAGCGCAAAACACTACGTCCTTGTCCAAACACTTTTATGGAGCTCACTGTATGGCTTATTAGCCATTCCACTTTCGTTGATGCCTTTAACCCACATTGGACGGGAACGTGTCTGTGTCGCCTTAGCTTATTAAGCCACCTTTTAAACCATTCTTTTAAAATTTTAGCTGGAGTGCCGCGCTACGAGCTTGTAGAATTGCTATTCTTTTAGAAAAATCGTTAAAATGTGTGCAAATCTTTGAATATATATATTCTTTCCCAGTGAACACTTTTTAACTAAAATCTTTGCTTCTAGGGGGGGTCCCTGGAGCAACATATTTTGAGATTGGGGTCCGGGCGGGGCAATTACATATAATTCCTGGGGGGTCCTTGACATGATATAGTTTAAGAACCACTGATATTAGAAAAATAGTTTTTTTTTTCTCCTGAAAACTGTCATGATTTTAGAAGACATTTTTGTGTAGGATCAGTTCTTCTCGGGTCTTAAATGGGTTAAAGTGGCGTGACGGGCGTTTTTTATAATACGCCGCCTCAGCCTCCAGTGTTTACAAACCTTTTCATGTCAGCTTTTTTTTCCTCCTCCTCCTTCCCTTCCCTTCCCTCCCTCCTCCGCTGTGTTGTGTTAATCTCAGGAGTTGCAGGCCAAACAGGCAGCCCAGAAACTGTCTGAGGGGCTGAGGAGCAGCACTATGGGGAGCTTCCACCCCGATGGTGGCCCCACGTCCGCCTACAGAGAAGAGGTTCACGACCACGACGATGATGGAGCCCAACGCTCCTCAGAGGAGGACTAATCCCCCCCCCGAGAGGTGGTGGTGGTGGGTGGGTGGGGGGGGTGCTGAGCATAACCTTTACGGCCCCGGGGGGACAACAGGCTTTGGGCCCTGCCATGGGGGGAGCCCTATGGAGCGAAGTGTTTTTATATATAAAGGGGTATATCCATATGGCATGGGCCCTGTGCATTGGGGGGCATTGTAAAGCCGTAGGCCGGTGTCTATATCGCCCAGACTCCCACTCAACTCGGGGAGGTTGAATGGTGGGTGGTTGAACTGAGCGTATTGAGATGTCATCCAGGCAAACGTTTGCATTAACCAGCCCTATATACGTTGTTGACTGCCTGGGGTCCCCCCCCCCCTCCCCCCCAGGGGTCTATAAACGGCCCCCTCCTTCTTGTCTCCGCCCTCCCTCCCTCCCTCTCCACATCATATATCTTCGCGGAAAATAGCCGATGTTCAAGGCAAGCTCACAGTGTGCCACGACGAGCCTGTTTTGGTTGAATGTTTGCCCATTTATGACAGGCCCCCCCGATACGGATGCTATGCGGCTCGAGTGGTTAAGTCGTTGACAGTCCTGCAGGAATAGTAAAGTACCCTTTCTCTTACGTTGTGTCCAAAATGTCTGCCATGGATACTCTGGGATGAATGTATAGCTACTGTACCTGCTGTTTGTGTTCATGGGTTTATTGTGACGTTGAATGTGGAATTGCTTTTAATAGAATAATTTCGCTCTCGGTTTTCTACACAGAACGCACTTGTGTGTTTATCATCCTAATGTTTCATGGTAAATATTCACCAGCTATAAAATATCAAACAATTTGTTTTGTTCATTCAAACATTTGGCTGCACTATTATGGCTTGAATATAGCATACTAATCATGTTTGTATGCACTGCACAGTGCAGTATACAATGGTGCATTATTTTCAGTTAACCTGACTTAACCTGACAGATTGCAGCAGTATTGAGTTCACATGTTCCCTCCTCCTACCTCAATCTGGTCTCTCTCAAAAAATCTGATAACGCCATAATAATTTGGAGTTGTAGTCTTGTTAGGTTGTGTTTACATGTGTGCTGTGGCACAGCTTCAATACGTCATCTGCAGTGTTGATTTCGTCGACTATAACTAAGACAAAAAATGTCCGTCGACTACCTTTTTCCACTGACAAAAACTAAATGGAAACTAAATAAAAACTAAGCTATGACGACTAAAACTAAGACTAAATATATTGACAATTTCGTCAACAAATAAAAATGTTAAGAAGGGACTAGTGGACAAGAGATCCACTTAAGTCATTTTACAATTAATTGCATGCTGAAAATAGCTGATCTACAAGCTCGCGTGAACCGTTGTGGGCTTGTAGATCAGCTATTTTCAGCAAGTGTAAAAACAATCATTGCGATGGCATCAAGGCCCGCCAAAACACAATTCAGTCGATCACCTGTAGATTTTGTCGATTAACATCTTGTGATATTTAGTCGATTAAAACTAGACTAACACTAAAACATTCCAGGTGACAAACTATTCAAGAGACTGACTAAAACTAAAATCTAAATTTGCTGCCAAAAACAACACTGGTCATCAGTCTCGCCTTGATCCCGCCTCTAGCTGCCGCTGATTGGTCCGAAATCCGCTGGTTCGTTCGGGGGTACATCGTCTCTGCCCGGGAGAGTCCAGATGGAGGCAGGAGGAGGAACTCACTACCGCCACCATCTGGCGGAGTCAGGTTAGCGTTCAAGAACCTCATGTCCAAAACATGTTAATTAAATAAAATAGCAGATCTACAAGCTCAAAACGAGCCTGCAGATCTGCTACTTTTGATGCTTTTGTGTGACTGTGTATGATCAACTAGGACGTTCAATTACAGAAAAACCGCAAACGGTTGGAAAGAATATGGTAGATTACAAGATGGGGTGTTTAGATGTATAGAGCGTCGCATTCCAATGCCTTTCATGACGATGACTGGCCCAGGAAATAATTCCCAATGCATTTTTCCTCATAGACATTTCAAAAAGTATTTATTTAAAGACCTTTTAAGCCTTGTACAAAGCCAACTCAAGTTGTGACAAATCATGACAACAAACAAATAATTACAAAGAAGAAAAACAACAAAAAAAGTGTTGATCAGCTCGAGTTGGCTTTGTCCGCGGCGTAAACGTCTTTAAATAAATATCTTTTGAAAAGTCTATGAGGAAAAAGAACGGGGAATTATTTTCCGGGTCTCTCGAGGGGGCGGGACTGTGACGCTCTAACCAAAGCCAGAGAACAGCCAGTGGTAAAGCTGAGTATTTTTGACACAGCTAGTGACCGTCTACAACCATTTCCCCCAAAAAACACAGCTAGTGACCGTCTACAACCATTTCCCCCCAAAAAACACAGCTAGTGACCGTCTACAACCATTTCCCCCCAAAAACACACAGCTAGTGACCGTCTACAACCATTTGACACAGCTAGTGACCGTCTACAACCATTTCCCCCAAAAAACACAGCTAGTGACCGTCTACAACCATTTCCCCCAAAAAACACAGCTAGTGACCGTCTACAACCATTTGACACAGCTCTAACCAAAGCCAGAGAACAGCCAGTGGTAAAGCTGAGTATTTTTGACACAGCTAGTGACCGTCTACAACCATTTCCCCCAAAAAACACAGCTAGTGACCGTCTACAACCATTTCCCCCCAAAAAACACAGCTAGTGACCGTCTACAACCATTTCCCCCAAAAAACACAGCTAGTGACCGTCTACAACCATTTCCCCCAAAAAACACAGCTAGTGACCGTCTACAACCATTTCCCCCCAAAAACACAGCTAGTGACCGTCTACAACCATTTGACACAGCTAGTGACCGTCTACAACCATTTGACACAGCTAGTGACCGTCTACAACCATTTCCCCCAAAAAACACAGCTAGTGACCGTCTACAACCATTTGACACAGCTAGTGACCGTCTACAACCATTTGACACAGCTAGTGACCGTCTACAACCATTTGACACAGCTAGTGACCGTCTACAACCATTTGACACAGCTAGTGACCGTCTACAACCATTTCCCCCCAAAAACACAGCTAGTGACCGTCTACAACCATTTCCCCCAAAGAACACACAGCTAGTGACCGTCTACAACCATTTCCCCCAAAGAACACAGCTAGTGACCGTCTACAACCATTTGACACAGCTAGTGACCGTCTACAACCATTTGACACAGCTAGTGACCGTCTACAACCATTTGACACAGCTAGTGACCGTCTACAACCATTTGACACAGCTAGTGACCGTCTACAACCATTTGACACAGCTAGTGACCGTCTACAAACATTTGACACAGCTAGTGACCGTCTACAACCATTTCCCCCAAAGAACACAGCTAGTGACCGTCTACAACCATTTCCCCCAAAAAAAGAGATGTGATGATGCTGCTGTTGTGTGTGAACTTGAATAAATTGATTTGATTTCTGATACTATATATTCCTGATATGTTGCCAGATCCTTTCTGTTGTATAACCGCTGATTTGTATTGATGAACACAAAATAACTATGGCATAAAAGTTATATTTGTAATATAACTGCATATTTGTTGAGGTGTAAGAAGACATATTATTATAATAGGACTCCATATTCCATATCCAGGCATCAAAGCAGACATATCCTTTAGAATGTTTTGCTAACACCCGGTGCTGCGGTGCTGTGGTCGATACCAGGGCAATAATAATAACTGCTGTCTGTAAGATGTCTGTGTGATGTTATCAATGGGGAAATCTGTGGCAGACTTGATAAGATTAATAGAGGCAGCAGTGAAATATGGGAGCGTGATGGCTGCTAGCTGCTTCCATCTGGATCGCATTTGGGATGGTGTTATTGTTGCTGGGTAATGGCAGGAGATGGGCTGGCATGAGGCGTATATGTGACATTGTAAAAACACCATTTCTCCAGCGTGTGCTGCTAATCTACAGTAGATAAGAGAGATGTCGGGCTGCATTACATTAGAGGTGATGTAAAGTAATAGTTTTATTTTGTTTAAAAAGTTAAAGCTATATTCTTATGATAATTGTTTAACGGTTAATGCTTTATATTCTTATATGTTAATTGCCATAGAGTGTTTGTTCAATAACAGCCCAAACTCTATAGCAATGAATAAAGAGCTATATATAACATATCAAATCTAAAAGTAAAAATCACACCTGTGTCAAGTGAGGCGCGCTCTTATCATCGTACATCACGACATTCATTGTCAATGGGAATCTAATGTTTTTGTAAGACAAACAATACCGATGTGCTTGTCCAAATTTGTGTAAGAGAAAATATCTACACTTAATAGCTGAATATAGGGAGAGGCTAGCGCCCCTCAAAAATAAATCACAGAATGTTTGCATATTTTTTGCCAAATGTTTGCCTATTGACAAAAGTCGACAAATTTGATTTGTTTACTTCACCTATTTGAATCACATTCCCCACACTGCGCACAGTAAAATGCTCATTGCAATCATTTCAATCAGAAAGGAGTACAACATGGAACCAAGTGGACCTGTAGGTACAAAAATAAATCACAGAATGTTTATATTGTCTATATTCTATATTGACATCCCCCAGAATAGGGACACTGGTCTTTGTTTAGCTTTTTTTTAACAAGTAACAACCATTCGCATCGCTTTCTATTTTAACAAGTAACAACCATTGGCATCGCTTTCTATTTTAACAAATAACAACCATTCGCATCGCTTTCTATTTTAACAAGTAACAACCATTGGCATCGCTTTCTATTTTAACAAGTAACAACCATTGGCATCGCTTTCTATTTTAACAAATAACAACCATTCGCATCGCTTTCTATTTTAACAAGTAACAACCATTCGCATCGCTTTCTATTTTAACAAGTAACAACCATTCGCATCGCTTTCTATTTTAACAAGTAACAACCATTCACATCGCTTTCTATTCCACTCTTCTCAGATACGACTTTCCCCGCAGAGTGCTCAGCTCATGATTGAGGAATTTTAATGAGAATGCAAGGACGTGATTGAATGAGGTTCCACCGACTCGCTGGTACAGATGCTCCTTGATAACCTTTGATAATTGACTCGCTGGTATAGATCTGCTCCTTGATAACCTTTTATAATTGACTCGCTGGTACAGATGCTCCTTGATAACCTTTGATAATTGACTCGCTGGTATAGATCTGCTCCTTGATAACCTTTTATAATTGACTCGCTGGTACAGATGCTCCTTGATAACCTTTGATAATTAAATAAAGACTTGCTGGTATAGATGCTCCTTGATAACCTTTGATAATTGCTGCCATGATGGCATTGCTAGGAGATACTACTCGCCATGAGGAGAGAAACAAAGAAACCCCATCTGGCTGCTGTGTGTTTAGACATCGAGGCTGATGGACTCCAGAAAGGCCCGAGCTTTGACTTCCAATAATAAATATATGAGCTCTGCTCTAGTAGAGGATCTTCCTTGTACTGCATGGGAATAATTAGGGTCTTATACCTTCCCAACATAAATTCAAAGACTGTTACCAATTAAGGGGCACTTTTTTTTTTCTTCTCCCCCTGTAGATTTTTCTGACCCACGCTATCTGTCGTTGATATGGCTGACGTAGAACCCAAGCCATGCATTCTGCAGGCCCACACTGCGCTTTGTGTGTTGTTCACTGAGAGGAGGAGGAGGTTGTTTATACTTGAACTTGGTGGATCCCACACCCCTCTCACTCATCACTGATTAACAAGCGTCCTCATGAAGCTATAGTCTGCAAGCGATTTGCGCCAACTCGAAAAGTCCGAAATCACACATCTCAGGGGAGCGGCAACAGTAATTTGGTCTATGGGAGGAGAAAATGGTATGCTGTTTTTTTTTTTAAACTGCCTTCTTCAAAGACAAGTCAGTGCAGCCTTACATTAAATATATGATGTATAGACTGGCATTAAGCAACAATTTAGTCTCTCGGGCAGAGTGAGTGCGTTATGTCTGCCAGGTTGCAAAGGCTGAGGTCATATTTTTTCCCAGCCTCTCTTCCATCTGATGTTTTGGGTCTTATTTTTTTTCAAGGCACACAAGGATATGAAATAATGCCGTATAGTCAGCAGCTTTCTGAAGATAAGGTTACCGTTTATCTCCTCTCGTCCCAATTAGAACCAGCTCTCTTCATACTAGGCCTGGAATTGAATTATGAGTTCCAGGTTTTTTTGTCCCGTCCCCCCTCCTTTTTGTGGGTGTGTGTGTGTGTGTGTGTGTGGGGGGGGGGGTGTATTTTGAAATGTGCCCTCTTTATAAATTGTACACATCAAATATATATATTTTTTTCATTTCACAAAGCAGAGCCGTCAACTATGGGCACTCACTCACCAGGGGGTTCTGTTTTGGTAACAAATCTTGAGGCGTGGATGATTTGGAATAGGTTTTAACAAGAGTCACTGTGTACTGCCGAGCTTTCATATGTTAATACATATCCTATATGTTCAAGCCATGGCGGGAGCGAGCACACACACATTTGAAACTATTAAAATGATCTCAAGCATGACAAGTTGAGGTTGCCAATGTTTCATATGCAAATGCCATTATTATTGTCTGAATGTGAAACAAACGGCTTGTGTGACTCCGCAGCTCCCTATAGAATACTGCAGTTGACAGTAAAAAAACTCATATTTTTCGGACATTTCTGACTGTGAGAAACTTGTCGTCGAGAGCTTGAGACTAATAAAAAGGTAACGTAGCTCTGTTTATGTTACAGCCGAGGAAGCAATGACGTCGCGTGGCTGCAGCTGTGTGTGAACATGTAGTCTGCAGTATGCAGCCTACACACTTTATTAATTTAGAAAAACGTACATCTCACATGAGTATAAATACAATCAACAATGCCCAAATTGCATTTCTTTGGTAAAATTTGTGTCCTGGACAGCACAATTAAGGTCCCACAGACAGAATGACCCTTTGGTTGTTTCCAATCAATCGTTCCCATATGGCTCTCTGATATTTGAGTTATGTATACACAAGCTGCACTCTGTTAAAAACCCATTCTGGACGGGAACCCCATTTTGGTGTTTTAAGCATTATGGCATACTTTATCTATTGAAAAATAGCACAAATGTGGCACAAATCTTTTAATATATATTCTTTCAGAGCGAACGTTTTTTTAAACTCAAATCTATGCTTCTGGGAGCTCCCTGAAACAGCATATTTTCAGAGGGTGGTCGGGTGCGAATTACATACTTTTTTGGGGGGTCCTTGACATGAAAATGATTGAGAACGACTGACACATAGAAACATGGGTTTTTCAGAAAACTGTCAGGATTTAGAAGACATTTGTAGAATCGTCCTCAGGTCTTCATTTAGGTATAGGGCAAAATGACGGACCTCTTGACATTTACATACTACGCCTTATGAGATGACAACATCAATAGCTTTTTTAGAATTTACTTAAAATAAAATGAGAGAGGTTTCAAAACAGGCAGCCGGAATTGAATTGAAGAATCTTGACGTCACAAACAGAGAAAGTTAAATTACCACTTGTATATCTATTATGCACATATTATGTATTTTATGTACTTATTATCCATATAAGTAGACCAAGTATAATGTTGGTCTATGTTGGTCTACTGTATAAATGTACATTGTAAATGTCTTGCGTTCAAACCCATGCTTGTGTTTGTAGGCTTTCCTATGTCGTCAAATATGACATTACATACATGTATATCGATGATATAAAAGTATATCCTTGTGCTTGTTTATAGGGAGCGTGTATGAGTTTGCCAGGTTTGGACTTTTTCCACATCTGATGTCACAGCCTTGAATATAGTATGGGAAATGTGGGGGCGGATTTAGCTGGTCAAGTCTGATTTAAAAAAATGTATATAACATATTTATGACATACAGTATGAGCATTCCAAGTTACATACAACAAAGGCCCTTTTTTTTTTTTCTTTCTTTCTTTTTTTTTGAAAAAACTCATTTAGACCTGAGGAGGATTCTACAAATGTCTTCTAAATCCTGACCGTTTTCTGAAAAACCCCATGTTTATATGTCAGTTGTTCTCAAACATTTTCATGTCAAGGACTCCAAAAATATATGTAATTGGCAGCCGACCCCCATCTGAAAATATGTTGTTCCAGGGACCCCCCAGAACCAAGGATTTTAGTTAAAAACGTTTGCTCTGAAAGAATATATATTCAAAGATTTGCGCCACATTTTCACGATAAAAAAAAGCAGTTCTACAAGTTCGTAGCGCACCAATAGTAGAAGTACGGTACTTGTTGTGCAGAATGCTCCATTCCACAAGTTCAAAATACTAGTACTAAAAACAACAATAATTTCAAAATAATGTAATGTAGAAGTAACTAGTAACTAATGTTTTCAATTTCATATGATTAATTACAGTGGAGTAAAAGAGAAATACCTCACTTACCACACTGAGTACATTAGTTGCTTTACACCACTAAAAATACCCTAAAGATTCATTGTAAATGAACTACTACTACTGAAAACAAGCCTTCTAAAAAAATGTTGATATACATATAAATATTTCATCTGATAGATGCTCAGTTTGAGTGGGTGGATGGGTTGGTTTCTTTTGACTGCAGTCAGGTGAACTGGGTGTCATGTTTAGAAGCATCCTATTTGCTCAGCGGTGGGACTGAATGATTGGGAGGCCCCTGGGCAAAGGGCCAACGTTGAGGCCCCACATCTCTGGCACTCCATACCCACAATTAATACCCTGAAAGTTACCAAACAAAACAACAGGTTCCCAACCTCTCTTAAAGCGCATAATGAACAGAACGAAAAGACTCGCCAAAATGTCTTCAATGACTTTTTTTTTCCACCCCCGCCCCTCTGTTTATCAGTAACATATTTTCAGACTAAAGTCAAATGGCGATCATTGTGTGTGTGTGTGTGTGTGTGTGTGTGTTTGTGTGTGTGAGAGCGCGCATGCGTCCGCGGTTGTGTGTGTGTGTGTGTGTGTGTGTGTGTGAACCTAAAGCTCATCTTTGATTCTTGCGAGCGAGTCTTTGGAATGGACAGGACGAAAAGTATTAGACGGGTAAAGACAAACAAACAAAAATAAAACGATTCCACATGATTATTAAGATTTACGTTAAACTGACTGGAATTTGATATTAGCGTAGATGAAGCAGTTTTTCAGCAGTGCCAGTGATTTGTTTGTCTGATCGCATGAGCATGGCATTGCTTTCTATAACATAGCATGGTGGGTCTTTTTACAAATATACTTTGGGCATTTTCTGTTCCCTGTATAATATTGTATGCTGTATGTTGAATGCTATATCACTATGCTTTTTGGACAATATAACTTTTTTTATCATGACATTGTATAGGCTATATAATGTAATGTTTTGACAATGTACTACAATTGTATTTTTTATTTTTATTTTTTTACGACAGTAGTATGGCGTTGTTTTTACACATGCCATTGTTCTAGGACTATAGTATAGTCACTTCATTGGTGATGTAATACAGCATGTTATCTTTAGGACAGTACCGGTAAATATATATATATTTCTTTAAATAATGACATTGACCTTTTCAGTAGAATTGTGTTGCTAGGGTCCTGGACTGCTTGGGTATAATTATTTCCTGTCAGCTACTGATATTACTATATTTCTGCCAAATAACTATTCCCAAGAAAACGCTAGCGAGGAGAAATAAACTCATTTATTTTATACTGTCAAGAGTGAAGGGTGTGATATGCATACACAGTAGCTTTTGTGTAAATTTGTATAAACAATGGGGACGTGGTTAGGTTTTCCTTCAGTAAATTGCCCGTCAAAAGGCATTTGACGGGCATGTAGGTAGTAGGCCTATATATTGTAAGGCTCTATTATGAGATAACAATATGGCATATAGTATGGCCTATTTACTTTGACAACATAGATAGTAGCCTATACTATGGTCTATATCTCTCTTTTTATGTCCCAGCAATATCCTGTGTTAATTTAGCACTCAGGATTAGTAGGCATTAAAGCTACACAACATGGTAGACCTATTATGGGTTATTTTTATTGCATAATATCGTATTACTGCCAACGTTATTGGAATTGTTTTTCTCTTTTTACATTTTTCTTTACATTACTTAAGTACAGTACATAACTGTGTATTTTTCTTGGCATGGTATGTGTGGCATTATGTTCAATTATACTGGGTAATAATGGCAGTGGGTCGCAGACACCAAGACTGTAGTTCAAAACATTATTCTTGCATTTTGAACAGGAGACAAACATTTCGGCTATCCAGCCTTCCATCAGTGTGGAGAGTGACTGAATGTAAGTTCCTTTTAAAGGAGTGGTGGTGACATAGTGCAGGTGCACAAAATGTGCACCTTATTGCACAGTTCCAATCTGTGATCACCCACCGGGTGTGGTGTGAGGTGATTAGCAGTGATTTTGTGCACCTGCACTATGTCACCACTCCTTCAGTCACTCTCCACACTGATGAAGGCTGGAGCCGAAACGTTTGTATTGTCTCCTGTTCAAAATGCAAGAATACATTTTTGAACTGAAGTCTTTGTATGTGCGACCCACTACCGTTATTTATTTGATATGTTTTGAACGGGTAACGCACCTAAAGTCAGAGCGCGGTGGTCATATGCAATTGTACTGGGTTGCCATAGACTGCCTAGTGCCTACATAACAAATATTGTCTCTGTGGGGTGGAAACCTCATATTCCAAAGCCAAAAGGCGCCAAAGCTTTGAGCTTGTGGATTTGCTACTTTTGAGTGACTTTTGTAGTATATATGATCAATTAGTTAGTTTACTAAAACTCAATGATACTGTGTGTAACTGTATGTGAGGCAAAACAAATATCTAAATTTCATTGTGCTTTAAGTCGCATGTGGTGTGTCAAATGCACTTTTGGGCTAAAAACGGCCATAGCCATGAGGTCATCACATTTGGGCACATTTGGGAAAGTGGCTATGGCCGGATTTAGCCCAAGGCAAGGAGTGTTTTTCATGCAAAACTAATGTTTGGAATGGATTCAGAATCATGAAATAAAAGATATTGCTGAAAGATGACAGCCGGTCAGCAGGTGGATTCATGAATGTGTGTAGACTAGAGATAGACAATATTTTGGGCCAATAAAAAAAGTAAAAAACCTATACTGAATGTACCGCTTTGAACAAAAAAACCTGCTGTCTGCCTGACTATGAGGCTCTTTTTTGAGAGAGGGAGAGAGCTGATAGCCTGATGCACAACAGGTGTGTATTCAGTAGTCACACCCAGGCAGAGTAATTAGTTTAACTCAGCCCAGGTTTCTGCTTAAGCAAATGGAACTCTACGTTCCCTATCCTGACCATGTCTGTCATTATTGTCATAGTATGGCAACAATTCACAAACATTGGCGACTAGACTAGCATATTGGTGAAAATAAGCGAACATGTTCGCCATTCAGCGACAATAGGATCTGCAAGCTCAAGATCGTGGCAATTGACAGACTAGTGTCTGGTCGGTCACCCAGCTCCCACCCAGCTTCCAGCTCTGTTTATTTTAATTCAGTCCAGGTGTGACTGCTTAATGGTAGGGTAAGTAAAATGATTTTGTTAAAACAAAACGCCATGCATGCAGCTTTGTGTGTTTGTGTGAATCATAGCGATGATTCGATTGACTGAGCATGGAATTGAGATGATTTCATTGAAGTCTATTGAGGATAAAAAGCTACTGAGGGCAGAAAATTGAAGATCATCGCAATCTCTATCCTGTCCTGTGTGAGTGCTCTCTCTTTGTATAAAATTGGTACCCCACCCTGAAAATGTGTTTAAAATGATGGAGAGACATGGAGATTGGTTTCTGAACAAATAATCTATAGCAACGAGTAGGCTAATATAGCACTATTTAACACTTATTCTAACTAAAATCATATCACTTAACCCTCCCATAACCACATGAACCATACCCTTACTAGCGTCCCTGTTCTCGAATGTCATATTTAGGGAGAAATGGAGCAAGCATTTGGCAAAAATAACTTCGCAAGGTGAGCTTGTAGATGAGCTATAGCTATATTTGTTTATATTTTTGGGGCATTTCTGCCTTTATTGACACAGTGGAGAGAGACTGGGAATGACACACAGCAAAGGTCGTCAGGCTCGGGACTCGAACCCGTGACACGCTGTCAGGCATGTGCCTATGTGGTATGCGCCTAGACCGCTAGGCCAGCGGGCCCCTATAGTCCTATTGTCACTATTGTACAAAGATGCTAACGCACACCAAAGTCCTTGTAGTGGTGCCGGCCCACGGGAGAGAACTGATCAAGAAAAGGATTCATGGGGGGCACGGTGACACAGTCGGTAGTGCTGTCGCCTCACAGCTAGAAGATCCTGGGTTCGATTCCCGCTGGGGACGCTGTGGGCGCTGGGGGCGTGTTCTCTCCTCCGCGTCATCAGTGCCCATACCCAAGGTGGGGTTGGCGAAAGGGCCTTTCTAGTTTGCATGTTCTCCCCGTGTCCCCTAGGGTAGGTACCCTCCAGGGGGGCAGTCAGCCAGATATTTCGTGAAGCCTCATTTGAAATCGGTAGTTCATATAATGGCCTGTTGTGGCGCTGGACCGGACCCAAAAAGCCCCATAGCTCCATAGAGGCCCATGTATTTTGGCCCAACTTCACCTAGACTGTATTACCTTAATAAACATGGTCATGAATACTTTCTTCTTCCAGTCACTAGTTTAAAGTCTCATTTCTAATGTCATAATATTCTTTTTGGAAAATTATGGTCCCATTAATTAAAAAAATGACCATAAAGAAAAAAAACCATCGCGTATGTTCTGAGAGGCGTGGCTACCGTTACAGTCTATGATCGGGATTCCCCTCCCACTCGAGTCAAAATAAAAACCAACGGAGAAGAAGGGGGGAAGTCCCGCCTCGTTGTCTGGGCAGCCAATGACCAGCTGGTATACAAAACGGAGCCAGCCAATGGCCAGCTGGTACCAAAGATGGCGACTTACATCAGGAATTAGCATATTATTGCAGGCTTCATTTTACGTTCATGTTAGACCCGGGGAACGCTTTGTCCATATTTTTTACAGTCTATGGTACCCTCGCAAAAGTATGCCGTAATCCTGGTCTCTAAACTACCTCCCCCTAGCCAGCCGGGGCACCTGATGGAGGGGAAAGGAACTGGTCGGAATAACGTGTTCCTTCCACGCGCTACGTCCCGCCGGGGAAACTCTCCCCCGTCAGTTGAAAAGAAGCAGCTTGGACTCCTCATGCATAGGAGGCAGTCCGCTGCCCCCCCCCATCCCCCCCAGGTTGGCAGAGGAAGTGTAGCGCCCAGGATTACATTAGATAATTGGCACTGGGTGAAAAAACTGGGTTGCAAAATCGTGGGATAAAAATTATATTAAAAAAAGGAAAGGATTCATTTGTCTAAACCTGCTGCGTCCTAATAAAGTATTGGCACTCTGGCTATTGGCGTGTGCACTTGCATCTGTATGGTTGAAGTTTTTAAATTGGCCACCCGCACCGTACACCGTACACCGTACATTAATTGGGACACTCCAGAGTGAGAGAGTAGCGTCAACACCATTCACGCACGGTATTCAATTGTTTTTGTTTTTCCTTTTCTTTTCTTACAGCAGTGGCGGATCATGGAATGTCTCAGTAATTCCTGGAAGTGAGCAACAACAGCAGCAGCAACAGCAGGCGGAGGCCAAGCCCAGACCCTTTGTGATGCAACTAAGCAAGGTAAGGTTTAAATAATCAGTTTTATAGAAGGCCTATATTGGCGACGATATTATCATCACGTCTGAATCAACACATAGAGAGCGCCGCGTTTACGCATGCAGATCTGCTACTTTCTCCGTTTGATTTGTCCTGATGTCGGGGGGGTGCATACTTAGTTTAGACTAGCCATTGGTTAGACATGCATTAAGGTTAGGTTTAGGTGTGCTGCCCCGTGGGAGGTTAGGTTTAGGGTGACGGTTTGAGATAGGTTGTAGTTGTAGTTGTTGACTGGTCTAACCAATGACTAGTCTGAACCAAAAACTGTCAACTAAGTACTGCACCCGATGTCGGTGCTAAATAATAACACTTAAACTCACTGCCAGACCGGAGAGGTCATTTTGAAACATGTATAAATGATATCTGTGTTGTGTTGAGAGTCCATTACATTGCCCCAGCTGGTGCTAAATAGCAGTTTTGTGCCATTTATTCAAACATATGAGCTACGCACCAACACACAGTACTGTAACTCGGAATGAATGCATAGGGATCTCTTCATACTCTAGTCCTCCTCACTATCAGTGCGAAACAGCAGGAATTGGGAATCTTCTGGGCCAGCTGATATTGTTCCAATCCTCCATTGTTTATCATGTAGTTCCCACCAGCTACCACTTTCTTGTTTATTGTTGAAAGAAGCTGAACTTTGTCAGGCCCACTTGGTTGCCATATCCCTTCACGGGCAAAAGGTGTGTGAGTCTGATGAGTATTCTTCCATATTGGTCTTCCCACCAGTGTTGTACGCTGTAAACTAACTTTAACCTCAACTATTATAGCGCTACACAATTCCTTTCAATCCTCCCTTTGGGCTTCCTCGTCAATGAACTGTTTTTGACCACATCCTCGCTGTTGGCCCGGACGAACTTTGGGTGATGGACCATTCTTTTTATACACATGGGGAAACTGGTATTGTATAGTCTTGACACATTCAAAACTGCGTGCCTGGCACATACTGCCAAACCCCATTGAAAGTCACTTGAACCTTTTGTGATTCACAGCTCACTCAATTGTCTACAATCCTTAATTAATGCTCCCCCTTCAATTAAACCAAATGAGAGGATTTAGAAGAAGGTGAAGTCAATAAAACTTCATAATTTATTTGGTAACAGCCAATAAAGTAGAACATTTTGGGTCTCCAAACTCGAGGCAAAGCTAGAGCTGCAAAAAAAAGGCTCGCACACTGACAGAAAGAAAATGTTTGAGGCTCTTGGGATGCAAAACTACATTTATTTACAAAGTGAAAAGGGCGACATTGAGCAAAGGTGTGAGGAATGAAATGTCCCTTTTCACTTTGTAAATTAATGTAGTTTCAACATTTTCTTTCTGTCAATGTGCGAGCCTTTTTTCCTCCTTTTTTTTCTGGTTACCTGGCTCGACAGTCATTAGACCGACAACCTATACCTCAAACCCTAATCTAACCGTAACCGCAAGCACGGGAGCAGCGCATGTTCGAACGCATGTCCAACCGTTGTTTCCGCATGTCAGTCCTTTGGTGTGTCTAAACTGCATCCCCAGTAATGATGCTGCTGATGGTCGGAGGACCAAAATGTCCATTCATTTTGTCAACTTTTTCAATCTGTACATTTTATTATTTTTTTTGCATCCCGAGAGACTCAACCATTTTCTGTCAGTGCGCAAGCCTTTTCTGTTATTATCATACTGTGTGTGTGTGTGTGTGTGTGTGTGTGTGTGTGTGTGTGTGTGTGTGTGTGTGTGTGTGTGTGTGAGAAAGGAGAAGGATAATATTTTTTTTTTTTTGTGCAACTGAATGGCTGGAAAATGGAAATTAAGACTTTACATATGGCCTACACATATTCATGCATTCTTTCCTTAATGATTATATCTGGTTTCAATATTTATTTATGATGGGTTTTTTTCTGGCAGGCTCTCTCAACGGTAAAAATGTCAGGACTTGCGCAAGAAAACCGGTTTCAAATCCGGGACAGAAGAGGAAAGGCTTTATAAATAACATACTGCATGCCTTCTCCGCATGAGTGGTCTGTGTTGTTTGTTTCCCGTGAACAAAGTGTTTACATTTCAGTAGCAGTAATGCTGGCCACAGATGGAGTGTGTGTGTGTGTGTGTGTGTGTGTGTGTGTGTGTGTGTGTGTGTGTGTGTGTGTGTGTGTGTGTGTGTGTGTGTGTGTGTGTGTGTGTGTGTGTGTGTGTGTGTGTGTGTGTGTGTGTGTGTGTGTGTGTGTGTGTGTGTGTGTGTGTGTGTGTGTGTGTGTGTGACTAATTATCCTTATTGACTCAGATTGCCTGCAGCAAATGGACTGCCCATACTGTACTTTGTATTGTTATTGCACGGCACTACTTCTAGCCAAACACTAGATGTCAGTGTTGTATCTGTGTTTTTACTGTATCAAGGTGGAATGAATGAAAGTCCCACATAGGCCTATAATATGCAATATCCCAGAGAGTTGGTACTACTAGTACCATCATCACAATTACACTGCTGGCTTTAAAACTATAATGTGCACATATAATCAATAATATAGCAAAGAGAAAGCCCATATCCAAAGTATAGGCAATAGGCATGTTACATTGTCACTATTTCTGAAAGAGTCTGCAGCCAGCATCGACAGCTGTTGACGGTTATTTGCGGCGTATAGACCTGGAATGATTTTGGTCAAGCTCCAGATAAGCAATGCACCACTGCTTTCCCAAGGTGTAGGTAGACATTCCCCTAATGTGAGCCATATAGAGTAAAGCGCCGCGGCTGTGGGGGTACTGATCACCTCGCATCGGCCGGGGCAGATAACACAAGAAGAACACTCAGTCCAGATCTTTTTACAGATCTTCAGATTACACCATGCAGGACAAACATGGTTTCTGGATACATCTGTGTGCCCTATAGGCAGAAACTCCCACACATTTTTACCTCTCTTGGAAAGCTTCCGCAGAGAGAGAGAGAGAGAGAGAGACTTGAGCTACTCCGGTGTACAGCCGATCGAGTCACGTGAGAATAGCAGATCCACAAGCTTGTAGATCGGCCATTATTCGCCGCATATGACACTGCCATCATGATGAAGTCCATCTATAAAAAAAAAATATCCATTTATTTTGAGGAGGCCTCACGATGCGTGTTGTGTCGTTGCGTATAGGTGCCAAGAAGCTGCCAGCCGCCCATCCCCCGTCCCCCCCCCCCCCTTCCCCCCGTCCCCTCCCGGCCACCCCATGTCTGGGGGCTGGCACAGCATTAAGGGTGTTAAGGCTGTTTTGGGGCCTGTCAAAATCTCATCGCGGCGAGGAAGCGGTCTCCGTAGGGATGCTGAGGGGGTGCCAGGGGAGGGGGGGTGGGGGGGGGGGCGAGGGGGTACCAGGGCACGGCAGGGGGGAGAAACCACAGACTTTTTTTTAAGATGTCCCGGCAGCTCCTCGGTTCATAATAATGAGGAGGGGTAGAAAATAAATCCCATTCTTGTTATCCAGATTAATGTTACAACAATGCACTTTTGTCCAACTTCTTTTTCCTTCTTTCTTTCCTAATGTATTTATTTATTTGGTTTTGCTTGTATTATTAAAACCCTTTGCTGCTCATGTGGGTTTATTTGGCATAATATCGGTGTGCTCTGACCCGTTTATTATATTTTTTATTTAATTTTTTATAGGAGAACGATTATGTCAGAGCTAATAGCTATATAGGCTTATATCCTCCATGCTGTTTTAGCCTGGGCTTATAAACAAGACACACACACACACACACACACACACACACACACACACACACACACCTTTACTTGTGCCTCCCACGATTGTAGGCTATATTGCGTCAGGCAGAAACCTCTAATCTCCATAGTTTAATAACTCTTCATGGACGTGCAGAGAGTGTTCGAGAGGCAGGGGCTGAAATTCCGTAAAAGAGGGCACTTTTGGAAGAAAATAGCTTGTAGATCAGCTATTTTACCGGGCGCGACCCGAGCCCGCAGCACTCTTTGGCTATACTGGAGATGCGGCGATGACATGGATTTCTAAACACACTCTTTCAATGCAAAAATGTTCAAGATCAGGAGAGATCAGAAAAAAGCAATTATCGGCGTATATAAGGAGAGGAGGGCATTTTGCATTTCTTTAACTATAGTACATGCTGCATTCATGGTCTGGAAAGGGCAGTTGTTTTACAGACGGGTAAAAGGGCAGGTACGGGGGGGGGGGGGTGGGGGGGCACAACTTTAGAATGATTGTGTGTGTGGAGGAGGGCTGCCTAGAGGCGCGCATGCAGAAAATGTATAACTAATTTGTGCACGGTAATGAGCAGGCTAATAATGTCTGGTATATGCTATACCTTAGAATAGATGTACAGTATAGGCGAGCGTCAACGAGCACCAGCTGGACACACACCCGCGCGTGATGCATTTGGCCCGCGGGCTGCCAGTTGAATTCCCCTGCTGTAGACCTACTACTGCAGTGTCGCACAAAAGTAGCAGATCCACACGCTTGAGATCGTTTTAGTCAGAGCTTGTAGATCTGCTACTTTTGCTGTTTTTTAATTTCATTCCTCAAAATCAACCATTTTGGAGATATGAGGTTTTCACCCGACAATCAATCCTGACTGATATTTATTTGACAATTTGATGTTAAAAAACACAGCTTTGCTCCTTAAGGCAAAACAGCACCAAAAAAGTCAGAGGGAAAAAAAGCAATGAAGTAATCCGTAAAACCTTATTTATTTCCATTGTGGTCCCATAGGGAAGGGGATTACTTAATACTATCTTGTGCAATATCTTCCCATTTGTGATCATTTAAAAATCTTGATAAATAAATAACACCAAAAAAAATCGTAATTATCGTGCTATATTTATTGCTTGTTAGATCGTCTGAGCCTATTATCACAAAATGTTGACAACCCGTGGCTGCTGTCAATTACGGCAATCAAGATCCCGAAAGCCCGGCATTATATAGAGGCATGATTTGTTGGCTGGTGTCTCTGTGACGTCAATCTGGTTCTGTCAGGGAACCAACAAGGATTACAATTTACAATTTACAATTTACAATTTAGGCATTTAGCAGACGCTCTTAATCCAGAGCGACTTACATTTAAGCAAGAACAAAGCATGGGAATACATCACATAAAAAGCATTTATCATGAAACATGCGTAAGCTAAGAAAGTAACAGTGGAATATTTATATAGTGAAACTATACATACACTATACATATAAACTATACATCTTTACTACTATGCTATATATGTGTACTATGGCGTGCTATGACTACATACAATACAATTACAGTGCTGTCTACATAACATGCTATAAGTCTGTATCAAATGCTATATAATCCAACAGAAATGCTATCTAAGGGTTTAGGGTAAGTGCTAAGGGCCATGATGGAGTCTGAAAAGGTGGGTTTTCAGGCTACGGCGGAAGATTGGGAGTGATGCTGCAGTTCTGACTGCAATGGGAAGTGCATTCCACAGTTTTGGAGCCAGAAGGGAGAAGAGTTTGGGACGTGTGGAGCGTTGTCCCGGCGTTTTTAGTGAGGGTACTTCCAGCTTCCCTGCGTTGGCTGATCTGAGTGCGCGGGAGGGTTTGTAGGGTTCAATCATACTTGTAAGATATGGGGGAGCCATACCTTTGGTTGCTTTGAATGCCAGCATCAGAGTTTTGTATTCTGTGCGGGCAGCGACCGGGAGCCAGTGGAGGGAGCGGAGCAGGGGGGAGACATGTGAGAATTTTGGCTGGTTGAAGACCAAGCGAGCTGCTGCATTTTGGATCAGCTGGAGAGGCTTAAGTGCACATGCTGGTAGGCCAGTAAGGAGGGAGTTACAGTAGTCGAGTTTTGATAAGACTGTTGTCTGGATTAGGAGCTGGGCTGATTCCTGGGTGAGGAACGGTCTAATTCGTCGTATGTTATAGAGTGTGAACCTACAGGATCGAGTGACAGCTGTGATGTGAGGTTTGAACGAGAGCTGACTGTCCAGGACAACACCAAGATTCCTGGCTGTTGGGACAGACGTTACCAGGGCGTTGTCTACGGAAATAGTTAGCTCCCGCATAGGGCAGGACTTAGCTGGGAAGAAGAGAAGCTCAGTCTTGTCTGGGTTCAGCTTGAGATGGTTGGAGGACATCCACTGTGAGATGTCAGCCAGGCATGCAGTGATGCGCTCTTCCACCTGAGTGGTAGAGGGGGGGAAGGATAGGAACAGTTGTGTGTCATCGGCGTAGCAGTGATAGGATATATTGTGGGCAGAGATGATAGTGCCAAGGGATTTAGTGTACAGTGAGAAAAGGAGGGGACCAAGTACAGATCCCTGTGGGACCCCAGTTTGGAGGGTTCGGGGGGATGATAACAGACCTTTCCAGGAAACCTGGTAGGTCCGGTCGGTGAGGTAGGAGGAGAACCACTTTAGTGCCGTTCCACCAATGCCTAGCTCCGCTAGGGTGTCTAGGAGCAGCTGGTGGTTCACTGTGTCAAATGCTGCTGATAGGTCTAGGAGAATCAGTACTGCAGAGTGGGAAGCAGCTTGGGCAGCATGTAGTGCTTCTGTGACTGCCAGCAGGGCAGTTTCTGTGGAGTGGGCCTTCTTGAATCCGGACTGGTTGGGATCCAGCAGGTTGTTCTGTGAGAGATGGAGAGAGAGCTGTTTGGAGACGACACGTTCAATGGTTTTAGAAATAAATGAAAGGAGTGATACCGGTCTGTAGTTCTTGACATCTGAAGGGTCAAGGGTTGGTTTTTTGAGGAGTGGTGTTACTCTGGCTGACTTGAGGGCAGATGGGACGCAGCCTGAGGTTACTGAGGTGTTGATGATGGAGGTGATGAAGGGGAGCAGATCAGGTGCGATGGTTTGGAAGATTGGAGACGGGACAGGGTCAAGAGGGCAGGTGGTGGGTCTAGAGGATGTCACTAGTTGTAGAACCTCGTCTGGGGAAAGAGGAGAGAAGGAGGACATGCATGGTATGTTGGGGTTAGTGTTGGTTGAGTCGGATGCTACTTTATGTGGGAGGGGAGGAAAGGAGCTGCTGATATCATCAACCTTCTTCTCGAAGTAGTTGACAAAAACATCAGCAGTGAGGGATGAAGGTTGAGTGGGGGGAGGGGGTTTAAGGAGGGAGGTGAAAGTGGAGAAGAGCTTCCTTGGGTTAGAGGTACAGGATTGGATCTTGGTGTGGTAGAAAGAGGTTTTAGCAGTGGTTAGTGAGTGGGCAAAGGCAGAGAGGAGTGAGTGAAAGTGTGAAAGGTCATCTTGTAGCTTCGTCTTGTGCCACTTTCTTTCGGCTGCCCTTAGAGGTGTTCGTTCAGATCTGAGAGTTTCAGATAGCCAGGGAGCCGGTGGACATGAGCGAGCTGGCCTGGATGAGATTGTGTGTGTGTGTGTGTGTGTGTGTGTGTGTGTGTGTGTGTGTGTGTGTGTGTGTGTGTGTGTGTGTGTGTGTGTGTGTGTGTGTGTGTGTGTGTGTGTGTGTGTGTGTGTGTGTGTGTGTGTGTGTGTGTGTGTGTGTGTGTATGTATCCCATTTATACCTGAGGACGATTCTACAAATATCTTCTAAATCATGACAGTTTTCAGAAAAAAGCCCATGTTTCAATGTCAGTGGTTCTCAAAGTTTTTCAAGTCAAGGACCCCAAAAATGATATGAATTTGGCCGCCGACCACAATCAGAAAATATGTTGTTCCAGCCCAGGACCTCTCCCATGAGCAAAGATTTGAGTTAAAAAAAACGTTCGCTCTAAAAGAATATATATTCAAAGATTCGTGCCACATTTTCACGATAAAAAAAACAAAACAGATCTACAAGCTTGTGGTTCTGCTATTTTTCTATAGCTAAAGTATAACATAATGCTTAAAAACACCCAAAAGGTGTTCCCCGTCCAGAATGGGATATATGGTGTAATGCTGTTTTTCATTATTTTCACTTGGGTTTTGAATGAAATCACGCTCATGTGATTTGTGAACATGCCAACTGACAAGCACTAGAAGTGTAAATTAGGGACTATAGCCTATATATACTCTGGGAAAACACTGTGTGTGCGTGTGTGTGTGGGTGTGTGTGTGTCCTCAAAGTGGGGGGGGGGGGTCCCGAGCGAGAGTAGCAAAACTAAGAATGACAGTCTTTTTAACCATTTCATCCATTTATAATATTGGCTATTCAAAAATGTGTTAAAATTAGAGTTACATTCACATTGATTTTACAATATAAATTGGGGGTTCCAGAGATAGAAATGAGAGAGAGGGATAGAGGGAGGGGGGGAGAGAGAGAGAGAGAGAGGGGGAGGAGGAGAGAGAGGGAAGGAGAGAGAGAGAGAGAGAGAGAGAGAGAGAGAGAGAGAGAAGCCCCAACAATTATGGGGCCTCTGTATGGAGTTGCTGGCTTGTTTATATGCTGTAATGTTGTGTCAATGCCAAGCTCACTCCAACAAGCCCCGGGGCCAGGTGTTTTTGATTGTGCTATAAGTGTGTTGGAGCACAGAGTCAGCAGCACGATTCTGGCTCCGTGGGATACATGGGATCGTTGCTGGAAGGAAAGCAACGCGTGGTGATGATGATGATGATGATGATGTGTACCAGAAGAGACTGGGTGGGAAGTTTTTTTGGGACGCTTTGTTTGTTTATCTGTGTGTGTGTGTGTGTGTGTTTGTTATCTGCGTGTTTGTTTGTTTGTTTGTCTGTCTGTTTGCGCTGACAGAATTGTGTCAGAAACACCAGGGAGCTTCCCTATTTGATCACTTATAGTGCAGTGGTTCCCAAACCCCTTTTTCATTTCAAGGAACTCCATAACTCTAAAATAAGCTTCTACTAATGTAACCAAATGGAACCTTTTATAAGGTTCCATTTTGGTTAGAGACTGAACCAGAGCGATAGCCCCGCCCCCCAGTATTCATTTCAGTGGATGTTGCTCAGTGGCGTTTTGAAGCACCCGGAAGAACCGTCTACTTCTGCATTTGCCCTTAGAGTATATATAAATAGAGACGGCACCCAGAGGAAACCCTGAGGCGAAATGGACATAGTGGCCAAATTTGGTATTGCAGCGTGGGCCCAAACACATGAACGTGCTGGTCCGTTGACTATCATTGTGCACATTCACGACGGACGCACGCTCGTGCACGTTCGTGCACGTTCAACGGCAGCGCGTTCATGTGTTTGGGCCCAATCACTATTGCAATCCATCCCAGAATGCACTCTGTTTCTACCCAGAAGGAGGAGTGAAATCGCCTCATGCGCTTTTGAGCAACCTAATGCAAGTGAATGGAAGGAGAACTCGGATGCCATCTCTATTCATATATACTCTAAGCATTTGCCAAACTAATTTTGGTGGTCAAATGCGGAAGTGCAGAGGGGGCACGGTGGCACAGTCGGTAGTGCTGTCGCCTCACAGCTAGAAGGTCCTGGATTCGATTCCCGCTGAGGACGCCGTGGGCGCAGGGGGCGTGTTCTCTCCTCCGCATCATCAGTGCCCATACCCGAGGCGAGGTTGGCGAAAGGGCTTTCCTGTGTGGAGTTTCAATGTTCTCCCCATGTCCCCTAGGGTAGGTTCCCCCACTTGTTCTCCCTGTGTCCCCTAGGGTAGGTACCCTCACATGTTCTCCCCGTGTCCCATAGGGTAGGTACCCTCACATGTTCTCCCCGTGTCCCCTAGGGTAGGTACCCTCACATGTTCTCCCCGTGTCCCCTAGGGTAGGTACCCTCACATGTTCTCCGTGTGTCCCCTAGGGTAGGTACCTCACATGTACTTCCTGTGTCCCCTAGGGTAGGTACCCCCACATGTTCTCCCCGTGTCCCCTAGGGTAGGTACCCTCACATGTTCTCCCCGTGTCTCCTAGGGTAGGTACCCTCACAAAAACATGCAGTAATCCTGGTCTATATACTGCCTCCCCCTGGCCAGCTGGGGCACCTGGTGGAGGGGAAAGGAACTGGTCGGAATAACGTGTTCCTTCCACGCGCTACGTCCTACCGTGGAAACTCCCCCCCTGTCAGGTGAAAAGAAGCAGCTTGGACTCCTCATGCATAGAAGAAAGCATGAGGTCAGTCCGCTGCACCATGTTCCAGAAAAGAACAGGCAAGAGATGGACCTTCCGAGACCGAGCCACAGGTACTGTACGTCAGCTGGACTACATACTTGTGAGGCGAAAGTGGAGGAGCTTTCAGCAATGTGGGCTCTGACCATCGTGTGGTCTCCATGAGGGTGCGACTTAGCCTCAGGGTCCCCAAGCCAAGCCCCAAGATCCGGCACGACTGGAAGGCATTCGCAGCCGACCCAGGCCTGCAAGCCAGGTACACGGAGGAGGTTAGGAAGCGCTTCCGGCAGCTGGACAAGGGAGCTGAGCCCAGCAGCGAATATGAGAGATTCGTTGTTGCGAATGAGGAGGCGACCAGACTGTGCATGCCAATGCTAGACAAAGCCAGAGTGTCCATGCGGTCCAGACATCCGGAGGTTGTAGCTGCACGCAGCAGGGTGGAGGAAGCACGGCTCAACTTTGAGCGCGAACCAACCGTGGAGACACGTGTTGTACTGAATGAAGCCAAGCAGTTTCTCTTCAGTACATACGACACCATAAAAGGAGAGGAACTGATGGAGAGCGTACAAAGAGTGCAGGCAGCGCATGGTGAACGGCAATATGGGGAGGCCTGGAAAGTCATCAATGAGATGACTGGGCGGAAAAGAGCTAAGGAGGGAAAGGTGGAGGGACACAGCCCAGAGGACAGGGTGATTACCTGGTTCGGCCACTTCCAGGGGCTCCTGGGTACAGCAGAGGATGGAGTTGAGGAGGATGTGCCGGCAATCCTCCAGGGCCTGGACATCGAAGATGGTCCCTTTACGACCAGTGAGCTTTCCAAGGCGAAATCCACAGTGAGGGAGGGCAAGAGTGCTGGGCCAGATGGCATACCCCCAGAGGTCCTAAAGAACTGTGACCTTGATGACCTCACCCTGGAGTTTTGCAACCTGTCACTAATGAACAACAAACAGCCTGAAATATGGTCTCTGTCCAACATCATTCCAGTGCCTAAAGCTGGGGACCTCTCAAAGCCGGACAACTACCGAGGCATCAGCCTGACTTGTATCACTGCAGAATGATACTAAACAGGATACGGCATGCCATCGACCCTCTCCTTCGGCTGGCTTTGGCTTCAGAGAGGGGAGAACTACCATAGCACAGATCTTGGCACTGAGGAGAATGATTGAGGAGGTGAAGAAGGATAACTTGACTGCTGTACTCTGCTTCATCGACTTCAAAAAGGCGTTTGACTCGATTCACAGAGGCACAATGGTGAACATCCTTAAGGCCTACGGTGTCCCTCCCAACTTGCTCCGGGCAATAGAGTCCATGTATGCAAGAACAAGGGCCTAGGTGGTGACCCCAGATGGTAACAGCGAGGAGTTTGATATCCGGGCCGGGGTAATGCAGGGGGATACCCTAGCCCCTTTCCTCTTCATCATAGTCCTGGACTATGCACTCAGGAAAGCCATCAGTGGACGAGAGCAGGATCTTGGCTTCACCCTAACACCAAGGAGGTCAAGACGACATCCCAAGGTAGTCCTGACATATCTGGACTATGCGGATGACATTGGCCTGCTCTCCGACAACGTGGAACAAGCTCAGGAACTCCTGAACAGAGTGGAGCTGGAGTGTGCCAAAGTTGGCCTTAGGCTAAATGCCAAGAAAACTGAGGTTATCACCTACAACATCTCACCGGAACGTCCACCTCTCACAACAACAGGAGGCACGGTGCTGAAGGAAGTCAAGGACTTCAAGTACCTGGGCTCATGGGTCAACTCAACCGAGCAAGATCTGAAAGTGAGGAAGGCACTTGCATGGAGGGCCCTGAATGGCATGACCAGTGTATGGAACTCCAATCTCCCCCGACAAATCAAACTCAGCTTCTTCTATGCAACAGTGGAGTCTGTTCTCTTATACGGCAGTGAATGCTGGACCCTGAAGCCAACCCTGCAGAAGTCCCTTGACGGGTGCTACACCAGAATGCTGCGTGCAGTACTTAACATCAGCATGACTGTACATGTCACTAACAAGACTCTGTATGAGGGATTACCAAGGGTGAGCCAGAAAATAGCAGCCAGGAGAATGAGATTAGCAGGACACTGCCAAAGGCATCAAGAACTGCCAGCCAGCAAAGTGGTGCTCTGGGAACCAACACACGGGCATCGATCACGAGGACGTCCCACGCTAACATACGTGGATGTACTCAAGAGCGATGCAGGAGTGCAAAGTACCAACGAACTGGCCGGATGTATGGAGAATCGGGATGATTGGAAACGATGATGGAGGGCTCGTCTGAGGACGACCTAGAGAGAGGGTGAAAAGAATGGGTGCAAAATCGTGGGATAAAAATTCTATAAGAAAAAGCTATGATGACTAAAACTAGTCATTTTATATTTGGTTGCATGCTGAAAATAGCTGGTCTACAACAGTGTTGGGGAAGTTACTTTTAAAAGTAAGGAATTATAGTTATCGTTACTTTAAAAAAAAAGTAATTTGTTACTTTACTTTACATTAAATTATGAAAGTAACTACTTTACTTTACTTAAAAAATATATAATATAAAAAACGATTTAAAAGAAGGTTTTTTGTGATGAATTAATCTCAATTAATCGCATATCAACAGGCCTATTTGACCTGATCATCAGTGAGCTTTTTTTCGAATGGATTTGGATACGAGTGAATCAATGAATAGTGACTACATAAGCATAGGCAATTAAAAAAGTAGTAATAATAATAATAGTGATAATATTATTATTTATATAATGCTTCTCTGAGTACTTAAAGACGCTTTTCAAGGGGAACTAAGACTATGGAATAAAATAAATGAAAGTGGAATGAGATAGCTAGAGAAATAGTCTAGAGGTGTGTTTGAACTTATAGGTGGTGGCTGGCATGTCTTGTGAGTTTTGGCAAGTGCATAGTTTTGACAGGTCTGCCTGCTGTGGACATTGAAACCCTGACCATTAAACACGGGCAGACGCAACAATACAGTCTATCATTCATTGTGAAGCCAGCAACATGTTGATGCAAACAGACGTGTACAGTAGCTGTTCGGCCTGCTCCAAATGATATTCCCATTCGTCTGTGTCTGCCCGTGTACACGCAGCATCGAGTGTGAGGGAACGGGGAACGGATGGAAAGTACCATAGTGTTATTAAGGAGGACTCCTTGGCTTCTAACGATATGGACCAGAGTTAAACTAATGTTAGCTCCCATGCTAACTAGTTGCTACCCTCGTCAGAAACAACACCACCATCCAGATCGGGTGGAAGCTGCTGATATCACTTTGCTTGTGCCCGTGGATGGGAAATGAGATTTAAAAGGCTATAGAAGCGTGGATGAAAGCACAGATGTGCAATAAAGTCGTGTCGTGACTTGTATTTGCGTGTGTATTCCGTCTGACGACGAGTGGTTTATGCTGCTAGTGCGTTGTTGTGTGTTGTCGCTGCTGGCTGCTGAGTGCTGATGCATATTTAAGAGCGTCATAAGCATGCGCCCGTCCTGCGCTGGAAGTAGCAGATATACAAGTTATCTACCGGTCGCAATGCACAGTGCTTTGGGCTTGTACATCTGTGTTTTTCCCGCAGTTAGTTGAGAGGCAGAGCACAAACGAAACTGTCAACACAGAGAGCGCTCTCTCAGCAGCAGTCAGCACAGAGACGCCTGTATGACAGTCTGACTCACGGAGCGAAGTTGACATAATAACGCTATAACGCGGTTAACACACGCACAGTAATTATAGCGCCGTTATGGAATGGGAAATGTAAAGCGTTAGGTTACAAATTATTGCAAATAGTAGTTTTGTTATGTAACGTAACGCGATATAAGGGCGTTAGTCACAACACTGGTCTACAAGTTGTAAAATCTGTGTAAAATCAGCCATTACGACGACATCAAGGCCCGCCAAAACACATTTTAGTCGACTAAATCAACTGTGTGTGTGTGTGTGGAAGGGGGGGGGGCTTTGTAACGTTCCGGGGAGCGTGCACAAGACACGGGACGAACTTCCCAGCATGCATTGTGGGTCACACAATCCCTTTTGTGTATCGCTTTATTTGTGTTTTTATTATTCTTATTTTTTTTGCCATGGGATTGCATTGTTCTTTTATGGGTTATGTTTAGTTGCCGTTTATTTTATGTGTTGCGTTTTTTAGGTCACCGCGAACGAGAGAGGGGTGATGGCAGAGAGCCCCCCCCCCCAAAACTCGCTTTTCTGTGCTTGGTGAGTTTAGTGGGTTTGTTTGGGGGCGTTTTGTGAGCTGTTTGCTTACAATAAAAAACTATTCCTATAAAAACACTTTGGATCAGAAACCCCACCAGCCATTACAATAGGTCAAGTGGTTCTCAAAGTGGGTTCCAAGGACCCCCTCAGGGGTTCCTTGAGGGGGATCCGGAAAAAGAAGTCAAGAGACTCCACTGCAATAGGTTTTGGATATTTTCCTTGACAATAACTAGACCGCTATGTGGGAAAGGACCCCTTTTGACATGAGGACAATAACAAAAAGTGGACGTGAATTAAGGGGGCAGAAAATGATCCATTTGAGTGGAGAGGGCGAGGGGTGTCATCCACACCAGTCACTTAACTGACTTCACGAAGACTGTTTGTCTTCCTGTTCGTCTTTCTTCTCCGGCAGCATGAAACAAAACAACATTAGGAAAGAGGGCCATGACCAATGGAGAATGTATCACACTCTGGCAAACATTTACGGACCGCAGATGGTCCTGGTTGGCTTGTGTATACATCCCTGTCTGTCAGCCTCTACAGGTGCCGCCGCACCGGCTAATAAAAAGCAGAGCGTGTGTGTGTGTGCGTGTACACATGTTAGAACAGTGGACCCCAAATTTTGATGGATTTTTAAGACCTTTTCAAAAAGGAAAATAAAATAAAAAGACCATTACTGCAACAAAAGTAATCAACAAACTTAGCTATAATAATTGGTCAAACATTGGCCAAATTGTCAAATAATAAGAAAGAGGCAACCATTATGATAAAAGCCGATTTACAAGCTCACAACACCTTGCAAAGTGAGACGTTGTGAGCTTTTAGATCTGCTATTTTTGAGTGGTGCATACACTCCTATTGACAGCTATGTGTGTCCCTGGCTGGCTGGCTGGCTGGCTGGCTGGGTCTCTCCCTAGCTGGCTGGGTGGCTGGGTCTGTCCGAGCACGAAAATAGCGTTTGGTTGGTTTTCACCACCAAGTGTCACTGTTGTGCAGCCTAACACCCCTGGGCGTTCCTGGGGGTCTGGATGTTCCGGGGACCCCCTTGTCTGCGTGTCACTCCCCTTCTCTCCCTACCTCTTTCCTGTCCATCTTCACTATAAATAAAGGCAGAAAAGCCAAAAACAAATAAAAAATAAATAAATAACAGACGTTCCTTCACACGATGATCAGCCATGCATCTCATTCAGGGGGTCCACACAATGAGGTCTCCAGGTGCGCCGAACACCACTCTCCACTCACAGAGATCTGTACATGTTTTCCCCCCATGAAAAAGTAGCAGGCTAAATATGTCATCACCAATGCTTGTAGAAATGTGACGCAATGCAATGTCTAAGCCCCATAGCTGGATTTGCATTTCTACTGGGACAATCTTATAGCCTATACTAGTGTATACTGAGCACACTTGGGGGGGGGGGGGGGAGGCGAGCCATTTAAATGTCATGGCTGAAACATCCCTGCTACTCTAAAGTCTAAATAGATAACTCGTAACTTCTTGGCTGTGACTGTAGGAAGGATATACTTGGTGGATATCCACACTGAATACCTCAGAGTGGCTCTCAGGGCTTTGAGGTATGACGACATTATTTATCATCATCATCGTTACGCCATGAGGGGAGTTCTTCTGATCAACGGCGATTTATAAAAAAAGGGGATGAATACAGATAACACAATTACACAGTAGTTTAAACAATACTCGACTTGCACGCAGATGTCAGCACTGTCTGCAGTGCACACACGCACGCACAGACATCAGTGCTTGTTATATACATATGCACACACAAAAATACAAAATAATTCTCCTCCTGACCTATACAACGTACATCTCCTGCAACACATTAAAAGGTCAAGATCCTGACAAAGCTCCAAAGAGTCCACGTTTTCTCCCAACAGCGTTTATCAATTGACTCCCAACAGCGTGACCTTTATTCAATCAACTTCAACATGATGACGGCTTCCTTCTAGGCTATCTCTCCCTGACTGGGGTCGCCTGTTTTGTTGTGCACAAAAAAAGGAAGTACGCAGAGTTCAACATATCGTCACTTTTCACGCAGAAACCTCTTATCTCCATATTTAACTCATTTAGACCTGAGAACTGATTCTACATTCTAAATCATGACAGTTTTCAGTATGTTTCTGCATCAGTGGTTCTCAAGCTAGCCTATTTCATGTCAAGGACCCCCAGAATTATGTAATTGGCCATGGACC
This sequence comes from Protomyctophum parallelum, assembly GCF_964188405.1. Taxonomy (NCBI): domain Eukaryota; kingdom Metazoa; phylum Chordata; class Actinopteri; order Myctophiformes; family Myctophidae; genus Protomyctophum; species Protomyctophum parallelum. The sequence goes on from NC_139699.1 coordinate 21,754,577, forward strand.
CCAATGTCAAAATATGTGAAAAATGTGAGCTCTGAAAGAATATATATTCAAAGATTTGCACCACATGTTCACGATTTTTCAAAAATAGAAGATCTACAAGCTCGGAAACCGAGATCCGGGAAGTGAATTATTGCTATGTAACGGATAGTTATTTAATTCACCCAAAACTTACATTTTGTAACCGAGGATCATATCGTTTAGAGAAATGAGACGCAAATCTAGCTTGTTTTGAGCCAAAAAGAAGAATCTGAGATATTACAAGTCTAAAAACTGCTCATAGACAGCATAAGACTGCGGAATTTTCATCCATCCATCCATCTTCAACCGCTTATCCATAGTCGGGTCGCGGGGGCAACAGCTCCACCAGAGTGCTCCAGACTTCCCTCTCCAGAGTAACATTTGTGACTTGCTCCTGGGGGATTTCGAGGCGTTCCAAGGCCAGTGAGTCGATGTATTTCCTCCAACTGCGCCTCGGTCTGCCCCGGGGTCTCCTCCCAGTGGGACGTGCGTCGAGGACCTCCCTAGGGAGACGCCCGAGAGGCATCCTACCAGATGCCCGAACCACCTAAGCTGGCTCCTTTCCAGGCGAATGAGCAGCGGTTCTACTCTGAGTCTCTCTCGTGTGACTGAACTTCTCACCCTATATCTCTAAGGGAGATGCCAACCACACGTTGAAGAAAACTCATTTCGGCCGCTTGTATTCGCGACCTTATTCTTTCGGTCATGACCCACACTTCATGACCAAAGGCGCAAAAAGGCGATCTCGGCAAGGTGGGCGTTTGGACCAGAAGGCGGGGAAAGCCATTTAAATGTCATGGCTGAAACATCCCTGCTACTATAAAGTCTAAATGGATAACACGTAACTTCTTGGCTGTGACTGTAGGAAGGTAGCCTGGTAGAACCACTCCCCCTGCTGGACAACATTTGCATTCTGCCAGCTGGGTGAGTCTGGGATCTCTCAGACAGAGACGATGTACTCCAGTAGAATTCTGGCCGGAGCGATACGCGGCTGTATGGGGCCGCTAGAGGCGGGATCAACGCGAGACTTATGACATATTGAAGCGCTGCTACAGCGCAATGTAAACACAACCTAACAAGACTACAACTCAAAATTATTATGGAGATATCAGATTTTTGTCCCGCTGCTTCTGGGTTCATCATTTCTGCCTGAGAGATCCCAGATCCAGGCAGGAGGAGGGAACTTGTGAACTCAGTACTGCCGCAATCTGGCGGAGTCAGGTTAGTAGGAAGGATCCTTGGTGGATATCCACGCTGAATACCTCAGAGTGGCTCTCGGGGCTTTGAGGTATGACGACGCAGCAACATCGGTGATACATTTAAACTGTTATATATTTTTTTGTTGTAAATCAATGCTGTATACCTCGGCATCCGAGATCATGTGAGAAGGAAATAGCAAATAGACAAGCTCGGTTATAATTAAAAAAAATGAATGGTTTTGGACATACAAGGTTTTCACCCGACAGCGACGAAATTGTCTTCAGCTGTATGTGCTGTATGTATATGATTACTATATGGAGCATTTTTCACTGACACACCTTACTCAAATTCCCACACAGGACTCTCACATTTAACCCCCCCCCCCCCTCGCAAAAGAGATTGTGCTTTCATTAAACCTCCTTGGAGATCAGATGAAGCGTTCCGATTCAATCCAGGGGTTTTTGGCAGCTGAATGGCACTTAAGCCCCTAAAGATGACAGCAATATACGCATGACATTATATATATATATTTATATTTATATGAAGATACGCAGACTTTTGCTGTACCAAACCATTGACTGTAAAAAATATGGACAAAGCGTTCCCCGGGTCTAACATGAACGTAAAATGAAGCCTGTAATGATATGCTAATTCCTGATGTAAGTCGCCATCTTTTGGTACCAGCTGGCCATTGGCTGGCTCCGTTTTGTACCAGCTGGTCATTGGCTGCCCAGACAACGAGGCGGGACTTCCCCCCTTCTTCTCCGTTGGTTTTTATTTTGACTCGAGTGGGAGGAGAAGACTCTTGAGTGGGAGGGGAATCCCGATCATAGACTGTAACGGTAGCCACGCCCCTCAGAACATACGCGACTTTATGGTCATTTTTTTAATTAATGGGACCATAATTTTCCAAAAAGAATATTATGACATTAGAAATGAGACTTTAAACTAGTGACTGGAAGAAGAAAGTATTCATGACCATGTTTTTTAAGGTAATACAGTCTAGGTGAAGTTGGGCCAAAATATATGGGCCTCTATGGAGCTATGGGGCTTTTTGGGTCCAGTCCAGCGCCACAACAGGCCATTATATGAACTACCGATTTCAAATGAGGCTTCACGAAATATCTGGCTGACTGCCCCCCTGTACCAAACAGAATGATGCTTCAGTCATTTACCCCCACTAGTCCCTCTCAATATGTCAGCGCCTGCTCTCGTCATTTCCAGGAGGAACGTCACCGTCGGACAGAGAAACCCTGTATCTCCCGTTTTATTTTTTGTGTCTAAATTAATGTCTTACATTGTCATTAATATTACATTTCGTTTGTCCCTTTTATTAGGGTACTGTAGGTACCCTCACAAAAAACCACAATAATCCTGGTCTCTAAACTGCCTCCCCCTGGCCAGCCGGGGCACCTGATGGAGGGGAAAGGAACTGGTCGGTGAACGTGTTCCTTCCACGCGCTACGTCCATCCGGCCGGGGAAACTCCCCCCCCTGTCAGGTGAAAAGAAGCAGCTTGGACTCCTCATGCATAGAAGGAAGCATGAGGTCAGTCCGCTACTTTTTGAAAAGTCTATGAGGAAAATTAACAGGGGATTATTTTCCGGGTCTCTCGAGGGGCGGGACTGCAACGCTCTATACGGTGGATTTATATGAAACAAAAACTTTACAGATAGAAGCTTTCCGTACAGCTGCAATGTTTGACGTTGTTTAATACAGGGGTTCTCAACGTATTTGGCTGGGGACCCCCGGAAATGCTTTGGCCATATCCCGCTTATTACATCACTACCTAACATAAACACAACAACAAAGTATTCCATAAGTTCGTGCTGCCCAGCTGCAGGGCTGGAGCACTGTCGGAAAACAAGGAAGTTAGTTGATCAAATAGAATCCATTTTCGGGTACTGCTTTGTCTATTTCTCGCTCAAATGTTTTCAAAAACATTTTTGAGAGCAATGTTTAGCTGTAAATGTCATTTAGTGTGCGTTTACATGGCTGTCATGTTGGATTGGAAACAGCAGTAAATCAAGCACGCAGCTGGTGCTCCGAGGGTTTGATTAGGCAGCGATCTGTTATAGAGCGGAGCGGTCATTATCTAGAAAAAACAGACTGCTGAATTCAGTGATTGCACCAATCAGAATCAAGCATTCAACCAAGCCATGTAATAAAATTATATGGGACTTTTCTGTTTGGATGAATGGGCTGTCTATGGGAAATTGCACCTAAGGGACACTGATTTTAGATATTTTAGATTTTAGCAGTGAGTCCAGTCACTTCCTTCCTGGACTACAATTCCCATAATGCTTGCAGGTGCCCTGAGATGCACATGTAGTCCACGAAGTAATATGCATATTGTAATATATGTATATAAGTAATATGCATATTACTATAATAATATAATATATCAGAATTTTGAATACACGACTTCTACTTATAATGGAGTATACTTCTACATTTATTACAGTATTGCTACTTTTTACTTAAGTAAACAATTGAGTTTCCATGAACCGCTGAAAAGTAACCGTTTTGTTTTTTTGGGGGGGGGGACGAGACGACGACACATACGAGGTTTCCAACTCCCACCTTTCCTTTCCAGGATAAGCCGCGCGCTGCGCTCACCGACGTGTCAGGGAGAATTTACATTGAGAAGTGTTCTGGAGTGCTTCAACATGCCCTGGGCCCTGTCTCTTCCCTCTTGGAGAGGACAGCTAGAGCTCCCACACAGTCAAAGCTGGCTTTGGTTAACACATGTAGACCTGAGAGGGACCGTGTCTGTGTCGCTTTTAACTTATAACCATTATTTCAAACTTGGAGCTGTTGAAAAATAGCAGACCTACAAGCTCATAGCCGAGCTTGTAGATTTGCTATTTTTGGAAAAGATCCTGAAAACGTGTGCAATTCTTTGAATATATAGATTATTTTACAGTGAATGTTTTTAACGCAAATATGCTTCTGGGGGTGTACCGGCTGGAACATTTTTGGGGTCCTTGACATGAAGTAGTTTGAGAATCACTGACATAGAAAACTGTCTGATTTAGAATGCATTTGTAGAATCTGGTCTCAGGTCTCAAAGTGTTAATGCTGTGTCTGTGAGTTTTCCCTCTAGGCTGAGAAGAACAAACTGGCCCAAACCTTTTTTTGTGTGTCGTCGCCGGCCCAGTCGCATTGTTTTTTTTTGTTTCGTTTTTTAAGACGTCTTGCTTCTCAAACTTGTTCATGTCATGGACCATCCGAAAAGGTTTTGTGCCAGGGAGGGATCGACCTCCACCAGAAGCAAAGATGATGTCAGCACATTTGGGCAATTATGTGGCTATGGTCGTTTTTTTGCCCAATGAGTATTTTTTGTGCAAAACTAATGCTTGGAATGGATTCAGCTTCATGAAAGTAGTTTGACACGTCACATGCATGACGTCAGCAAGCGCCTCTAGGCTTGCTGACGATGGATCAGTTTTCATAGCACTAATTTGACGGAGATTATCAATCTCCGTCTCGGGCACATGACCGTGCACTTGAACTTGACGGTGATTTACGTCATGGGCCCCGATGGTATGGTCACATTATTATGACAATTATGACAATTGATCAACATAATATGCAAGTTAGCATCCGGCAGTTTCTACATGCTGGGGATCCATACTCAACATTTCTAACAAAACAACTTTAGTGGACTAATAACCCGGACCTCACTTTGATAACCAATGTTAAACTTTATTTTAGGTGGTCGACGTCCTAACAGGCTATAATCCTCCTCACACTTAGGCTATTCATGGCTCATGATTATGGAGGCTATCATGTGGAAGATGAGTAATGTTTGTTAGTTTGATTGCTGGTGATATGGTTAAAATGTTGTCTAATGTCTACACTGAATGTTTTGTGTTTATATGTACCAGTCTTTGTTTTAGGTATGATTTTAGTACATAGAACAGGAATAGCTCAACTAGTCCAGACCCTTTTTAATAAAGAGGTTTCAGTTTTTTTTCACTCCGCACATCATCCGCCACATAGCTTTTACATATCGAGCCAGAACTGCCGTATAGTCACACAATACTGCACATTGAGAGAAATCATTCTAATTCAATTTGGACTCATCCTTGGATTATGCCATTATGCCCCAACACTCTTACTAGCCTACACAATGCACCCCAGTCAGTCGCATATAATGGGTACATGTTTTTAACTCTACGTTTTTTGCATTTCCCTTCTGCTGACAAAACGGACTTTGCTATTTATTGATTCCAGAGCCTCTGGCACAGGGCCGGGCCGTTAGGCTCACGCACACCCAAAGACGAGTGAGTGAACGTTCTGCTGTTTAAGTGGAGGAGGCAGGTATGCTAAACACCCCGAGAGACGAGCAGGACAGACTGGCTGTAGTCTGACGGTATTCGTTAGAGCAGATAGTGTCTGATGAGCCTCACATCACAGGGACGTGCAGAGAGTGTTAGAGAGGCAGGGGCTGAAATCCCCTAAGAGGGCACTTTTGGACAAAAATAGCAGATCTACAAGCTCACAACAAATTGAGAGCTTGTAGATCAGCTATTTTCGGGGCGCAACCCAGCATTCCTTAGCTAGTGGAGATGCGGTGTACGACATTGATTTCTAAACACATTTGTTCAACGCAAAATACTGTGTTCAAGTTCAGGAGACTTTGGGGGGGAAAAACAATTCTCCTGAATTCTGCCCGAAATCAACACTGGTTCCTACTGTAACTCTTTTGCCCACTTTGAGAGCCTATAGTGTCTCAAGTCATTCAACCCTTACAAAACCTGCGACTGTATACCTCGAGGAACCCGTCATCATCCGTTTTTCATTTCCGCACCCGAAAATATCTTTTAATATTTCCATTTCTGCTAAAGCAGCAAGCTATAGATAAGGCATAGTAGACTAATTTAATTAACAGTAGGACTTACTCGTGTGACTGCAAATGGGAAACAGAAGTGGGGGAGACATGAGGACACGATCCGCTTTATTTTCTTAGCATTTTCAGCCCTTTCGACTGTTCGGGGGAAGCAATTGAACATTGTGTGCAGCGCGCAAATGACCCTTAACCACAAAAACCCTAGTATCCTATCCTATATTCTGGGCAGTGTTGATTTTGTTGACTAAAACTAAGACGAATAATGTTCGTCGACTACCTTTTTCTATTGACGAAAACTAAATGGAAACTAAATGAAAATGATGACTAAAACTAAGACTTAATAAAAGGCCTACTGACAATTTCTTCAACAAATAAAAACTAACTATGTTAAGAAGGGACTAGTGGACAAGAGATCCAGTATAAGTCATTTTACACTTGGTTGCATGCTGAAAATAGCAGATCTACAAGCTCACGACGCGTCGCAGAGCGATTTTCAGCAAGTGTAAAATCATTCATTCAATCATTCAGTCATTACGACGGCATCAAGGCCCGCCAAAATACATTTTGTTCGACTAAGGTCATATTCCCACCTAATACTTCGGTATAGACTCGATGCGAATGGGCGGAAAAGTTGGGATTTTTGCATATTTAATTTGCTGTGGTTTGCCTTCACACTGCGCTGTATAACCACAGCAGGGACCTTTATCAATGTGTTCAATTCATAAACTATAGCCTACACAGTGAAATCTATGGTGTTAAAATAATACTCCTAAAGTGCATGTGTCGTGCCGTTGGGGACTGGACTACTGGACCCCTCTCTCTCTCTCTCTCTCTCTCTCTCTCCGCATGCACTGTTCCTTTGGGCATAGAGGCTCAGCGCACTGAGCAGCACAGACAGACAAAGTCCCTACTCCCCACACAGTGACAGCACTCCATGTTTACGGCACGCACAGACACACAGACAGAATATTCTGTAGGCTACACTGCAGTGTTTTTATGTGTTTCCTTAAGCAATTGATTAATGTCCTCATTTTGAGCAGGGCTTCGGTCTCCTCATTCGACCACGTCTATCCACGGTAACGGGACATCTTTGTGCTGCGTAAAATATGCCTTCTAACTTCTCCGTCTCCAACTGTGTTTAGCTCCTCACCCCCCACATAGTTTGCTTAATTTCCTTTATTTGCTGCGGATTGCATTCACACCTGCACCGAATCGTAATCAAGTGCGTTTGGAAGCGAAGCGAAACCCCCGTTTTTGGTCGGAGTAGAACGCGGTTCTTTGATGCGCATTAGGATTCGAATGATGCTTCACACCTGCCAAACAAAAGCGCACTTTCTGACAATGTGCAGCAGGATTCGTTTTAATCGCAGTGAAGCTTTCTGGTGTGAAGGTCACCTA
>NC_139699.1:21767046-21772046 GCF_964188405.1 Protomyctophum parallelum
AGTGTCTATACCAGGTGTTGTAGTGAGTGGTGCAGGTGTATTTCCTGTTATTTATCTCCTGAAACGTCAACATGGGGGCGGAACGCAGATACTTTCTTTAATCATTTATTGACATTGATATACACAGTTAATGTAGACGCCATCAACATCTGTGGTGACCTGAATAGATGAATTACAGATTTAAAAGATTATGTTGATGAAGATGATATTCCTTCTAGGACTGTATTGGACACAGGGGTGAATAAACATGGACAAACCTTTATTGAATTTTTGAAAGACTCTAAGGTGTTGCGTGCTTAATGCATGGGAAATCGAACCGGGAACCTTCCGTTTCCCAAGTGGCCCACTCTCCAGTGTTGATTTCGTCGACTAATACTATGACAAAATAATTTTCATCAAATCTTTTCACTGACAAATCTAAACTAAATGAAAGCTATGAGGACTAAAACTAAGACTAAATATATTGACAATTTCGTCAACAAATATAAACTAAACTAAAATGAGAGATCCAGTGTAAGTCATTTTACACTTGGTTGCATGATCTACAAGATCACAGCGCGTCACAGCGAGCTTGTAGATCTGCTATTTTCAGCAAGCGGCATCAAGGCCCGCCAAAACACATTTCAGTCGACTAAATCAACTGTAGATTTAGTCGACTTATGTTTAGTCGACTAAAACTAGTCTAAAATGTGACCAAAACTAAATGAAAACTATTCAAAAGACTATGACTAAAACTAAAATCAAGATTTGCTGTCAAAATCAACACTGCACGTTTATATTAACCCATTAAAACCGGGAAAGTATAGCCAAATCCATATCATTTTGGGAGTCCTCACATGGCTTGGCAGGAAAATGTTTGCAAACCACAGGTGGTTACAGTATAATACAGTATATGTTCCATTATTGCACAATTCCTTTTCTTTTTCCAATTTATTTTACACGTCTTGTCTTTAATCGTTGCGCCAGCCGTATACCTTTTTGTCCTGCATGTATAAAGTTAAACGTTGCCAAAACAAGCTCCACCTAATATCCTTCTTCCTCCGTTGTTTTCGAGCGTGCGTTATTTTATTTCACCCATCTCTCTCTCTCTCTCTCTCTCTCTCTCTCTCTCTCTCTCTCTCTCTCTCTCTCGTCGTATACACCACAGCATTCCTCCGAGCCTTCTATTAGTCTGGGATGATAACAAATCACGTCCATCTGTTTGAGTGTTGATGCATTTAATCTCCGTCTACCCCATTAAGCGAAACGTTTAATTGTCGGGGCTGTGTACATGTTGTATCAAACGCCCCGTGATTGATTCGAAACACGGGACTAATATTTAGAGGGGAGAAGGCAGTAAATTCATTATTTTTTCTTTCTTTTTAAGTCTTTACAACATAGTGTCTACCAACCACACACCAGTAGTTTGGCCTTACACTATGTGTGGCATGACTCGGCAGTCATGCTGATGACAGTCTGTTCCAGCATATATCACTACTATGACTGGACATAATCCATATATCACTACTATGACTGGACATAATCCATATATCACTACTGTGACTGGACATAATCCATACATGACTGGACATAATCCATATGTGACTACTGTGACTGGACATAATTCATAAACAATAAGTCTCCAGGAATAAGAAACAAGCCCCCCCCCCCCCAAGTACAGTACATTGAGTTTACAGGACCCTGGAGTTCAATTGAGGTTGAGCTAGTCCTGCAAGACTAGCTATATTCATTCATTAATTCATATTTTCTCTCTGTTCTTTTTTCACGTAAACATCATCATTGATGTTCATTCTTTAGTCTTGCAATGCCATTGGTCATGATATTTGCATAAATATATATATATATATATATGTAACAAGCTATATTATGTTTAGAAATTTTTGATTTATATTATAGGATACATTTGCGTGACTGTACAGACCAAATGGAAGTGGGGAGGAGGCGTCACATTTGCTTAATCGCTTCATCATTTTCAGAGCTTCCCTGCTCAAGTGTGGGTCATGACCGAAAGAATAAGGTCGCGAATACAAGCGGCCAAAATGAGTTTTCTTCGACGGGTGGCTGGCGTCTCCCTTAGAGATAGGGTGAGAAGTTCGGGGTTACAAAAACATGGGATGGAAAAAAATCTCACCTGTGTGAAGTGAGCGGTGCGTTGCAACATCCAGACGCCCAAGAACGCGCCCAGGGGGCTGGCTCGGTTCCGGCGAGCTTTCCCACGTCCGAAACGGTCGAGAAATGACAGAGCTATCGTGTTCCAACTTTCCGTGCTATAGGACGAGTGCTAGGACGTGGACATACATACATAGGGACACACATAGCTGCGTAATGGAGCGGAGGCACCGCTCCAAAAATATTGTGGAAGGCAACATGAGACTAAGTTTGAGCAAACGTACAGCATAACTCACTCACTCAACCGCAATCTAAACGGTCTGTTCAATTATTGATGATGACATGTATTCGTTGTTGATGATGAATTAAATTAATTTAATTAAAGGACCACTTCACCACTTTTCAACCTATCTTCATATAATAGGTCCTCACTAATAATCATGATAAAATGGCACGATTTCTTTCTACTCAGTCTGTGTCTCATAGTAGGGCTGTGGGCAGTTTAGATACCGTCTTCCAGTGACATCATCATTAGGCATATTTTGTTTTAAACAAGATTTTTTTACAAAAATGTTTAGATTTTCATTATCGTGAAAACGATGGCTTCCATTTTCGCATTGCAACTTTTCAGGACTAGAAAGCCTGCAGTTTCTATTAGCTTGTATTCCCAATCGATGATGTCACTGGAAGACGGTTTCTGAACTGCCCACAGCCCTCCTATGAGACACAGACTGAGTAGAAAAAAATTGCGCCATTCTTTCACTATTTTTAGTGAGGACCTATTATATGAAGATAGGTTGAAAAGTGCATGGTGAAGTGGTCCTTTAACACGGAGCCCGCCAGAAACGAGGAACACGTAGGGTTAAATTAGTACCCTAGACCGCCAAACACGGGACTCTCGTTTTCCAGGGGTTGTATTCTTTAATCCATGTTTTAATCCGATCATATCGTTAGCTACTGTTTGCTAATGCAACAACACAAAATGGGACAGTGGCCGCGGCCATTTTGAAGATGCATTTCTGGTGAAAACAAGGGGTTTCAACGGCCTGTAGCAGGCGCTGCAGTGATACTCGTGGTCGTTTTGCGGTTGTTTTATCATAATTTGCTGTTATTTCGGGTGAAATTCTGCTTTGGGGTAGTATACTGTATGCTGTCACACGTTGGGACACTTGGGTCCATTTGTGGTACATGTTTGTAGTTTTTTTGTTGTTGAATTTTGTGGTACATGTTTTTTTTGCATTGTATGCGATAACAAAAACACAATTAGCTGTGTAAATAGTTTTATGTACTGTAGCCTATTATGGTAAACACGATTATTTACCATGACCCAAAAAATAAGGCTGCCAACAGTAGTGACTGTGTGTTTTTTTTTTAGGAAATGTGATATTGAAGGGGGGGTGTTCCTTAAGTTAAACCACACCATTCAATGTAACCATTGCTATTGTAAAAGATCTATCGTGGGGACTCTTACCATGTTTACAGTAGGCTATAGGCCTATTGTTCCCAATTTGTGTTTTTTTCTTTCTTTTTTTGTACGGTCCTTTACTAAAGAAAATGATCACAGTGTGTATATAATAATACAATTATATATTTTCTTTTTTAAGCACGTATTTTTAACTCAAATCTTTGCTGTTGGATGTCCCCGGCACAACATGCATTTTTAGATGGCACGTTATTATTTTTAGAGGGGGGGGTTACATATCCACATACATATAATTTTCTCCTTGACAGGAGAAAAGCTTGAGAACCACAGATTTTTACTCTTCCCTTTAGTGTGTGTGTGCGTGCATGTGCAACGTGCCGTGCCGTGCGTGCGTGCGTTGCAGTGATGACAGTGTCATATTCAGAAACATCTCTGTCTGGCGTTGGCAGCGCTGGTTGTTTCCCCCCCGCTGTGTGTCTCTCTCTCTGCTTTCTCTTTTTGTTGGGGACCACACAGTTGGATGACATGTTGGCGGCACATCCCGACTGGGTGGCCCTCTCTCGGGTGCTGTGTGGGGAGAAGATGTGGGTGACAGGATCACCCTTCAACAGGCTATGGGAGTAATGCGTGGAGACAGTGTAAAAAAACAGTCTTTTTAGAAGACCTGCAGGACGAGAAAAAAAAAGCAACGCTGGCAATTCTGAATAAGTGAGGAGCTGGGGAGAAAAAAAAGAGGCTTACTTTGGAAGCCTTACTTCAGCTGGAACATCTTGCACTAGAGTCCCATGCATTGGACTCAGTTAATGCCTTCACGCCTATTAATTTAGTCAAAGGGAATAAATATATTTAATCAGGACAAATGCATGTTTATTATAATCATGATGCTAAAAGAGGGTTTCTCAAACTTTTTCAAGTCAAGGACCCCAAAATGTATATACGGTATATATTTGGCTGCGAACCTGCATTTCAAAAGCTTCCCGCAGAATAGATTTGTAGCAAGGTTATTCAACATTTTCCATATATATATGAGGGGCGCTCTTATCATCATACATCACATTCCGTGTTATACGCCAATCACAAAAGTAATTTCAGCCAATCACTTTTGGCGTCTTCACTTTTATCTTCAATACGTACTTTGCTCATCCAATCAAATCATCGCTATGGGGGTGATCAGCCAATAACCCGCCAATGTTTGTGTTCACACCTCTCTCTCTCTCTCTCTCTCTCTCATGAGCAGGCAACAGTGCAGCACTCTCTCTCTCTCTCTCTCTCTCTCTCTGTTTCTGGCACAACAGCGCCCCTACTGGTACTCATCATACTGGTGCTCATTAACTTCACATAGGTGAACCAACACATAGGTGAACACGGACATTGCTGTTCCTTGGAGTGGTAAAGAAAAAAATATCTCAAGTCCACCTACCGGGAATAGTGTTTATAGCTATATCTATATAGCTTGTGTTGTGTTCAT
>NC_139699.1:21777046-21863558 GCF_964188405.1 Protomyctophum parallelum
GTGTTTCTATGTGTAGGGCGTTGCTGAAAATGAGCACTTGTGCTCAGTTAATACCCTGGGCAAATAAAGGAAAGGAAAAAAAATCTAAACTGTGACTTTTCAGGATTCTTTTTTTTTTGTTGCAAAAGTGGTAAATCTACGAGCTTGTGGTTCTTCTGCTTTTTCTGCTTTCATGTGAAGCTGTAGTATGATCAAATAGGCCGTTAGATTATGAAAGAGTTAGAATGACAGCAACAATAGACTATATATTAATTAACTTGCAAAAAGGGATGAGCTGGTGGAATGCATATACAGCATGTATGAATAAATTCAATAAACAGAATAACAGCATCATCGTTTCAAAGCAACCCCGAAAATGCAGTCTCTCTTTTTAGCGCATTTCAAAGACCTCCTACTGGAGTTGTGCATGGGGTGGGGAGGGGGTGCGGGGGAGGGGGGGGGGGTGTATTGAGCGGGCCACATTGTATGGCGCTCCATTACAGTGTATGGCGGTTTGGTATGTCAATGCGGAATAATGCGTGTTAACTTGCTCTAAAGGAGAGGGAGGCCACGGAGCGAGCGCTCGAATTGAGTCCGCTGTCACCCTAGCAGAAAGGGACGGCATTAAGTTGTTTTGGGGTGCAGCTGTGTCCGTGTGCTCTCGGGGCGCTAGTGGGAGTTCAGGTGACACACGCACACACACACACACACACACACACACACACACACACACACACACCCCTCAGCGCTTTTGTAAGACGTGGAAAGCTAGCATGACTAGGGGGGACAAAAGGAGAAGACGTTGATCTCCTCAGACTAAATTAAGTTCTCGCCCCCTCACCCCCTCACCCCACCAGTTCTCGCCCCCTCACCGCACCAGTGTTTTGCAAGGAGGCTAAAGGAAATGAGCTGATCCTCTCGAGCAGACCGCAACTAAGCTTCATGCCTTTTTTTTATAGCGGGCGGCCTGCGCTTATAATCCAAGCTTCCACAGGGGAGACTATACGATACACAGTCTCCTCCAGGGACAACATATACTTGTGTACACCTTGTAAGAGCAGTAACAGAGTGCCAACGGAATCTACTGTAGTCAAATATACTTGTGTACACCAAGCCCCCAGTGAGGCTCACCCAACATTGAGGCGCTCAGCTGGGGTTTAACATTGAGCGCTCGTTTGCACTTCCGCATTTTGGACACTAAATCTTGAGACGTGTGGGGACAAGATTTAGCGGACATTTGACCTGAATTCCCCTTTCATTGTCAATGGCAAATGTTGAGACGTGTGGGGACAAAAGCTGTTTATAGAAGGGGCTAGCGCCCCTTCAAAAAATATCTTATTTTGAAGTCCACCGACTGGGAATAGTTTATCTAGTTATATATGTGTTTATTGCAGACTCCTCACTCAAATGTGCACTTGCCGTTTGGGCAACTCAAAAGCAATCTCCATATGCCCCAACATTTGATTTACTTGCCATAGTGTCAACCCCTCACCCCTGTGTCGGATCAGTGGTTACACTGGCATATTCGCTGATACCGACCCAATATGACCAAATAAGGGCTGATTCCGATACTGTTCCGAAATTCCGATACAGTAACAGGACATCTCTAATAGTGAGTGACACCTTTCAACCGATCAGAACATGATCAATGAGTGAATCTTTGTAAAACATGTGGATAGTGCAGGTATTTTAAGGGAAAATGTATGAATAAACACTGATTCTCTGGCAAAATACATGAACATTATTTTTGAACACATACTGTATATGCTGTATTGATAGTGGTGCCAGATATGAGAGACAACAGGCGTTGATGAAAATAACAATTATTCTATTCTCTAATTCTGTTGAATTCTTGTAATTTAAGTAATGCAGGTGTTTAACAATAATTTAACTCTTGAGAGTGTAAAATGAAACCAAATGGACCCTTACAGGTGGACCCAAATGGACCCAACTCTCAAGAGTTGAAGATTTATAGCAGTGGTTCCCAAAGTGGGGTCCGGGGACCCCCAGGGGTCCTTGAGGGAGTTCTGATAATTTGGAGCCAAAAGGACCGTATGATACGTGTCCACTTGTACACTCTGAGAGTTAAATTAACATTGATTTTACAATATAAATTTGGGGTCCCAGAGATAGAAATGCCATTAAATGGGGGGTCCGTAGACTAATGCATATCAAACTGGGGGGGTCCTTGAATTTGAAATGGGTTGAGATTCACTTTCAGAGCTGTAAAAAACTCTTCACTGGCATATATTTTCAAATGGGTGGTCCGCAGGCTCATTAGTGACAATTTGGGGGTCCTTGACATGGAAAAGTTTGGGAACCATGCACTAATCTATAGGCCTATTATTTTGGTTACAAACTCTCCATCATGGGGACCACCTGGAACCCCAAACTGCCCCCCCCCCCCCCCCCCCCCCCCCCCACACACTGACCACCAGTGGAGGGGGGGGGGGGGGGGGGGGGGTTGGAACCACTGGTTGAGAACCTGGTGTAAAAAAAAGAAAAGAAAGAAAAAGCCCAACTGAGAGCCGAGAACACAGTGACAGGTGTGTGGCGTTTCTACGGCACCCTGGAGCACGCTCCTCCAGCTCAATTATCACAACTTAATTCAAATTGCTCCCCAATAAAACAATCCAGCTGCATAAACACGTTACGGAATGTGTGAAATCCGAAGCGGAGTGAGAGAGAGAGAGAGAGAGAGAGAGAGAGAGAGAGAGAGAGAGAGCATCCCTATAACTCTTCTCACCCACCCACCCCGGACAATACTCTTATAGTCTTATTGCCACAGGTCCCATAATAAATCATTTCACACTGTAATTTTAATGATTTAAGGAGCTCGTTATTTGTCACGTTTGTCAAGTGATGCTTGGCACCACGCTGGGGCCAAGGTGTTGGTGTTCTTTCTTACGAGTCTATATCGACTCATGTGGAACTCTCTCCCCAAATGGCTGGATGGGAGGAGGCCCCAATTTGGGGGGTGGGGTTAGAGACACTGTGACGGCCGGAGGCTTGATTCCGTGGGCTTTTACGTGTGTGTGTGTGTGTGTGTGTGTGTGGAATTGTTCTCAGATTTACAGTATATCGTTACTGTAATCTATAATGTCCACACACACACACACACTACAGCGTCACAAAAGTATCAAAATTAGGTTTTTTAGAATTTGAATCCTGAGAAGTAACAGTTTTAGGACATCCGACAGAGACGATATAATTTTAAGTAACAATACCACAATGTAGCCTCCGTTATATGTGAAAGTCCTGTATTGAAAAGTATTGGCATCAACATACTTAATGTACCAAAAGTGAAAGTATACAAAAAATGCAACTCACAAGAATGCATCGCGTTGTGAGCTTGTAGATCCGCTCTTTTCAAATAGACACAGTACAAAATAGGCTTTAAGACGTGGTTACTGTATGTTCTGTATTAACCTATTCAGCATGGGAACCCTTTTTGGTGTTTTAAGCATTATGTTATACTTTAGCTATTGAAAAATAGCAGATAAGAGCTTGTAGATCTGGTATTTTTTTTAAAGTCCTTGAATATTATATTCTTTCAGAGCGAACGTTTTTACTAAAATCTTTGCTTCTGGGGGCTCCCTGGAACAACATATTTTGTGATTGGGGTCCGGGGCCAATTACATATCATTTTGGGGGTCCTTGACATGAAATAGTTTGATAACCACTGATATAGAAACAGGTTTTTCTGAAAACTGTAGAAACAGTTCTCAAGGCTAAATGGGTAAGGACCACTTCACCACTTTTCAACCTATCTTCATATAATAGGTCCTCACTAATAATCATGGAAAAATGGCGCAATGTTTTTCTACTCGGTCTGTGTGGAAGCCATCGTTCTCACGATAATGAAAATCTAAACATGTTGTTTAAAAAAAAATCTGCCTAATGATGATATCACTTTCTAAACTGCCCACAGCAATCCTATGAGACACAGACTAGAGTAGAAAAAAATCGTGCCATTTTATCATGATTATTAGTGAGGACCTATTATATGAAGATAGGTTGAAAAGTGGTGAAGTGGTCCTTTAACCCTTGGCCTACAATTCACGGAAAAAACGGAATTAATCGAAAAATCTAAACCTCCCGTTAACGGAAAAAACGGAATGACAATCAATATCAGTTATCGCGGGGTCAAAAGAGCAAAAATTTATATTTTTTCGCTAATATCACTAATGTTGGATGTAATTTACCAAAAAACGGCCGAAATCCGCGTGATCGTGCGCTATCGTGCACGCGCGCCGTCTCTATGTGCGTCGCTGTAAAAAATGTGATATTTTGCGATCTTTTGGGGTTGATTTGAGGTTAATTTGACTTAGTTATGAAAAATATAGCATTAGCTTAGCAATCCGGACCAGCCAAGCTATTGACTAGGGTCAAAATACTACAGGATGTTGTTGATCGTTGAACCGGAAGTGACTTAGGAAGATCCGTCTATTTTAGCCAAAATCAGCATAATGGTGCTTTCCCGCCATCTGGTGGCGAATCGAGAGAATACATTTGCAATGAATGAAAAGAAAAAAACATCTCTTCAATCCACCAGATCTTTCTTGTATGTTAAAACGATTAATAAAAAATATGCCAATTTGTTACCCAAACAAAAAAATTGGGACTGGTAGTCCAAGGGTTAAGAATCTAAATCTAGAAAGTAACTAAAGTTTTCGAATATTGTAGTAACAATAACAGTAATAACGTAAAGGTTCCTCAAAATGAGTACAGTACGAGTAAACCTACTTTAGTTACTTTGCACCTCTGCGTAGCGCCAGGGACAGCCTGGGTATGTAATGTCACCGAATCCTTTTATTTTATAGCCGACTAAGTCACTCTACCCATAATTCTCTAAACTGATATAAAAAATAAAAATGTTTTATGACTTATGAAGCGCACATACTTGTTGCGACTCAAAGCGCAGATCCAGATTTAGCTACATTTGCATTTACATTTTTTTTTATATCACTGCAGATGTTCTTCTATCAACGTTGAGAGCTGCACTCTGTACTGAACACACACAAAATGTTTTACTTCATGAGATGAGGTCACAGAGATGAACATTCCAGCTATAGTTTAGGGGTTCAAGGGTCTCATTTAGCTTCCCTGGGTTCCTGTGAGATGTGTAATTGGCTGGCTGAATAACCATCTCTCAGGGGTGGCCAACCTGCCATGCGGCGAGAGCTCTGCACAATGTCCGTCTCCTCCCCCCCCCCCCCCCCCCCTGTGGCCCCGGGGCCTGGTGTCCTAACCGATTAACGCCGGGAACGCGGTCTCATGTAACCTTTTATATATAGCTTTTAAACACTTTAAACCATTGTTTGAAAACTTCAGTTGTTGGAAAAATAGATCTACAAGCTCATAGCACGGCACCGATGCTATTTTATTTTTAAATCGTGAAAATGTGGTGCACATCTTTGAATATATATATTCTTTCAGATGGGAGTCTGCGGCCAATTACATTTTGGGGGTCCTTGACATGAAAACCTTTTTAGAACGACCAACATCATAGAAAGGCATAGGTTTATCAGAAAACTGTTGTGATTTTTAGGAGACATCTTGTATAGAATCAGGTCCCCGTGCAGGTCCTGATGGGCTAACACGTACAGTGGCTTTCTACCCCTTGTCTCTCAGGACAGCTCGGCCAGTGGCTTCATCAAGGCTGATTGCTGGAGACAGTCCATCCTCCCAGCAAGAGGTCTTCACCTGATGTGAAGCAGACCAGCACCGTCCAACACAGGCATGAGGCAAGTCCAACGTCGAAAAAAAAAAAAAAAAGTCTTCTAAATCATGCAAATTTTCTGAAAAACCTCATGTTTCTATATCAGTGCTTCTCAATATTTCATGTCAAGGACCCCCAAACATATATGTAATTGGCCGCCGACCCCCATCTGAAAATGTGTTGTTCCAGACCCCCCCCCCCCCCCCCAGAAGAAAAGATTTGAGTTATAAATGTTCACTCTGAAAGAATATATATTGAAATATATTCATTTGAGCCACATTTTCTCGATTCTTCAAAAATAGCAGATCTACAAGCTCATAGCGCGGCTGCTATGAGCTTGTAGATCTGCTATTTTTCAATAGCTGAAGTATAACATAATGCTTAAAACACCAAAAGGGATTCCCGCCCAAAATGGGTTAACAAATTAACTGCTCGTGACAGAACATTCCACCAATTAGAATCCAACCGACAACCGCTATTGGCGGAACGTTCCATCAGATAAGCTTTATTATTGATATCAAACCGGATCGCTGATTTTTTTTTTCCTTTTTTTTTGGCTTGGCTTGGCCTCTCCTTTTTCAGCGATCCAGCTAGGTCAGGTTCGCGCATCCGCCGTGCCGTTCACTTCTTGTATACAGCCGGACAAAAAAATATATATAAATATAGGCCTACTGTTTGTTGCAGTAACAGGAGTTTCCATGTCTCTCCAGCTTTTTATTAAACAGAAAATGCATTTTCAGAAACCGCAAATGAAACTGGGATACCAATTTCGCACAATCAGGATAGATAACGCAGTCAGGATACAGATTAAACAAGTGGAATTCACCCTTTGTCATGTCCCGCCCCTGGTTGTGCCTCTCTTCGCACCCATTGGTTGCAGTTTTGTGGTTGGACAAAATCCTCTCTCACTACCATTGAAATAATGTTTTTCAGTTGCTTCGTATTGATATTCTGTGCACTCAATTCTTATTTTGTACTTTGTGTCAGTAAAAAGGAACATCATAGGTGCAGCACGGTGACTGGGCATATCATGTTTGCTTTTAGTTTTTTCCAAAAATGATGATGGGAGACTTCTGTTACTGAACAGATACTGGAGAGACAGGGAGACTTCTGTTACTGAACAGATACTGAAGAGACAGGGAGACCTCTTTTACTGAACAGATACTGGAGAGACAGGGAGACCTCTGTTACTGAACATTGAACAAATACTGGAGAGACAGGGAGACTTCTGTTACTGAACAGATACTGGAGAGACAGGGAGACCTCTGTTACTGAACAGATACTGAACAGACAGGGAGACCTCTGTTACTGAACAGATACTGGAGAGACAGGGAGACCTTTGTTACTGAACAGAGACAGGGAGACCTCTGTTACTGAACAGATACTGAACAGACAGGGAGACCTCTGTTACTGAACAGATACTGGAGAGACAGGGAGACCTCTGTTACTGAACAGATACTGGAGAGACAGGGAGACCTCTGTTACTGAACAGATACTGGAGAGACAATTTACAATTTAGGCATTTAGCAGACGCTCTTAATCCAGAGCGACTTACATTAAGCAAGAACAAAAGCATGGGAATACATCACATAAAAGCATTTATCATGAAACATGCGTAAGCTAAGAAAGTAACAGTGGAATATCTATATAATGAAACTATACATACACTATACATATAAACTATGCTACTACTATGCTATACATATGTACTATGGCGTGCTATGACTATATACAATACAATTATAGTGCTGTCTACATAACATGCTATAAGTCTGTGTCAAATGCTATTTAAGCCAACAGAAATGCTATCTAAGGGGTTAGGGTAAGTGCTATGGGCCATGATGGAGTCTGAAAAGGTGGGTTTTCAGGCTACGGCGGAAGATTGGGAGTGATGCTGCAGTTCTGACTGCAATGGGAAGTGCATTCCACAGTTTTGGAGCCAGAAGGGAGGAGAGTTTGGGACGTGTGGAGCGTTGTCCCGGCGGGTACTTCCAGTTTCCCTGCGTTGGCTGATCTGAGTGCGCGGGAGGGTTTGTAGGGTTCAACCTCTGGGAGACCTCTGTTACTGAACAGATACTGGAGAGACAGGGAGACCTCTGTTACTGAACAGACAGGGAGACCTCTGTTACTGAACAGATACTGGAGAGACAGGGAGACCTCTGTTACTGAACAGACAGGGAGACCTCTGTTACTGAACAAATACTCTATAGCTATGTACTGTATATCCAAATCAGAATATAGTGATTTAACCTTTAAACTAAAAACTTTTTGTTGTAATCAAAAACATATAACTTACAGTATGCAACAGCAGGATTTAGATACGAGAGGAATACTAGACCATGCGGTGTCTAAAGTGCGGCCCACGGGCCAAATGCGGCTCTGGGCGAATTTTACACGGCCCGCAGCTTCGCACCTGAATTGTGTTATGAACGGCCCACCTAACAGTATGGGACATTTTTTATTGTGTTATGAACGGCCCACCCAACAGTATGGGACATTTTAATTGTGTTATAAACGGCCCACCCAACAGTATGAGACATTTTTAATTGTGTTATGAACGGCCCACCCAACAGTATGGGCCATTTTAATTGTGTTATGAAAGGCCCACCCAACAGTATGGGACATTTTTAATTGTGTTATGAATGGCCCACCCAACAGTATGGGACATTTTTACAATCTAGTTTTTCAACCTGGGCATTTCTCAGAGTATAATTTGTCAGTGTTTCTTGTACCTTTTGTTACCTTGCTTGCTTGGTTACATTATGTGACAAAAATGTTCCCAGCACACACCTGACAAAAGACCGTTGATATTAAATATTGATGATGATAGTTAAATAGAATTGTTTAAATCCGAAGCTAAATGATGTAGTTGGCCCTATAGATTTTACTCGACTAAACCTACAGTTGATTTAGTCGACCAAAATGTATTTTGGCGGGCCTTGATGCCGTGGTAATGGCTGATTTTTACACTTGCGGAAATGACTTGTGTATTTTACTTATACTGGATCTCTTGTCCACTAGTCCCTTCCTATAACATTTTAGTCTCGTTTTTATTTGTTGACAAAATTGGCAGTATATTTAGTCTTATTTTTAGTCATCACAGTTTATTAGTTTTCATTTAGTTTCCATTTAGTTTCCGTTGGTGAAAAAAGGTAGTCGATGAAGATTTTTCGTCATAGTTTTAGTCGACAAAATCAACACTGCAACCACACATGTATATTAGCCATACGCAGTCACACATTGTGTGAACCTTGGTGTCACACACTGTCACTCAGGGCTTAAGTTAAAGCTATAATCTTAAACATTGTCACCGTAAAGTCGTATTAACCCCCCCCCCCCCCCCCCCCCCCCCCACACACACACACACACACACACACACACACTGCAAGGCAGCTAGCACTTCACATGAGCACAAATCCTTTTGGTATAACAATAATAAAATGCATATTTTTGAAAGGGGCGGGAATGATTCGTTTTTCCTGTAAAAAAGCATGATGAAGAAGAAGAATTAGGGGGGGGGGGGGGCATGCCCCCCCTCCCCCCCAAAGAGAAACCCTTTGGCTGTCCTTGTTTACACGACACCTATAGAGTCGCTCGAGCCTGCATTCTGCATTCACACAGAAATCATTTCATCAGAGCACGCACGCACACACACACACACACACACACACACACACACACACACACACAAAAAAATCTTTATTTATGACCCCGACAGTGACACGAGAATAGGTTCAAGCCCCTTCTCCATCTGTTTGTAATCCCAGTGTAACGCTATCATCAC
Organism: Protomyctophum parallelum; assembly: GCF_964188405.1. NCBI lineage: Eukaryota > Metazoa > Chordata > Actinopteri > Myctophiformes > Myctophidae > Protomyctophum > Protomyctophum parallelum. Next base: position 21,786,532 of record NC_139699.1, read on the forward strand.
CTGTTTCCATGGTCCCTCGCTCGCATCTGGATGGCATTAAAAAAAAAATCACACAAGGTGCATTTTTTTCTCCTCCCTCTCTCTCTCTGTGTGTGCTTTTACTTTAGCATTTGGCTCATATTTCTGAAATAGGCTACAACAACAAATTATAAGATCTGAGACATGGGAAGAAAAAATACACTTATTTCTAGCCCCCCAATTTGCTTTAAATGTCCCAAGCACCGCAGACTCCCTGGAGGTCAGGATATGCTAGACACTGGACTTTTAAGAGCTAATGCCGGGGTTTTATTACAATGTAGACTGCGGCGGCCTCGGATGCTAATGCTCGGCGTATGTACTTCGGCGTATGTCAGTGTTGTTGCACGAGCGCCACAAAACAGGCCATCGACAAGCTCACGAAGCGTCGCCTGTCTTGCGCTGCGCCGACGCACGGAGAAGTAGAACAACCGCAGTGCTTATAAGATAACTGTGGGTTCTGTACTCCAAGCCTCCAACTTATTGACAGAGAATGTCTTCAATGCAGTTTAAGAAAAAAAACACTTTAACTGTACATAAACAAGGGGTTCCTTCTAACATGCGTCTAGTTTAAAGGCAGTTCTCTATCATAAAGAACAACACCGATATGAGTTCTGCAGTTCAGCTGCAGTGAAAACTGTGGCCAAACTCCAAAGGCTATTGTGATAACATCGAACAGGTTTACTATATGCATATTATTAAGCCTTATGGGTCCATAATTTCTATTTTCTGTCTGTCTGTCTGTCTGTCTGTCTGTCTGTCTGTCTGTCTGTCTGTCTGTCTGTCTGTCTGTCTGTCTGTCTGTCTGTCTGTCTGTCTGTCTGTCTGTCTGTCTGTCTGTCTCTCTGTCTCTCTCTCTCTCTCTCTCTCTCTCTCTCTCTCTCTCTCTCTCTCTCTCTCTCTCTCTCTCTCTCTCTCTCTCTCTCTCCTCTCTCTCTCTCTCTCTCTCTCTCTCTCTCTCTCTCTCTCTCTCTCTCTCTCTCTCTCTCTCTGCCTGTCTGTCTGTGACCACACTCTTCCTCGCTACGTGAAACTCAACAGTGTCATGATGTGGCGTGTTCCTCTGTTGTTGTTTGAGGCGTTGTTGTGGGGGCATTATTTGCCAGAAAGCAGGGACAGCCACACGCACAAGCACACACGCACACACCACAGCCTAGGGCTGCCAGTATGTGCTTGTGTGTGTGTAGTAATGTAAGAGAAGTCCTGCCCAAGGAAATGTTTTTCCCTGGTTCATAACAGTCTGGAATTTGTGTATCCGCCTCGGTCTCTCCCATGGACACCAGCTGTGCAGCTGGTGCTTGCTGGGAAAACTGCAGTTATAGCTGTGTGTGTGTGTGTGTGTGTGTGTGTGTGTGTGTGTGTGTGTGTAAGTTGACGTGCAGGATTCTTTAACCTATTTTGGCCTGACGTCGAAATTTAAAAAAAAGTCTTATGTTTCTAGGCCTATATCACTCAATATTTCATGTCAAGGACTCCAAAAATGATCTCAAAATATGTTGTTCCAGGGGCACCCCCAGAAGCAAAGATTTGAGTTAAAAACGTTCGCTCTGAAAGAATATATATTCAAAGATTTGCTCCCCATTTTCACAATAAAAAAAAAATAGCAGACCGACAAGCTCATATGAGATTGTAGATCTGCTATTTTTCAACGGCTGAAGCATAACATGATGCTTAAAACACCAAATAATGGGGTTCCCGCCCAGAATGGGCTAACACAACTACCCCCCCATGCATGTGCATTTGCAGGGAAGCAGTAATGTCGTCCAACTGGGACCATATTATCATGGTGCAGATCCTGGAGGGTGATGTCAGAGGAAAAAGGAAACTCGCTAACTCCCAAACCGAGAGAGCAAAGGTTAGAGTAAGGTTGGCAGAAACCCAGATCCTTTTTTTTCATTTTTCTCTTCTTAAAAGCATAGTCACTATCCCTTCAAATGGGCTGTACAGGCGGGACGCGGCGCTTCCTTCCTTTTGGCACGTATCTGATTAGGACCTGTCGTTTATTAAAACGGAGCAATATAATTGTCACTTTAGGGTTAAAGATAACAGCTTTTTTTCCTTAGTGGAACGGCCGGAGGAATGGGTCCTGCCATGATGGAACACGCTGTTAAGAGGATGAAATGGAGACAAATGGATGGATGGACAAACTGCTTCATTTCCCACATTAGAGAGAGAGCTTTCCATCATCTGTAATGAAGAAGAACAAATCAACAGCATGAATCTATTAAAGAAGAAATGGTTTCTCTGTAAGATGATAATATGATGATAGAATCATACTATTCTGGAGAGAAAATCAAAGCTGACAAGATGTTTTTTTTCTTTTTTTACATTTTTAGACATTATTTACTCTAAAGCACTGTTTGCCAAACAGTGGGCCAATTTTTTATGGGCCGTGAGTAAAATATATATTTTTGAGCGGTGCTAGCCCCTATATACAGCTTTTGTCCCCACAAAATGTCTGCAACACAAACATTAAATGCCATTGACAATGAAGGGAAAATGTACGCCATCTTGTCCCCACACGTGTCATCTCGATTGGCTGAGCATGGAATGTGATGTATGATGATGAATATGAATAGTAATAAGAGCTCACTTCACACAAGCGTGATTTGTTTCATAAGTTAATGCCCTACTTCGTCGTATGAGTGTTGCACCAACGTTGCGAAAATAGCCAAGCTCCGAATCAGTGTTGTTTTCGTCGACTATAAAACTATGACGAAAAATGTTTGTCGACTACCTTTTTTCACGGACAAAAACGAAATAAAAACTAAGCCATGATGACTAAAACTATGACTAAATATACTGACAATTTCGTCAACAAATATAAACTAGACTAAAATGTTAGGAAGGGGTCTAAGAGAAATCATTTTACACTTACCTGTAGTTGCATGCTGAAAATAGTCAATCTACAAGCTCACAATGCGTCGCAGTGTAAAAACAGTCATTACAATGGCATCAACGCCCACCAAAATACATTTGATCAACTGTAGATTTAGTCGACTAAAATCTTAAAATCCTATCAAAATGTGCTGCCAAAAACAACACTGTTCCGAATACGCCGCCAGGCGATGCATTGTGAGTTTGTGGATCTGCTATTTTCACTATAAAAGGATCACACCCGTGTGAAGTGAGGGGACATTAATAATCCATTATTGACCTTATACCAACCTTGAAACACACCTTAGTTACGTCACCAAGAATGGTGGTCTCTTATTCGCCCAGGGTTTCCACCGACAGCCCATTTGCTCAGACACACGTAAATTCTCCATTCATTTTCAATGGCATACTGTATAATGTTTGATGGTAAATGGTAAATGCTTGTGCATTATTGCATTTATATAGCGCCTTTATCCAAGGCGCTTTACATAGATTGTGCATTACATTCACCCATTCAGACACACATTCATACACCGATGGCAGAGGAAACCATGCAAGGCACCAACCAGCACATCAGGAGCAATTAGGGGTTCAGTGTCTTGCTCAAAGACACTTCCACACTACCTCTGGGGGAGCCCGGGTTCGAACTGGTAACCTTGCGGTTACCATCCAGCCACTCTACCGCTGAACCACCGTCACCCCGTTAAGACAGAATCTACACTATAGCTGTTTATAGGATTGATTGATTGATTGATTGATTGATTGATTACTTTATTGAAAATAAATTCAGAAAGCCGTTAGGCTTGTTTCCGTTGTGGTCCTCTTGGGAGGGCGATAGCGCGGCGCCCCTCAAAAACAAACCAAGTGAATGTGAAAGTGTGCACTCTGTGGATAAAATATTGAAACAATGAAAAGTATTAACGAGAGCTTGTGACTAATAACATTTCATTGGAGCACTGCAGGTTCCTTTTTCCATTTCCTGAGAACAATTGTACGGTGGAGGTTTCCACCCGTCAGTGACGATTATGTGTCAGTGTTTTCGGTGTATATTTCGTCATCTCATCTTGAGAGGATATATTATCGTTACGTTGCTGTCGGGAGGAAACCTCTTATCTCCATACAAGTGCTGTTTTTGGCAGCAAATTTAGAATTTTGTTTGATTTAGTTATTTACATTTTAGTCACCTGGAATGTTTTAGTGTTAATCTAGTTTTAGTCGACTAAATGTCATAAGATTTTAGTTGACTAAATCTACAGTTGATTTAGTCGACTAAAATGTATTTTGGCGAGCCTTGATGCCGTTGTAATGGCTGATTTTACACACAAATAGCCGATCTACAAGCTAGATCTGCTATTTTCAGCATGCAACCAAGTGTAATATGACTTAAGGTCATTACACACTGGCGAATTAGCGACGCGATGCGAATAAGCGATCTGAAAATGCGAAATATTGCATGTTGCAGTTCGCCTGCGAATCTCTGCAAAATACGACACCAGAGCGAACAAATAAAAGCGAAAACGGTCGCATTTTCGCACATTCGCACATTCGCCACTGATGTGGAAGCTTGCATGGACTTCAATTGTTTTTTTTTAATGCGAATTATTCGCACGAATATATCGCGTCGCCAATTCGCCAGTGTGTAATGACCTTTACACTGGATCTCTTGTCCACTATAGTCCCTTCCTAACATTTTAGTCGAAATTGTCAGTATATTTAGTCATACTTTTAGTCATCGCAGCTTAGTTTTCATGTAGTTTCTGTTTAGTTTTCGTCTGTGAAAAAGGTATAGTCGACGGACATTTTTCGTCTTAGTTTTAGTCGACAAAAACAACACTGTTCTACTTTTTGTGTTTCTTGGTGGATGTACGCCCTATAACTGGCCTACTTGGTCGTACTACAGCGTCACACAAAGGTATCAAACGTAGCAGATATACACGCTCGAAACACGGTGCGAAGTGACAACGTTTTGAGCTTGTAGATCTGCTACTAATAACTGATACAGTAGCTAATACTATCGAATTTGAACCCTAAAAAAGGAACAGTTTTTGGACATAATGAGGTTTCCGCCCGACAGAGACGATAATTCTCAGTTCTGCTTATACCAGGCTAGAACAATGGGCCCCCATTGTGTCCGCTTTATCAATGCAACTGCACAGCGAACAAAATGGGCACACACAATGTGTACCGCAGCCTGTCTTGGCATCTAGTCTGTGACTAGTACCTTGTGTTCTCATTGCTCAAGAGGTATAGCCAGAGTTTTATTAGAGTTTTGAAATATTGATTGGTGTTTTAGTTATAGCTAGTTTTTTTTAAGTTTGGTGATGATCCAGTATGAACCAATCGCCAAAGAGTCCTACTACTTCCCATCTCAGAAAACGGCTGCATTGTGAGGGCTTTCAGAATAATGTGAAACGAAATGAAAATGAAGGCTGAGTAATTACATTTTATTTACTTCTCACAGAGAAGACATACAACGTGCTTTAAATACGCAAATACAAGCGGCTGAAATTAGTTTTCTTCGACGGGTGGCTGGTATCTCCCTTATATAAGGTGAGAAGTTCAGTCACATGAGAGAGACGCTGAGTAGAGTCACTGCTTCTTCACCTGGAAAGGAGCCAGCTTAGGTAGTTCGGGCATCTGGTTAGGATGCCTCTCGGTGTCTACCTATGGAGGTCCTCGAGGCACATCCTCGAGGCAAGACCCCGGGGAAGACCAAGGCGCAGATGGAGGAAACACATCATATGTCAATGCGTTTACAAATCAAACATTGAACTGCACATTACACCTGTGTATAGGAGGGGCTAGCGCCCCTCATAAATGTGTTTTGACCCCAGGGGTTAACTGGGGATATGGAGGAACTCCTTATATTTTATCCCCCCCCCCCCCCCCCCCCACTGAATATACCATTAAATGACCATGTAGAGCTATATAGGTGAGCACCAGGACCTTAAAATGAACCTTTCAGTAACATGTGATATTCAATTATTCACCCCGTACTGAAAATCAAAAATTGTCCATTAAATCATCAAAAGTTGTCAACGTAAATAAACTATTTGAAGACATCCTCTGCTAAGTTGTTGTTGTTGCTGTTTTGGTCCTATACAGATCTGTAATGCCAAGAGATGATAGAAATATACTGCGCTGTAAATCATCAAAATTGTCATCAAGAAGTTACATTTTTATCATACAATCTTCTCTTGACGTTTATAGTTATAGGATAAAAACGGTAACAATTTGGCTTCAATTTAGCAGTTTAAAACCCCTTTGCTTGTAAATACAAATGTGCGTCTAATTTGAAGGCAGTTTTCTATCATCTATACTAAATCTACTCAAAAATACATAAAGAATATGTTCTGGTGCTTTTGCAACTACGGTGACACTTCTTGCATTGCTGATCTGCACTGCTATTTGCTGGCTGCATGCCTGCATGGGATCACACGAATACAGTGTAGGCCAAGTGCTGATGCAAAATTTGTATTTGTATTTGTATTTGCGTGCGTGCGTGCGTGCGAGAGAGAGAGAGAGAGAGAGAGAATATTTATTTGTAAATACATTGTTCTATTTTGATTGTCTTGTTCCACTTCTGCTTTGGCAATGTATAAACCTACGTTGTTTCATGCCAATTAAGCTCCTTTGAATTGAATTGAAGAGAGATTATATCAGGTTATATCACTTTCCTTGAACATTTGCATTGAGCATATAGAGCGTCGCAGTCCCGCCCCCTTTCATGACGACGCCAGGCCCAGGAAATGATTCCCAATGCATTTTTCCAATAGACATTTCAAAAAGTATTTATTTAAAGACGGTTACGCTGTGGACAAAGCCAACTCGAGTCGTGACAAATCATGACAACAAACACAATATTTTGGACCAAACTAATAATTACAAAGAAGAAAAACAACAAAAAAGTGTTTTTTCTTCTTTCTAATTATTTGTTCGGCCCAAAAATGTGTGTTGTCATGATTTGTCACGACAAGAGTTGGCTTTGTACGAGGCTTAAAAGGTCTTTAAATAAATACTTTTTGAAATGTCTATGATGAAAATGAACGGAGAATCATTTCCTGGGCCCTGGTAGGGGGCGGGTCTGCGATGCTCTATAGACGGATGGATGGAGACTATTTCAACATCAGTAGCCACTTTCTGTGAACACTGTAATCAGTGTATTGACATCATTGTGTAAATCACACACCCTGTGGGTATTTTTGGAGATGATTCCTACACTAGACAAGCCCACATTTATATTATCTCCTCCATGTTGCATAATAGTGCAAAAGAGGTTGCAAAACAGATTTACTTTCAAATAACTCAACTCATCCAAGACTTTGTTACATCAGTATAAATTAAAGGTACTGGATCCATATTCTAAGCCAGTTCTTTTTAAGACTTGCAGTAGCCATAATAGAATAATATGATCTGGAACAGGTGTCTCCCCCCCCCCCCCCCTTCCCCTTTTTCTTTTCTTACGTTTTTCTTACACAATTTTGCAACCCATTCTTTCACCTAGTGTCAATTATCTAATGTAATCCTGGGCGCTACACTTCCTCTGCCAACCTGGGGAGTGCAGCGGACTGACCTCATGCTTCCTTCTATGCATGAGGAGTCCAAGCTGCTTCTTTGCACCTGACAGGGGGCAGTTTCCCCGGTCAGACGTAGCGCGTGGAAGGAACATGTTATTACAACCAGTTCCTTAACCCCTCCATCAGGCGCCCCGGCTGGCCAGGAGGAGGTCGTTTGGAGACCAGTATTACTGCATGTTTTTTGTGAGTGTACCTACCCTAGGTGACACTGGGAGAACATGTGAGGGTACCTACCCTAGGGGACACTGGGAGAACATGTGAGGGTACCTACCCTATAGGGGACACGGGGAGAACATGTGAGGGTACCTACCCTAGGGGACACGGGGAGAACATGTGAGGGTACCTACCCTAGGGGACACGGGGAGAACATGTGAGGGTACCTACCCTAGGGGAGACGGGGAGAACTTGTGAGGGTACCTATACCCTAGGGGACACGGGGAGAACATGTGAAGGTACCTAAACTAGGGGACACGGGGAGGACATGTGAGGGTACCTAACCTAGGGGACACGGGGAGAACATGTGAGGGTACCTACCCTAGGGGACACGGGGAGAACATGTGAGGGTACCTACCCTAGGGGACACGGGGAGAACATGTGAGGGTACCTACACTAGGGTACACGGGGAGAACATAAAACTCCACACAGAAAGGCCCTTTCGGAAGCGACCGATAGTGAGGCTAAAAACGTTACAGCTATCTAAGGAGGATGGAGGACTGAAACTTCTAAATCTATTATTTGGGCGGCACAGCTGAAACCGTTAACAATTTGGCTTCAGGAAACTGAGATATAGGGGCACGGTGGCACAGTTGGTAGTGCTGTCGCCTCACAGCTAGAAGGTCCTGGGTTCGATTCCCGCTCGGGACGCTGTGGGTGCTGGCGGCGTGTTTCCTCCTCCGCGTCATCAGTGCCCATACCCGAAGGCGGGGTTGGCGAAAGGGCCTTTCTGTGTGGAGTTTGCATGTTCTCCCCGTGTCCCCTAGGGTAGGTACCCTCACAAAAAACATGCAGTAATCCTGGTCACTAAACTGCCTCCCCCTGGCCAGCTCTCCCCTTGTCCCCCATATATGGGGACTATAGGTTGGTGGAGGGTGTGTATAGAGCCCAGGATCACATTAGATGATTGACACAGGGGTGAAAAATGGGTTACAAAATCGTGGGATAAAAAATATATATAAAAAAAAGAAATGGAAACTGAGATAGATGGTTAAATATTGGAAAAAGCCTTTGCTCGCAACCCCTTCATGTTGTGCCCTTCCTATAGATACCCCACTGAAAGAGATCCAAATGAGTGAGTGGACTAGAGTCACTTTAAAAATATGGAGAAAAATAAAAGCTTCCTTATTGGATTACCTAAACAGATCTCTTCGCTAACACATATTGGTTACATAAAGGAGTTCATACCAGCTCAATTAGATGTAGAATTCAGGAATTGGACAGAATTCGGCCTAACTAGCATACATAGTAAATAAGGATGGTCTTAAATCATTCGAACAAATACAGACTGAATTCGGGCTCCCAAGGACAATTTTAACTTTTTTTAACAAAACATAAGGACTGGGAGAGAGCCATGAAACACACTCCTATTGAGGAGTTGTTGCTAAAATTTGAATTTGGTGATGGCAAGGTAATCAAGGAATTCTACCAAGTCTACCAATATCTAAAGATATGGGACATTTCCCAGATGGAACAAATTACATATGCCCTGAGGCTTCAACCAAACATATTTAGTAAAAGATGGAGTCCTGTGCTGCCTTTACTAATGAGGTAGTAGCTGGTATCGGAATCTTGAGTAACAATTCACCAAAGACACTTCTCCCCAGACCTCCTGGTGCATACATATGCTTGCCTCTATCTCCAGTCATGTCTGTATTCAGTATTGTTCACTTCCCATTGTTGTTTGACGCTCTGTTTTTTTTGTCTCTCTACTTGTATCTTATTTCCTTGTTTTATGGTGAATAATTGTAGTATTTATGTTATTGTATTGTGAATATGTATGTGTATGAGTGTATAATATATATAAATATATTCTATGCAGTGTTGTTTTCGTCAGGACTGACGATAACGTAAATGACGACGTCAACGCCCCTTTTTCCAGGACTAAGACGGACTAAAACGAATGACCCTAAAATATTTCGGGACAAGACTGACGCTGACGAGCTAAATACCGTAGCTCTGTTTGATGACGATGACGAGACGTGTGTGTGTTATTGTTGACAAGACGAGGCTACACGAAAATGTTAGTGGATTTTGACGAACAAAGTTTTAAATGCATGAAAATGTTCCGCCAATAATGTCACTGCACTCGCCGCTATCCTCCTCTCCAGACTCCAGTCTCCTTTCCTAGTTGGTCACGCCCATCTGCATGCATGCACACACACACACACACACACACACACACACACACACACAGTCCCATTTCGACTCCGTGTGCGTGTCCTCTTCAGACCACCACCAGACTGGGGGAAGCCGGCACCGCTATGATCACTTTGCTTGTCCCCGTGGATTGGAAATAGGATTTAAAAGGCTATCCGATGATAGCGTGGATTACAGCACAGTTGTGTGCAATTATTCAATAAAGAATTCACATATCACCGCACCTCGTCAAGCCTCCAGTGTCGGCTCAATGCGAAACATGTTGCACCGAGCCTAGCCTGGAAGCTAACGTCAATCAACAACAGTAGCTCTGGTCCATAGTGTAGTTAGGACTCATGAGTTCTATGGTACTTAATTTGATCCTTTCCCCTCACTCACACCCGTGGAAGCTGTGCAGGCAGCCCCTCGTTTTTAACATAAAAAAGATGTGAAAGCCTACTTTCCTCCTTCTAACACTATGGATCAGAGCTAACGTTATTCCAACTCCCAGTAGCAGTTCAAGTACCCGACCAGATGACATGGTTTCTAACTAAACGGTTATGGCCAAATAAAATGTAAAATCTACTATGGCTGTTATCCTGTTACTGTATGTCCACGGAAGAAACACAGAGGTGTTTTCTTATGGTCATGTCACATATTTGCTGCACCAATTGAAGCCCCCCCCCCAAACCCTGTAGGATGCATTCCCCAAAACTCTCAGAGACATGCCCCCACCACCATCCAAACCTTCAATATTAGTTTCCCCAGCTATTTATTTGTATTTACTTAGTGTTTTTCCTTTAATAAAGTTGTTTTTGATTCATGTCCCCCTTGTAAAGCATGTTTGGGTACTCAGAAAAGCTGTATATAAATTAATTTTGAGATATTATTACTACAAAAACAATGTTTATTGCTTAAACTTATGTATTAACTATTCATTGATTCACTAGTATACCAAAATCCATTAATAAATGGCTCTCTCACAGTTCTTGGGTCAAATAATTATATGCGATTAAATTTGATTAATCGAGATTAACTACAAAGCCTCTGATTCATTAGATTATTATTTTTTAATCGAGTCCCAGCTCTAATTAATACCTGTACGCTATAGACATTTTATTTAAAGACTTTTTATTTTTTGACAAACTGGACTAAAACCTTTTACTAAAATGACTAAAACCCTTAGGAGTTTCCGTCGACTAAAACTATCAAGGATAGAAATGACTAAGACTGACTAAGACTAATTAAGCATTTTTTCAAATGACTAAGACTGACTAAGACTAATTAAGCATTTTTCCAAAAGACTAAGACTGACTAAATCTAAAAAATGCCTGCCAAAAACAACACTGATTCTATGAAAGTGTGAAACAGCTGAGGTTGTGTGGAGAAAAAAAAGCAGTTGTAATCTGAAATATGTTATTATAATTCTGTGAAGTTGCCCAAACTGAAAAAAAAAGAAAGGCCCTTTCGCCAACCCTGCCTCGGGTATGGGCACATTTAGTTTTCGTCAGTGGAAAAACGTGCATCGCATCGTGGCACATTGGGAGCTTGTTAATCGGCTATTTTCACAAGTGCAAGTTTCCGCCCGACAACGATATATCATTTTAATTGAGACTGTATCTTCTATAGCCCACAACATTTTAATGAGGCTTTTAAAGACCATATTTTGCCGATTGTGTCATCAATGTCAGTTGACAGTTTGAGACTAGCTTGGAAGTATTCTACAGGTTTCACTTTCAAGTGCGTATGGGTTCCTTAGCTTTGATGAAGCCATCAAAGCTGATGGCTTCAAAGATTAGATTGACAGCACTAAATTATTAAATGTTTTTTTTTTTTTTTAGTTTGTTTGTTTTGCTGTGTTTCCTTTTCTTATTGTTTGATGTACAGCACATTGAATTGATTCAATTCATTGTTGTTGTTGAAATACGCTAAAACAAACTGTTTGTTTGCACATTATGTTAGCTAATAACATGTTGAAGTCATGTTATTGTGATTTTGACTTACCATGGTTTGAATTAGGGTTGATCCGATTTGGATCAGATTAAGAGCAAAAAACGTGATTGGGAAAATCCCTAGTATCAATATCATGATATTAGACTGGATATTGCCTGCGATTTGGGATATTGTACTATACACTGTTTTCTTCCCGATCCGATTTCGATACAATTTCTGTGTTAGCCGACAGGCCCGATACCGAATACCGATACCAGTGTTGTGTTTATAACTATCTAGCTATATCTAGCTGTATATCTTGTGTTGTGTATCTCGTATTGTGTTTATCTCGTGTTGTGTTTATCTATCTAGCTATACTGTAACTGTATATCTCATGTTGTGTTTATAGCTATCTAGCTATATATCTTGTGTTGTGTTTATAGCTCCTTGGGAGCTTTCAAGCCCTCTCTTAAAACTCATTTTTTCTCCATGGCATTTGATTCTTGATTAAATGTTTTGCTTTTGCTCCATTGTACCTGTAATTGTGTATTTTGTTGCTCTCTTGTTTGTTTGGTTATACCATGCTATTTTTTGTCCTGGTTTATTTTTATTTTTACCTGATCCTGTACAGCACTTTGGTTGACCTTTGGTCTTTGTAGATGTGCTCTATAAATAAAGTTTGATTTGATTTGATTTGATTGTATTGTATTTGATTTATAGCAGACTCCTCACTCAACTCTACTCAGTTTGGGCAACTCCAAAGCAAACTCCACATGCCCCAACACTTTATTTACCTGCCATAGTGTCAACCGCTTACCCCTGTCGGACCTGTCGTCAGACTGGCATATTCGTCGATACCAATATGACCCGATATGACAAATAAGGGCCTTTTCCGATACCGATACAGTATCGGGACATCTCTAAAACTTATGCCATATGACAATTTGTGATATGGCAGATACTCAAAATCAAATGATCGGAATCGGATGGGCAGCAAAGAAAATGTGATGGGGATTGGGGACATCCCTGTAGTTTGAATGGTTGAAGGACAGCCTTCAGCCAAATCCGCTATCTCTTATCAAATTCCCATGCTCAGAGAAGCTAGCTATTCCATAGTGATTATATGCATTTACAGCCTTGCCAGCAACTTGCACCGTCAAAGTGCAATGACTCCTTTCAAATGACAACATTAAAATTTTTGTTTTTACAAAAATGTTTCGATTTTCATTATCGTGCATGAGAACGATGGCTTCCATTTTCGCATTGCAACTTTTCAGAACTAGAAAGCCTGCAGTTTCTATTAGCTTGTATTCCCCATCGATGATGTCACTGGAGGACGGTTTCTGAACTGCCCACAGCCCTCCTATGAGACACAGACAGAGTAGAATTTATTTTTGCCATTTTTTCATGATTATTAGTGAGGACCTATTATATGAAGATAGGTTGAAAAGTGGTGAAGTGGTTCTTTAAGAGATTTGATAGGGATATCCCCTATGAAATGGTTTGTTTTTCAATGTATGAGGAGAGACCAGGCCGCTTCTTATTACCTGAGGGGGGGGGGGGGGGGGGGGAGTTTCCCCGGTTGGACGTAGCGCGTGGAAGGAACACGTAATTTCTCCTCCATCAGGCGCCCTGGCTGACCAGGGGGAGGCAGTATAGAGACCAGGATTACGGAACAGTCATTTTGCCAACCCCTAACTCCGCTAACTCTAAGAGCCCCCTGTTCAAGACCCAAAGTAGCCAGGTCCATTTGGTTACATATACATTTGTACAAGTTCTGAGTTAGTGTAACAGTGAGGATTGTACTGTGGTCATGCTTGGCAGTGGACATGTCGAGCACAAAGTTTAGAAAGCAATGTCACCATATCATTTAGGCCCCCCCAAGGTACAATGGAGTCATTGCATTTGTCTCAGAATGTATTTGGCACACCATGGAAAATCCATACATCATTTCAGTCATGCTATTCTTTAATGAGATATATCGCATCGGTTGAATCCAAGAAATCGTGTTGCAATATTGCACCCTGAAGCCTGAAGGAGAGATTAAGATGCAAATGGCTCACATAGATCATTTTCCTGAGCACAGGGTAATGGTTAGTGGATGATTCTCATCAGACTCCATAAGTGCTCTTCCCAATAAATACATACGCAAAGCATTTATATGGGGCATTCAAATGTTGATGGATTTGGGATTACCATTAACCTTGGAGTAATTCCAATACGCCGCTTAAATCAACTCATTCATTAAATGTCCCATAAAGGCTTTGACCAGTCTTTAAGGATAGCACGTCTTAATGCGAAATGTGTTTTATGGTACAGATTAAACCTGAAGTGTCGGTAGCCTATTAATCTGCTCATGACATGGGATCACTGTCCTTTCATTTTCATGAGGTGGTGGTCACAGCTGTACCTTCCATGCCTGGTGGCATGAGTGTATTGAATAATCTGTAGTTTTGATGGTAACGTGTACAGTATGTACAATATCAATATAGCTGCATGGCACCAATGAGGTTTTCACTGTATGACACCGAGGACTATATACATTGAACTGTAAATGGGGTATTGAAGCTTTACTGTCGACTTTAATTGTACATCTATAAATGCACCAAGTATCTCTGTGTGTGTGTGTGTGTGTGTGTGTGTGTGTGTGTGTGTGTGTGTGTGTGTGTGTGTGTGTGTGTATGTGTGTGTGTGTGTGTGTGTGTGTGTGTGTGTGTGTGTGTGTGTGTGTGTGTGTGTGTGTGTGTGCGCGTGTGTGCGTACGTACGTTTGTAATCCACGTAGCTCGAAAACCGTTGGCGCCACCAATTTACAGAACTACAGAACTACTCTGCCAGGGCTGGGAGGTACACTTATGGTGCATCGAAGGACTAGGCTCTGTGGGTTGACTCCTGTCCGGGCCCCTCCTACGTCTCACCAGGTCCACTCCTGCTCTCACCAGGCCCAGTACCTGTGCGTTGCACCAGAGTCCCAGCACCAGACACTTCAGTAGTGAAGTCACTCAGGCGACCCAGCGTGGGTGATCAAGTTCCAATTTATGTCCCAGTACACTGCGTGAAAAGAGGAGTTATCGGGCAATTATGGGCACTAGATTTGCCCTTAAACCTCAAGTTTAGCAGGCATATACAGTAATATACGGTAATACAGGTGTGATGGTACAATTCGGGAGTTTACCGGAGTTTATTGGAAAGTTTAACAAGAGTTTCCTGTAATATACACATCCGTATTCCATGCTTTTTGCACAGTGGTAGCTACCCTCGATCAGTCCCATTAGGGAAAAAACAGGGCCACGCAATCCGTTGGAACTACTCCAGAACTACTTTGCCAGGGCTGGGAGGTCAGAACATTTAGAGACGTACAAATATACACTTCTACTGAATATAACCAAAAGAAACAGGAAATTATCATAAAAGGATGTAAAAAGGGAAAAGATAATATACTGTGAGGGAAAAAGGGGGTGGGGGTGGACTCAGGGGCCCAAATTAGCCAATTGATTACACCAACACCTGACCACCTCTAGATCTGCATTAGAGCTGGCCTGATCTGACATCACAATGACGCACAACCTCACCCTTCATGTCATGTATATGCCGACCCCCGGCATATACTCATGTCATCACAGAACTCCACTGTATGGCCAGAGAAGGAATTACAGACACACAAATAATTCTGCATAAAAACATCATTGCATAACTGGGTGTAACAACTGCCATGCATTTGCAGCATTTCACGAGTAGGCCGGTGCCCAACTGTTCTAGTCCAAACTAGAAAAAAGTGCCCCTCGGGGGACAGGTCTCTAACAGGATATGATCATTATACGTATATGATTATATTCATAATGCTTAGTAATGTTATAAAGATCTTCATTTTCCATCCACCAGCTGTCTAAAAACCAGGAAGAGAAGCCGGCTCTGAGCGGAAAACGGCTGCGCCTAGACGCTCTAGTCAGCACCTATAGCGGACCCCCGCAGATAATAATAATTGATTTAATCAATTTGGGCTTGTTCAGCTTCACTTTCCACAGAAGAGCAGTTAAGGGCTTGACACATTGACAGGACCGGGATTCGAACCCAGGACCTTCTAGTCAGCCTCCCTACCCATTCAACACACTTGTCTTAACAGAGGGAGCCACCATGTTCTCTGTAACCTACCACAGTTTTAGGGTGTTCTTCTGGATGTCACTCTTTAAAACGTGTGTTGAGAAGAAGGACATGGGCTGGACTTGAACCCACGACCTGTGGCTCACATAGACAGCAGCTTATCGCCGAGATCCACCATGCTCTCTGAGAACCTCCTCAGCTTTCCAGTGTTCTTCTGGGTGTTATTCTCCAAAACATGCTGCAGAGTGAAAGTAGGAGGAACTCAGCTGGATTTGAACTCACAACGATGTCATCTTAACCATGGTGCCACTGAGCATAGTTTGTCTTCTGTTTTAAGTTGTTCTTCTTGGTGTCACTTCAAATTGGGCCTTGGGATCATGTACAGAGCATTTTAATGGTGTTTGCTGTGCATCAAAGGCTATAAGTTGTATGCTTGTGTATATCTCTATCAGATTGTCCATGCTAAACAAAATTTGTTTAGCATGGACAATCTGATAGAGAGGTTATTTAATAACCTAATAATCAAATCTACAAGCTTGTAGATTGTCTATTTTCACATACTGTACAGTAGCTTATTTTGTCTATTAACACGTTTTTGGGGACCACCCTGACTACTTGTAGATAGGCTATTTCCATAGCTCTGATATATAATTTGTATAGTGGCTTGTTGATTTTGATGCTATATTTTGGGGGACCACTTGGAACTGACTTAAGGACCACTGGGGGTCCCCTGACCCCAATTAATATTTGTAATGGGTCTGACTCATAACTGACGCCATTAATGTCAGGTGCATGGGCCATTCACCTGGAGATAATGGCTAACTAGGCAACATGAAGGGTAAGAATTTGTTTTATGCTGTATATAGGCCAAATGCTACAACAGTGAGAAATCAAGTGAGTGATGGTTTTAGACAATATGCATTGCAGATATGTTCACTGTACCTGTATTTATTTATGTCTATGCTCCTATATGCCACTGCAACACAGGTTACTCCTCCCTATTTTAATATGTTCTGTATTGACATGCAAGTACGGATGGTGATGTCAGAAAAAAGGCATTGGTACTTGGTACATTCTAACATTGCTAGAATCAGGGTTCAAATCCCTGCGCTGCTGGCTGTCTCACTGTTATCCACTTGTATGTTTAAAATAAAATGTTATCACTCAGTTCATTGTCACATTGTCCAGTAAACAAATGAACAATTTCACTGAAGCTGTTGACAAGTGTGTCCAAAGAGGCTGTGTGTCAGGTGTCAGAATAGACAACAAAGGACCTCTAGATGGTCTTTCACCATGTCTTCACCTCCTCCTATGACACTCTAGGACTAGACTAATCCTAGTTTTTTTTAATAATTTTTATCCCATGATTTTGGGCAGAGGAAGAGGTGTGGCTAAAGAGAAGTAGTGAGAGAGAGGAACGGATGTGGCTAGGGAAAGAGGAAGGGGTGTGGCTAGAGAGAGGAAGGGGTCCTAGACTAGAGAGAACTAACAGAGAGAGAGAACTTTAACACCCAATGCATTCTCAAAGCACAAACTTCGGCATGCTACTAGTCCTACATAGTTAGACCTATAAACCCCATTCTAACCTATTTAGGTTCATCTTACGGTGGACATGTTTGCCTGAAAAGGAATCTTTGAAATGTTTCATAGTTTTAGAAATATAGTGCTTTTAAGTTTGAGAAATTCAGAATGGGGGTCAATAGCAGCTCTACAGGCACGTCAAAAATCACTTTCACCTAGAAACTACATTCACACTTTTTATAATTCAGCTTACTGAGGGCACACATGCTGGAACTTTTTACTTTCAAATGTTTTGAAGTTTCTGAGTTATTTAACTTGCCCAATGCATTCTCTATGGCAATAACACACACTTTGGCATGCTACTAGTCCTACATACTTTCACCTAGAAAACCCATTCCAACCTATTTAGGTTAATCTTACGGTGGACATGTTTGCCTGAAAAGGAATCTTTGAAATGTTTTATAGTTTTAGAAATATAGTGCTTTCAATTTTATAATGGGGCTCAATGGCAGGGTATGGCATGTCAAAAATCACTTTCAAATAAAAACTCCATTCACACTTTTTAAAATTCAGCTTACTGAGGTTACACATGCTGGAACTTTTTACTTTGAAATGTTTTGTAGTTTCTGAGTTATTTAACTTAAACGCCCAATGCATTCTCTATGGCAGTGGTTCTCAACCTTTTTACACCAAGTACCACCTCAGATTTTTTCTATCACTCCAAGTACCACCACCACCAAACGTGCACGCGCGTGCTATTAGTGGTTATTGATGCTTTTTTGGCTGGTTTATGATGGATTTCGGGTACCTACCTACTGTTATCAAAATGATAATGACAATATGACCACCATTATAACTTATGTGAAAATATATACATATATGCACAGTTCACACAGGAGAAAAAAATATTCCTAATAAGAAATTAAGAATATTTATTTATTTTTCACAGACGTCAGCCAAAATCATGCTGTACAAAACAGGCACTTTAACTACTTTACAATGAGGAGCCATACAGGCATCCCCAGGTTTTTTGAGTTAATACATTTATCAATAGCATAGGTAGGCTATACACATTAATTCTGAATACAGGTTTTGAAACTCATTTGCCCCAATACAGCAGCTGTGTGTTTTTATGGATCTATCAATTCACATCATTTTAATATTAAGGACCCAGCCATTTGTATCTCTGGGACCCCAAATTATTATTTTCTATTTGTTTATATTGTAAAATCAATGTCAATTTAACTCTTAGTGTACAAATGGAACCTATCATTTGGCTGGGAGTGGGGACCCCTGATCCCACTTTAAAAACCGTGTAGCCTACTGTCCTACACAGCACTGTGTCTGTCCGTGACAATGTAACTATAGTGATGTCCGTTCTATTTAAGCATTGGTTGGCAGTTAGCACTTAAGCAGTTATTAGCATCATAGCATGGTCTGTCACATAAGTATTGACAAACAGCGGTCATATTTGTCAAACAAAACTGTTGGGGACTGTGGGGAGATATAATTTTAAGAACATGAGCATGTCGTCATGCTCAGCTGTCAGCTTGTTGCGCTGTTCCGTCTCTCTCGTCTACTAAGATGTTGATGCTAATCAATGCTAAAGATTAGCTTGCATGGAGCTAAGGCTGAAACTTTGCTGCTGTAGTTGCCACGGTGGCAAATCCATCCCTTTATTTTTTTGCACTCGGCTGTCTTTTTCGTTTTATAATATATAATACTCCCATGCGAGCGGCTGTCAGTGCTGCTTTCTGAGCAGCAGTGCTGGCTAGTGGTTAGCCTAGCAGCCTGCACAGTCTGCTACTGTCCATATGACTGTGTCTGTAGCAGTCTATGAACACTGCTGGAGGAATAATGGCCTGGAGTGGAGTACTGGAATGGACTGGAGTGGAGTGCTTGCAGTGCTTGGGATCGGTCATTTTCGCTGTAGTCCGATCCGATCCAGATCACGTTTTTTGGCTGATATCGACCTGATATCCGATCTGTGGATCAGATCACGGCATCCCTGATCTTTTGGGAAGATTTTCCGCGTACCACCTGGGGGGGGCTCAAGTACCACTGGTGGTACGCGTACCACAGGTTGAGAACCACTGCTCTATGGCAATAGCACAAACTTTGGCATGCTACTAGTCCTAGTACTTAAACCTACCAACCCCATTCTAGCCTACTTAGGTTCATCTTACGGTGGACATGTTTGCCTGAAAAGGAATCTTTGAAAGGTGTCATAGTTTTAGAAATATAGTGCTTTCAAATTTGAGACTTTTAACATGGGGCTCAATGGCAGATTTTGGCACGTCAAAAAATCACTTTCACCTAGAAACTCCATTCACACTTTTTATTATTCAGCTTACTGTGGAGACACATGCTGGAACATTTTACTTTGAAATGTTTTGTAGTTTCTGAGTTATTTAACTTAAACGCCCAATGCATTCTCTATGGCAATAGCACAAACTTTGGCATGCTACTAGTCCTACATGGTCCATGATCCAAAATTATGAAAAACGAGGATAATATTTTTTTTCAAAACTTCAAAAAACGATGGGCTATAACCCATCGTTTTTTCATTTTTAAAAAATCCTCAAAGATGATGAAAAACGGCGTGCTATAGTATGCCGTACGATATGGGCTATAGCCCATGGTCCAAAATAATGAAAAACAAGTTTTTTTTGTATTTTTTCAAAAATTCAAAAAACGATGGGCTATAACCCATCGTTTTTTTCATTTTTGATTTTTTTTCAAATCCTCAAAAATGATGAAAAACGGCGTGCTATAGTATGCCGTACGATATGGGCTATAGCCCATACTCAAAAATGATGAAAAACGAGGATAATTTTTTTTCAAAAATTCAAAAAACGATGGGCTATAACCCATGTTTTTTTAATTTTTGATTTTTTTTCAAATCCTCAAAAATGATGAAAAACGGCGTGCTATAGTATGCCGTACGATATGGGCTATAGCCCATACTCAAAAATGATGAAAAACGAGGATAAAAAAATAATCAAAAAATTAAAAAACGATGGGCTATAACCCATGTTTTTTGAATTTTTTAATTATTTTCAAATCCTCAAAAATGATGAAAAACGGCGTGCTATAGTATGCCGTACGATATGGGCTATAGCCCATACTCAAAAATGATGAAAAACGAGGATAAAAAGAAATTCAAAAAACGATGGGCTATAACCCATCGTTTTTTTTTTCATTTTTGAATTATTTTCAAATCCTCAAAAATGATGAAAAACGGCGTGCTATAGTATGCCGTACGATATGGGCTATAGCCCATGGTCAAAAATGATGAAAAACGAGGATTTTTTTTTCTCAAAAATTCAAAAAACGATGGGCTATAACCCATCGTTTTTTTCAATTTTTTTTTCAAATCCTCAAAAATGAAGAAAAAAGGCGTGCTATAGTATGCCGTACGATATGGGCTATAGCCCATACTCAAAAATGATGAAAAACGAGGATAAAAACAAATTAAACAATTAAAAAAATGATGGGCTATAACCCATGTTTTTTGAATTTTTGAATTTTTTTCAAATCCTCAAAAATGATGAAAAACGGCGTGCTATAGTATGCCGTACGATATGGGCTATAGCCCATACTCAAAAATGATGAAAAACGAAGATAAAAAAAAATCAAAAATTAAAAAAACCATGGGCTATAACCCATGTTTTTTTAATTTTTGATTTTTTTTTCAAATCCTCAAAAATGATGAAAAACGAGGATTTTTTTTTCTCCAAAAATTCAAAAAAACGATGGGCCATGTTTTGTTTGTTTTTTTGTTTGTTTTTTCAAATCCTCAAAAATGATGAAAAACGGCGTACTATACTATGCCGTACGATATGGGCTATAGCCCATAGGGGAGGATGGGGGAAGATGAACCGTCGGGTAAGTTGAACCACCCCCTGTATCTTTAAAACTACACACATGAGTTGTCATGTGACCTCAAAATCAGGACACACCCACCATTTCAACCTGACTGTGAAGATGAGAGACACATGGACAAAGTGGAAAGTACATTTATACACAAAAAAGTGTTTTTTGCTGGTCAAAGTAAAAAAATAAACTTTTCTGGAATAATCATTTTTATATTAAAGCAAAAGCACCCAGGTCTAAACTTATATATCATGCATGTTGGTGATATACCAATGTATAAAACCCATGTGAATCATTTAGCTAAACATTAGCCTGGAGCATTAAGCTAGCCATGTTTTGTCAAAAAGTGGCCATGGGGCAAGTTGAACCAATTCCTTGGGGTAAATTGAGCCAATTTTCTTAATGTGAATCACCATTCATATTTTTGTATTAAGTATTAGCTACTCAAATTATACTGAATGACCTTTAATTTGGATGTTTGCAAATGTTTGCAAATTTGCTATATTGTATTAACAATATTGCAAATATTATAAGGTTCTGAATAACAAACTTTATTTAATTGTCTTTATATTGTTTAAATAATAAATAAACAGATAAATAAGACTATTTGCAAAAGGGAAAACTGTTATTAAATTATTTTCAATACGTGAATACATTATCTGTTCAAGTTTAAGCTCTTTACATTAAAATATCGTGTGGTTCAATTTTGGATCAACTTACCCCTTACCTGGGGCAAATTGAGCCACTTTTTTCTTTTTTTTTGAAAAGGTCATATTTGCATGGCCCTTTGTCATAGCTGCTTACTCATCATTTAAATTGATAGAGGACATCCTGAAATATGTGTAGATCATTAGATTTGACTGCCATCTCATTTTGCCTTGCTTCCAGGACAACTTAAGTAAAAAGTGGTTCATCTTCCCCCATCCTCCCCTACTCAAAAATGATGAAAAACGAAGATAAAAACAAATCAAAAATTAAAAAAAACATGGGCTAAAACCCATGTTTTAAAAAAAATAAATCAAATCCTCAAAAATGATGATAAACGGCGTACTATAGTATGCCGTACGATATGGGCTATAGCCCATACTCAAAAATGATGAGAAACGGCGTACTATAGTATGCCGTACGATATGGGCTATAGCCCATACTCAAAAATGATGAAAAACGAAGATAAAAAAAAATCAAAAATTAAAAAAAACATGGGCTAAAACACATGTTTAAAAAAAAAAAATCAAATCCTCAAAAATGATGATAAACGGCGTACTATAGTATGCCGTACGATATGGGCTATAGCCGAGGATATTTTTTTTTCTCCAAAAATTCAAAAAACGATGGGCCATGTTTGTTTTTGTTTTTGTTTTTTTTCAAATACTCAAAAAAGATGAAAAACGGCGTACTATAGTATGTCGTACGATATGGGCTATACCCCATACTCAAAAATGATGAAAAATGAGGATAAAAGAAAATCAAATTTTCAAAAAACGATGGGCTATAACCCATGTTTTTTTGAATTTTTGATTTTTTTTCAAATCCTCAAAAATGATGAAAAACGGAGTACTATAGTATGCCGTACGACAGGGTTCCCCAATAGGCGGCCCGCGGGCCATTTGCGGCCCACAGAGCGCCCCCTTGTGGCCCATGAAAGAATTTCCCAAAAAAGAAAAAAAAAAATCTTTTTTTTTTTAAGGGTCCCAGATATAAATGGCATTAAATGGGGGTCAGTAGCCTATGCATGTCAAACTGGGCATCCTTTTCAAATGGGGTCTTGCCCTGAAAATGAATTTTCAGGGCAAGACCTCGACCTCGCGCGTGCAGACTCGGCCCCCAGCCTGGTACGCTAGTCAAAATATGGCCCTTGAGGAAAATTAATTGGGGAACCCTGCCGTACGATATGGGCTATAGCCCATACTAAAAAATTATGAGGATAAAAAATAAATAAAAAATTCAAAAAACGATGGGCTATAACGCATGTTTTTTGAATTTTTTTTTTTTTTTTTAATCCTCAAAAATGATGAAAAACGGCGTATTATAGTATGCCGTACGATATGGGCTATAGCCCATACTCAAAAATGATGAAAAACGAGGATAAAAATTAATTCAAAAATTCAAAAAACGATGGGCTATAACCCATGTTTTTGGATTTTTTTTTTTCAAATCCTCAAAAATAATGAAAAACGGCGTGCGATGCCGTACGATATTGGCTATAGCCCATACTCAAAAATTATGAAAAATGAGGATAAAAAAAAAAAAAAACGATGGGCTATAACCCATGTTTGTTGAATTTTAGATTTTTTTTCAAATCCTCAAAAATTATGAAAACGGCGTATTATAGTATGCCGTACGATATGGGCTATAGCCCATACTCAAAAATGATGAAAAACGAGGATAAAAATAAATTCAAAAATTCAAAAAACGATGGGCTATAACCCATGTTTTTTAATTTTTTATTTTTTTTAAAATCCTCAAAAATGATGAAAAACGGCGTGCTATAGTATACCGTACGATATGGGCTATAGCCCATACTCACAAATGATGAAAACGAGGATAAAAACAAATTCAAAAATTCTAAAAACGATGTGCTATAACCCATGTTTTTTGAATTTTTGAATTTTTTTCAAATCCTCAAAAATGATGAAAAACGAGGATACATTTTTCTTTTTTCTTTTCAAAAAACGATGGGCTATAACCCATGTTTTTTTAATGTTTTAAGTTTTTTTTCAAATCCTGAAAAATGATGAAAAACGGCGTGCTATAGTATGCCGTACGATATGGGCTATAGCCCATACTCAAAAATGATGAAAAACGAGGATGAATCTTTTTTCAAAAATTCAAAAAACAATGGGCTATAACCCATGTTTTTTGAATTTTTTAATTTTTTTAAAATTCTCAAAAATGATGAAAAACGGCGTGCTATAGTATGCCGTACGATATGGGCCATAGCCCATACTCAAAAATGATGAAAAACGAGGATAAAAAAAAATCTAAAATTCAAAAAACAATGGGCTATAACCCATGTTTGTTTTTTTTTTGTTTTTTTAATCCTCAAAAATGATGAAAAACGGCTTGCTATAGTATTCCGTACGATATGGGCTATAGCCCATACTCAAAAATGTAGAGAAACGAGGATGAATCTTTTTTTAAAAATTCAAAAATGATGAAAAACGGCGTGCTATAGTATGCCGTACGATATAGGCCATAGCCCATACTCAAAAATTATGAAAAACGAGGATATTTTTTTTTTTTTTAATTCAAAAAACGATGGGCTATAACCCTTGTTTTTTTATTTTTTTATTTTTTTTCAAATCCTCAAAAATGATGAAAAACGGCGTGCTATAGTATGCCGTACGATATGGGCCATAGCCCATACTCAAAAATGATGAAAAACGAGGATACATTTTTTTTTTTTTTTTTAACGATGGGCTATAACCCATGTTTTTTGAATTTTTGAATTTTTTTAAAATCCTCAAAAATGATGAAAAACGGCGTGCTATAGTATGCCGTACGATATGGGCTATAGCCCATACTCAAAAATGATGAAAAACGAGGATAAAAAAAGAAATCTAAAATTCAAAAAACAATGGGCTATAACCCATGTTTTTTTTTTTTTTTTTTTTTTTTTTTATCCTCAAAAATGATGAAAAACGGCTTGCTATAGTATTCCGTACGATATGGGCTATAACCCATACTCAAAAATGTAGAGAAACGAGGATGAATCTTTTTTCAAAAATTCAAAAATGATGAAAAACAGCGTGCTATAGTATGCTGTACGATATAGGCCATAGCCCATACTCAAAAATTATGAAAAACGAGGATATATATATATTTTTTTAATTCAAAAAACGATGGGCTATAACCCATGTTTTTTGAATTTTTGAATTTTTTTCAAATCCTCAAAAATGATGAAAAACGGCGTGCTATAGTATGCCGTACGATATGGGCC
The DNA here is from genome assembly GCF_964188405.1 of Protomyctophum parallelum. Classification (NCBI taxonomy): domain Eukaryota; kingdom Metazoa; phylum Chordata; class Actinopteri; order Myctophiformes; family Myctophidae; genus Protomyctophum; species Protomyctophum parallelum. Next base: position 21,811,722 of record NC_139699.1, read on the forward strand.
ATAGCCCATCCTCAAAAATGATGAAAAACGAGGATACATTTTTTTTTCTTCAAAAAACGATGGGCTATAACCCATGTTTTTTGAATTTTTGAATGTTTTTAAAATCCTCAAAAATGATGAAAAACGGCGTGCTATAGTATGCCGTACGCTATGGGCTATAGCCCATACTCAAAAATGATGAAAAACGAGTTTAAAAAAAAAATCTAAAATTCAAAAAACAATGGGCTATAACCCATGTTTTTTTGTTTTGTTTTTTTTTTATCCTCAAAAATGATGAAAAACGGCTTGCTATAGTATTCCGTACGATATGGGCTATAGCCCATACTCAAAAATGATGAAAAACGAGGATACATTTTTTTTTTTTTTTTTAAACGATGGGCTTTTTTATTTATTTTTTTAATCCTCAAAAATGATGAAAAACGGCTTGCTATAGTATTCCGTACGATATGGGCTATAGCCCATACTCAAAAATGTAGAGAAACGAGGATGAATCTTTTTTCAAAAATTCAAAAATGATGAAAAACGGCGTGCTATAGTATGCCGTACGATATGGGCCATAGCCCATACTCAAAAATGATGAAAAACGAGGATACATTTTTTTTTTTTTTTAAACGATGGGCTATAAGCCTATAACCCATGTTTATTGAATTTGTGAATTTTTTTTAAATCCTCAAAAATGATGAAAAACGGCGTGCTATAGTATGCCGTACGATATGGGCTATAGCCCATACTCAAAAATGATGAAAAACGAGGATAAAAAAAAAATCTAAAATTCAAAAAACAATGGGCTATAACCCATGTTTATTTTTTTATTTTTTATTTTTTTTAATCCTCAAAAATGATGAAAAACGGCTTGCTATAGTATTCCGTACGATATGGGCTATAGCCCATACTCAAAAATGTAGAGAAACGAGGATGAATCTTTTTTCAAAAATTCAAAAATGATGAAAAACGGCGTGCTATAGTATGCCGTACGATATGGGCCATAGCCCATACTCAAAAATGATGAAAAACGAGGATACATTTTTTTTTTTTTTAAACGATGGGCTATAAGCCTATAACCCATGTTTATTGAATTTGTGAATTTTTTTCAAATCCTCAAAAATGATGAAAAACTGCGTGCTATATTATGCCGTACGATATGGGCCATAGCCCATACTCAAAAATGATGAAAAACGAGGATAAAAAAAAATCTAAAATTCAAAAAACAATGGGCTATAACCCATGTTTTTTTTTTTTTTTTTTTTTTAATCCTCAAAAATGATGAAAAACGGCTTGCTATAGTATTCCGTACGATATGGGCTATAGCCCATACTCAAAAATGTAGAGAAACGAGGATGAATCTTTTTTCAAAAATTCAAAAATGATGAAAAACGGCGTGCTATAGTATGCCGTACGATATAGGCCATAGCCCATACTCAAAAATTATGAAAAACGAGGATATATATTTTTTTTTTAATTCAAAAAACGATGGGCTATAACCCTTGTTTTTTTATTTTTTTATTTTTTTTCAAATCCTCAAAAATGATGAAAAACGGCGTGCTATAGTATGCCGTACGATATGGGCCATAGCCCATACTCAAAAATGATGAAAAACGAGGATACATTTTTTTTTTTTTTTTTAACGATGGGCTATAACCCATGTTTTTTGAATTTTTGAATTTTTTTAAAATCCTCAAAAATGATGAAAAACGGCGTGCTATAGTATGCCGTACGATATGGGCTATAGCCCATACTCAAAAATGATGAAAAACGAGGATAAAAAAAGAAATCTAAAATTCAAAAAACAATGGGCTATAACCCATGTTTTTTTTTTTTTTTTTCTTTTTTTTTTTATCCTCAAAAATGATGAAAAACGGCTTGCTATAGTATTCCGTACGATATGGGCTATAACCCATACTCAAAAATGTAGAGAAACGAGGATGAATCTTTTTTCAAAAATTCAAAAATGATGAAAAACAGCGTGCTATAGTATGCTGTACGATATAGGCCATAGCCCATACTCAAAAATTATGAAAAACGAGGATATATATATATTTTTTTAATTCAAAAAACGATGGGCTATAACCCATGTTTTTTGAATTTTTGAATTTTTTTCAAATCCTCAAAAATGATGAAAAACGGCGTGCTATAGTATGCCGTACGATATGGGCCATAGCCCATCCTCAAAAATGATGAAAAACGAGGATACATTTTTTTTTCTTCAAAAAACGATGGGCTATAACCCATGTTTTTTGAATTTTTGAATGTTTTTAAAATCCTCAAAAATGATGAAAAACGGCGTGCTATAGTATGCCGTACGCTATGGGCTATAGCCCATACTCAAAAATGATGAAAAACGAGTTTAAAAAAAAAATCTAAAATTCAAAAAACAATGGGCTATAACCCATGTTTTTTTGTTTTGTTTTTTTTTTATCCTCAAAAATGATGAAAAACGGCTTGCTATAGTATTCCGTACGATATGGGCTATAGCCCATACTCAAAAATGATGAAAAACGAGGATACATTTTTTTTTTTTTTTTAAACGATGGGCTTTTTTATTTATTTTTTTAATCCTCAAAAATGATGAAAAACGGCTTGCTATAGTATTCCGTACGATATGGGCTATAGCCCATACTCAAAAATGTAGAGAAACGAGGATGAATCTTTTTTCAAAAATTCAAAAATGATGAAAAACGGCGTGCTATAGTATGCCGTACGATATGGGCCATAGCCCATACTCAAAAATGATGAAAAACGAGGATACATTTTTTTTTTTTTTAAACGATGGGCTATAAGCCTATAACCCATGTTTATTGAATTTGTGAATTTTTTTTAAATCCTCAAAAATGATGAAAAACGGCGTGCTATAGTATGCCGTACGATATGGGCTATAGCCCATACTCAAAAATGATGAAAAACGAGGATAAAAAAAAAATCTAAAATTCAAAAAACAATGGGCTATAACCCATGTTTATTTTTTTATTTTTTATTTTTTTTAATCCTCAAAAATGATGAAAAACGGCTTGCTATAGTATTCCGTACGATATGGGCTATAGCCCATACTCAAAAATGTAGAGAAACGAGGATGAATCTTTTTTCAAAAATTCAAAAATGATGAAAAACGGCGTGCTATAGTATGCCGTACGATATAGGCCATAGCCCATACTCAAAAATTATGAAAAACGAGGATATATATATATTTTTTTTAATTCAAAAAACGATGGGCTATAACCCTTGTTTTTTTATTTTTTTAATTTTTTTTAAAATCCTCAAAAATGATGAAAAACGGCGTGCTATAGTATGCCGTACGATATGGGCTATAGCCCATACTCAAAAATGATGAAAAACGAGGATAAAAAAAGAAATCTAAAATTCAAAAAACAATGGGCTATAACCCATGTTTTTTTTTTTTTTTTTTTTTTTTTATCCTCAAAAATGATGAAAAACGGCTTGCTATAGTATTCCGTACGATATGGGCTATAACCCATACTCAAAAATGTAGAGAAACGAGGATGAATCTTTTTTCAAAAATTCAAAAATGATGAAAAACAGCGTGCTATAGTATGCTGTACGATATAGGCCATAGCCCATACTCAAAAATTATGAAAAACGAGGATATATATATATTTTTTTAATTCAAAAAACGATGGGCTATAACCCATGTTTTTTGAATTTTTGAATTTTTTTCAAATCCTCAAAAATGATGAAAAACGGCGTGCTATAGTATGCCGTACGATATGGGCCATAGCCCATCCTCAAAAATGATGAAAAACGAGGATACATTTTTTTTTCTTCAAAAAACGATGGGCTATAACCCATGTTTTTTGAATTTTTGAATGTTTTTAAAATCCTCAAAAATGATGAAAAACGGCGTGCTATAGTATGCCGTACGCTATGGGCTATAGCCCATACTCAAAAATTATGAAAAACGAGTTTAAAAAAAAAATCTAAAATTCAAAAAACAATGGGCTATAACCCATGTTTTTTTGTTTTGTTTTTTTTTTATCCTCAAAAATGATGAAAAACGGCTTGCTATAGTATTCCGTACGATATGGGCTATAGCCCATACTCAAAAATGATGAAAAACGAGGATACATTTTTTTTTTTTTTTTTAAACGATGGGCTTTTTTATTTATTTTTTTAATCCTCAAAAATGATGAAAAACGGCTTGCTATAGTATTCCGTACGATATGGGCTATAGCCCATACTCAAAAATGTAGAGAAACGAGGATGAATCTTTTTTCAAAAATTCAAAAATGATGAAAAACGGCGTGCTATAGTATGCCGTACGATATGGGCCATAGCCCATACTCAAAAATGATGAAAAACGAGGATACATTTTTTTTTTTTTTTAAACGATGGGCTATAAGCCTATAACCCATGTTTATTGAATTTGTGAATTTTTTTTAAATCCTCAAAAATGATGAAAAACGGCGTGCTATAGTATGCCGTACGATATGGGCTATAGCCCATACTCAAAAATGATGAAAAACGAGGATAAAAAAAAAATCTAAAATTCAAAAAACAATGGGCTATAACCCATGTTTATTTTTTTATTTTTTATTTTTTTTAATCCTCAAAAATGATGAAAAACGGCTTGCTATAGTATTCCGTACGATATGGGCTATAGCCCATACTCAAAAATGTAGAGAAACGAGGATGAATCTTTTTTCAAAAATTCAAAAATGATGAAAAACGGCGTGCTATAGTATGCCGTACGATATAGGCCATAGCCCATACTCAAAAATTATGAAAAACGAGGATATATATATTTTTTTTTAATTCAAAAAACGATGGGCTATAACCCTTGTTTTTTTATTTTTTTAAAATTTTTTCAAATCCTCAAAAATGATGAAAAACTGCGTACTATAGTATGCCGTACGATATGGGCTATAGCCCATACTCAAAAATTATGAAAAATGAGGATGAAAAAAAATTTAAACTTCAAAAAACGATGGGCTATAACCCATGTTTTTTGAATTTTTGAATTTTATTCAAATCCTCAAAAATGATGAAAAACGGCGTACTATAGTATGCCGTACGATATGGGCTATAGCCCATACTCAAAAATGATAAAAAACGAGGATAATTTATTTTTCAAAAATTCAAAAAACGATGGGCTATAACCCATGTTTTTTTAATTTTTGATTTTTTTTTTAATCCTCAAAAATGATGAAAAACGGCGTGCTATAGTATGCCGTACGATATAGGCCATAGCCCATACTCAAAAATTATGAAAAACGAGGATATATATATTTTTTTTAATTCAAAAAACGATGGGCTATAACCCTTGTTTTTTTATTTTTTTTATTTTTTTTCAAATCCTCAAAAATGATGAAAAACTGCGTACTATAGTATGCCGTACGATATGGGCTATAGCCCATACTCAAAAATTATGAAAAATGAGGATGAAAAAAATTTTAAACTTCAAAAAACGATGGGCTATAACCCATGTTTTTTGAATTTTTGAATTTTATTCAAATCCTCAAAAATGATGAAAAACGGCGTACTATAGTATGCCGTACGATATGGGCTATAGCCCATACTCAAAAATGATAAAAAACGAGGATAATTTATTTTTCAAAAATTCAAAAAACGATGGGCTATAACCCATGTTTTTTTAATTTTTGATTTTTTTTTAAATCCTCAAAAATGATGAAAAACTGCGTGCTATAGTATACCGTACGATATGGGCTATAGCCCATACTCAAAAATGATGAAAAACGAGGATATTTTCTTTTCAAAAATTCAAAAAACGATGGGCTATAACCCATGTTTTTTTGAATTTTTGAATTTTTTTCAAATCCTCAAAAATGATGAAAAACGGCGTACTATAGTATGCCGTACGATATGGGCTATAGCCCATACTCAAAAATGATGAAAAACAAGGATAATTCTCTTTTTTCAAAAATTTAAAAAACGATGGGCTAAAACCCATGTTTTTTTAATTTTTGATTTTTTTTCAAATCCTCAAAAATGATGAAAAACGGCGTGCTATAGTATGCCGTACGATATGGGCTATAGCCCATACTCAAAAATTATGAAAAACGAGGATAAAAAAAAAATCTAAAATTCAAAAAACGATGGGCTATAACACATGTTTTATTATTTTTTTTATTTTTTTCAAATCCTCAAAAATGATGAAAAACTGCGTGCTATAGTATGCCGTACGATATGGGCTATAGCCCATACTCAAAAATGATGAAAAACGAGGATAATTATTTTTTTCAAAAATTCAAAAAACTATGGGCTATAACCCATGTTTTTTGAATTTTTTAATTATTTTCAAATCCTCAAAATTGATGAAAAACGGCGTGCTATAGTATGCCGTACGATATGGGCTATAGCCCATACTCAAAAATGATGAAAAACGAGGATAATTTTTTTTTTATTATTCAAAAAACTATAGGCTATAACCCATGTTTTTTTTTTTTTTTTTTTTTTTCAAATCCTCAAAAATGATGAAAAACGGCGTGCTATAGTATGCCATACGATATGGGCTATAGCCCATACTCAAAAATGATGAAAAACGAGGATATTTTCTTTTTTTTAAATTCAAAAAACTATGGGCTATAACCCATGTTTTTTATTTTTTTTCAAATCCTCAAAAATGATGAAAAACTGCGTACTATAGTATGCCGTACGATATGGGCTATAGCCCATACTCAATAATGATGAAAAACGAGGATATTTTTTTTTTCAAAAATTCAAAAAACGATGGGCTATAACCCATGTTTTTTAAATTTTAGATTTTTTTAAAAATCCTCAAAAATGATGAAAAACGGCTTGCTATAGTATACCGTACGATATGGGCTATAGCCCATACTCAAAAATGTAGAGAAACGAGGATGAATCTTTTTTCAAAAATTCAAAAATGATGAAAAACTGCGTGCTGTAGTATGCCGTACGATATAGGCCATAGCCCATACTCAAAAATTATGAAAAACGAGGATATATATATATCTTTTTAATTCAAAAAACGATGGGCTATAACCCTTGTTTTTTTATTTTTTTATTTTTTTTCAAATCCTCAAAAATGATGAAAAACGGCGTGCTATAGTATGCCGTACGATATGGGCCATAGCCCATACTCAAAAATGATGAAAAACGAGGATACATTTTTTTTTAATTCAAAAAACGATGGGCTATAACCCTTGTTTTTTTATTTTTTTATTTTTTTTCAAATCCTCAAAAATGATGAAAAACGGCGTGCTATAGTATGCCGTACGATATGGGCCATAGCCCATACTCAAAAATGATGAATAACGAGGATACATTTTTTTTTATTCATAAAACGATGGGCTATAACCCATGTTTTTTGAATTTTTGAATTTTTTTCAAATCCTCAAAAATGATGAAAAACGGCGTGCTATAGTATGCCGTACGATATGGGCCATAGCCCATCCTCAAAAATGATGAAAAACGAGGATACATTTTTTTTTCTTCAAAAAACGATGGGCTATAACCCATGTTTTTTGAATTTTTGAATGTTTTTAAAATCCTCAAAAATGATGAAAAACGGCGTGCTATAGTATGCCGTACGCTATGGGCTATAGCCCATACTCAAAAATGATGAAAAACGAGTTTAAAAAAAAATCTAAAATTCAAAAAACAATGTTTTTGTTTTTGTTTTGTTTTTTATCCTCAAAAATGATGAAAAACGGCTTGCTATAGTATTCCGTACGATATGGGCTATAGCCCATACTCAAAAATGATGAAAAACGAGGATACATTTTTTTTTTTTTTTTTTAAACGATGGGCTTTTTTATTTATTTTTTTAATCCTCAAAAATGATGAAAAACGGCTTGCTATAGTATTCCGTACGATATGGGCTATAGCCCATACTCAAAAATGTAGAGAAACGAGGATGAATCTTTTTTCAAAAATTCAAAAATGATGAAAAACGGCGTGCTATAGTATGCCGTACGATATGGGCCATAGCCCATACTCAAAAATGATGAAAAACGAGGATACATTTTTTTTTTTTTTTAAACGATGGGCTATAAGCCTATAACCCATGTTTATTGAATTTGTGAATTTTTTTAAAATCCTCAAAAATGATGAAAAACGGCGTGCTATAGTATGCCGTACGATATGGGCTATAGCCCATACTCAAAAATGATGAAAAACGAGGATAAAAAAAAAATCTAAAATTAAAAAAACAATGGGCTATAACCCATGTTTTTTTATTTATTTATTTATTTTTTTAATCCTCAAAAATTATGAAAAACGGCTTGCTATAGTATTCCGTACGATATGGGCTATAGCCCATACTCAAAAATGTAGAGAAACGAGGATGAATCTTTTTTCAAAAATTCAAAAATGATGAAAAACGGCGTGCTATAGTATGCCGTACGATATAGGCCATAGCCCATACTCAAAAATTATGAAAAAGGAGGATATATATTTTTTTTTTAATTCAAAAAACGATGGGCTATAACCCTTGTTTTTTTGTTTTTTTATTTTTTTTCAAATCCTCAAAAATGATGAAAAACTGCGTACTATAGTATGCCGTACGATATGGGCTATAGCCCATACTCAAAAATTATGAAAAATGAGGATGAAAAAAGAATAAAACTTCAAAAAACGATGGGCTATAACCCATGTTTTTTGAATTTTTGAATTTTATTCAAATCCTCAAAAATGATGAAAAACGGCGTACTATAGTATGCCGTACGATATGGGCTATAGCCCATACTCAAAAATGATAAAAGACGAGGATAATTTATTTTTCAAAAATTCAAAAAACGATGGGCTATAACCCATGTTTTTTGAATTTTTGAATTTTTTTCAAATCCTCAAAAATGATGAAAAACGGCGTACTATAGTATGCCGTACGATATGGGCTATAGCCCATACTCAAAAATGATAAAAGACGAGGATAATTTATTTTTCAAAAATTCAAAAAACGATGGGCTAAAACCCATGTTTTTTTATTTTTTTATTTTTTTTCTAATCCTCAAAATTTTTGAAAAACGGCGTGCTATAGTATGCCGTACGATATAGGCCATAGCCCATACTCAAAAATTATGAAAAACGAGGATATATATATTTTTTTTTAATTCAAAAAACGATGGGCTATAACCCTTGTTTTTTTATTTTTTTTATTTTTTTTCAAATCCTCAAAAATGATGAAAAACTGCGTACTATAGTATGCCGTACGATATGGGCTATAGCCCATACTCAAAAATTATGAAAAATGAGGATGAAAAAAAATTTAAACTTCAAAAAACGATGGGCTATAACCCATGTTTTTTGAATTTTTTAATTTTATTCAAATCCTCAAAAATGATGAAAAACGGCGTACTATAGTATGCCGTACGATATGGGCTATAGCCCATACTCAAAAATGATAAAAAACGAGGATAATTTATTTTTCAAAAATTCAAAAAACGATGGGCTATAACCCATGTTTTTTTAATTTTAGATTTTTTTTTTAATCCTCAAAAATGATGAAAAACGGCGTGCTATAGTATGCCGTACGATATAGGCCATAGCCCATACTCAAAAATTATGAAAAACGAGGATATATATTTTTTTTTTAATTCAAAAAACGATGGGCTATAACCCTTGTTTTTTTATTTTTTTTATTATTTTTCAAATCCTCAAAAATGATGAAAAACTGCGTACTATAGTATGCCGTACGATATGGGCTATAGCCCATACTCAAAAATTATGAAAAATGAGGATGAAAAAAAATTTAAACTTCAAAAAACGATGGGCTATAACCCATGTTTTTTGAATTTTTGAATTTTATTCAAATCCTCAAAAATGATGAAAAACGGCGTACTATAGTATGCCGTACGATATGGGCTATAGCCCATACTCAAAAATGATAAAAAACGAGGATAATTTATTTTTCAAAAATTCAAAAAACGATGGGCTATAACCCATTTTTTTTTAATTTTTGATTTTTTTTTTAATCCTCAAAAATGATGAAAAACGGCGTGCTATAGTATACCGTACGATATGGGCTATAGCCCATACTCAAAAATGATGAAAAACGAGGATATTTTTTTTTCAAAAATTCAAAAAACGATGGGCTATAACCCATGTTTTTTTAATTTTTTAATTTTTTTCAAATCCTCAAAAATGATGAAAAACGGCGTACTATAGTATGCCGTACGATATGGGCTATAGCCCATACTCAAAAATGATGAAAAACAAGGATAATTCTCTTTTTTCAAAAATTTAAAAAACGATGGGCTAAAACCCATGTTTTTTGAATTTTTGATTTTTTTTCAAATCCTCAAAAATGATGAAAAACGGCGTGCTATAGTATGCCGTACGATATGGGCTATAGCCCATACTCAAAAATTATGAAAAACGAGGATAAAAAAAAAATCTAAAATTCAAAAAACGATGGGCTATAACACATGTTTTATTATTTTTTTTATTTTTTTCAAATCCTCAAAAATGATGAAAAACTGTGTGCTATAGTATGCCGTACGATATGGGCTATAGCCCATACTCAAAAATGATGAAAAACGAGGATATTTTTTTTTTCAAAAATTCAAAAAACGATGGGCTATAACCCATGTTTTTTAAATTTTAGATTTTTTTAAAAATCCTCAAAAATGATGAAAAACGGCTTGCTATAGTATACCGTACGATATGGGCTATAGCCCATACTCAAAAATGTAGAGAAACGAGGATGAATCTTTTTTCAAAAATTCAAAAATGATGAAAAACTGCGTGCTATAGTATGCCGTACGACATAGGCCATAGCCCATACTCAAAAATTATGAAAAACGAGGATATATATATATTTTTTTAATTCAAAAAACGATGGGCTATAACCCTTGTTTTTTTATTTTTTTATTTTTTTTCAAATCCTCAAAAATGATGAAAAACGGCGTGCTATAGTATGCCGTACGATATGGGCCATAGCCCATACTCAAAAATGATGAAAAACGAGGATATTTTTTTTTCAAAAATTCAAAAAACGATGGGCTATAACCCATGTTTTTTGAATTTTTTAATTTTTTTCAAATCCTCAAAAATGATGAAAAACGGCGTACTATAGTATGCCGTACGATATGGGCTATAGCCCATACTCAAAAATGATGAAAAACAAGGATAATTCTCTTTTTTCAAAAATTTAAAAAACGATGGGCTAAAACCCATGTTTTTTGAATTTTTGATTTTTTTTCAAATCCTCAAAAATGATGAAAAACGGCGTGCTATAGTATGCCGTACGATATGGGCTATAGCCCATACTCAAAAATTATGAAAAACGAGGATAAAAAAAAAATCTAAAATTCAAAAAACGATGGGCTATAACACATGTTTTATTATTTTTTTTATTTTTTTCAAATCCTCAAAAATGATGAAAAACTGTGTGCTATAGTATGCCGTACGATATGGGCTATAGCCCATACTCAAAAATGATGAAAAACGAGGATATTTTTTTTTTCAAAAATTCAAAAAACGATGGGCTATAACCCATGTTTTTTAAATTTTAGATTTTTTTAAAAATCCTCAAAAATGATGAAAAACGGCTTGCTATAGTATACCGTACGATATGGGCTATAGCCCATACTCAAAAATGTAGAGAAACGAGGATGAATCTTTTTTCAAAAATTCAAAAATGATGAAAAACTGCGTGCTATAGTATGCCGTACGATATAGGCCATAGCCCATACTCAAAAATGATGAAAAACGAGGATACATTTTTTTTTTTTCAAAAAACGATGGGCTATAACCCTTGTTTTTTTATTTATTTATTTTTTTTCAAATCCTCAAAAATGATGAAAAACGGCGTGCTATAGTATGCCGTACGATATGGGCCATAGCCCATACTCAAAAATGATGAATAACGAGGATACATTTTTTTTTATTCAAAAAACGATGGGCTATAACCCATGTTTTTTGAATTTTAGATTTTTTTTCAAATCCTCAAAAATGATGAAAAACGGCGTGCTATAGTATGCCGTACGATATGGGCCATAGCCCATCCTCAAAAATGATGAAAAACGAGGATACATTTTTTTTTCTTCAAAAAACGATGGGCTATAACCCATGTTTTTTGAATTTTTGAATGTTTTTAAAATCCTCAAAAATGATGAAAAACGGCGTGCTATAGTATGCCGTACGCTATGGGCTATAGCCCATACTCAAAAATGATGAAAAACGAGTTTAAAAAAAAAATCTAAAATTCAAAAAACAATGGGCTATAACCCATGTTTTTTTTTGTTTTTTTTTTTTTATCCTCAAAAATGATGAAAAACGGCTTGCTATAGTATTCCGTACGATATGGGCTATAGCCCATACTCAAAAATGATGAAAAACGAGGATACATTTTTTTTTTTTTTTTTTAAACGATGGGCTTTTTTATTTATTTTTTTAATCCTCAAAAATGATGAAAAACGGCTTGCTATAGTATTCCGTACGATATGGGCTATAGCCCATACTCAAAAATGTAGAGAAACGAGGATGAATCTTTTTTCAAAAATTCAAAAATGATGAAAAACGGCGTGCTATAGTATGCCGTACGATATGGGCCATAGCCCATACTCAAAAATGATGAAAAACGAGGATACATTTTTTTTTTTTTTTTAAACGATGGGCTATAAGCCTATAACCCATGTTTATTGAATTTGTGAATTTTTTTAAAATCCTCAAAAATGATGAAAAACGGCGTGCTATAGTATGCCGTACGATATGGGCTATAGCCCATACTCAAAAATGATGAAAAACGAGGATAAAAAAAAAATCTAAAATTAAAAAAACAATGGGCTATAACCCATGTTTTTTTATTTATTTATTTATTTTTTTAATCCTCAAAAATTATGAAAAACGGCTTGCTATAGTATTCCGTACGATATGGGCTATAGCCCATACTCAAAAATGTAGAGAAACGAGGATGAATCTTTTTTCAAAAATTCAAAAATGATGAAAAACGGCGTGCTATAGTATGCCGTACGATATAGGCCATAGCCCATACTCAAAAATTATGAAAAAGGAGGATATATATATTTTTTTTAATTCAAAAAACGATGGGCTATAACCCTTGTTTTTTTGTTTTTTTATTTTTTTTCAAATCCTCAAAAATGATGAAAAACTGCGTACTATAGTATGCCGTACGATATGGGCTATAGCCCATACTCAAAAATTATGAAAAATGAGGATGAAAAAAGAATAAAACTTCAAAAAACGATGGGCTATAACCCATGTTTTTTGAATTTTTGAATTTTATTCAAATCCTCAAAAATGATGAAAAACGGCGTACTATAGTATGCCGTACGATATGGGCTATAGCCCATACTCAAAAATGATAAAAGACGAGGATAATTTATTTTTCAAAAATTCAAAAAACGATGGGCTATAACCCATGTTTTTTGAATTTTTGAATTTTTTTCAAATCCTCAAAAATGATGAAAAACGGCGTACTATAGTATGCCGTACGATATGGGCTATAGCCCATACTCAAAAACGATGAAAAACGAGGATAATTCTTTTTTTTAAAAATTCTAAAAACGATGGGCTAAAACCCATGTTTTTTTATTTTTTTATTTTTTTTCTAATCCTCAAAATTTTTGAAAAACGGCGTGCTATAGTATGCCGTACGATATAGGCCATAGCCCATACTCAAAAATTATGAAAAACGAGGATATATATATATTTTTTTAATTCAAAAAACGATGGGCTATAACCCTTGTTTTTTTATTTTTTTTCAAATCCTCAAAAATGATGAAAAACTGCGTACTATAGTATGCCGTACGATATGGGCTATAGCCCATACTCAAAAATTATGAAAAATGAGGATGAAAAAAAATTTAAACTTCAAAAAACGATGGGCTATAACCCATGTTTTTTGAATTTTTTAATTTTATTCAAATCCTCAAAAATGATGAAAAACGGCGTACTATAGTATGCCGTACGATATGGGCTATAGCCCATACTCAAAAATGATAAAAAACGAGGATAATTTATTTTTCAAAAATTCAAAAAACGATGGGCTATAACCCATGTTTTTTTAATTTTAGATTTTTTTTTTAATCCTCAAAAATGATGAAAAACGGCGTGCTATAGTATGCCGTACGATATAGGCCATAGCCCATACTCAAAAATTATGAAAAACGAGGATATATATATTTTTTTTAATTCAAAAAACGATGGGCTATAACCCTTGTTTTTTTATTTTTTTTATTATTTTTCAAATCCTCAAAAATGATGAAAAACTGCGTACTATAGTATGCCGTACGATATGGGCTATAGCCCATACTCAAAAATTATGAAAAATGAGGATGAAAAAAAATTTAAACTTCAAAAAACGATGGGCTATAACCCATGTTTTTTGAATTTTTGAATTTTATTCAAATCCTCAAAAATGATGAAAAACGGCGTACTATAGTATGCCGTACGATATGGGCTATAGCCCATACTCAAAAATGATAAAAAACGAGGATAATTTATTTTTCAAAAATTCAAAAAACGATGGGCTATAACCCATTTTTTTTTAATTTTTGATTTTTTTTTTAATCCTCAAAAATGATGAAAAACGGCGTGCTATAGTATACCGTACGATATGGGCTATAGCCCATACTCAAAAATGATGAAAAACGAGGATATTTTTTTTTCAAAAATTCAAAAAACGATGGGCTATAACCCATGTTTTTTTAATTTTTTAATTTTTTTCAAATCCTCAAAAATGATGAAAAACGGCGTACTATAGTATGCCGTACGATATGGGCTATAGCCCATACTCAAAAATGATGAAAAACAAGGATAATTCTCTTTTTTCAAAAATTTAAAAAACGATGGGCTAAAACCCATGTTTTTTGAATTTTTGATTTTTTTTCAAATCCTCAAAAATGATGAAAAACGGCGTGCTATAGTATGCCGTACGATATGGGCTATAGCCCATACTCAAAAATTATGAAAAACGAGGATAAAAAAAAAATCTAAAATTCAAAAAACGATGGGCTATAACACATGTTTTATTATTTTTTTTATTTTTTTCAAATCCTCAAAAATGATGAAAAACTGTGTGCTATAGTATGCCGTACGATATGGGCTATAGCCCATACTCAAAAATGATGAAAAACGAGGATATTTTTTTTTTCAAAAATTCAAAAAACGATGGGCTATAACCCATGTTTTTTAAATTTTAGATTTTTTTAAAAATCCTCAAAAATGATGAAAAACGGCTTGCTATAGTATACCGTACGATATGGGCTATAGCCCATACTCAAAAATGTAGAGAAACGAGGATGAATCTTTTTTCAAAAATTCAAAAATGATGAAAAACTGCGTGCTATAGTATGCCGTACGACATAGGCCATAGCCCATACTCAAAAATTATGAAAAACGAGGATATATATATATTTTTTTAATTCAAAAAACGATGGGCTATAACCCTTGTTTTTTTATTTTTTTATTTTTTTTCAAATCCTCAAAAATGATGAAAAACGGCGTGCTATAGTATGCCGTACGATATGGGCCATAGCCCATACTCAAAAATGATGAAAAACGAGGATATTTTTTTTTCAAAAATTCAAAAAACGATGGGCTATAACCCATGTTTTTTGAATTTTTTAATTTTTTTCAAATCCTCAAAAATGATGAAAAACGGCGTACTATAGTATGCCGTACGATATGGGCTATAGCCCATACTCAAAAATGATGAAAAACAAGGATAATTCTCTTTTTTCAAAAATTTAAAAAACGATGGGCTAAAACCCATGTTTTTTGAATTTTTGATTTTTTTTCAAATCCTCAAAAATGATGAAAAACGGCGTGCTATAGTATGCCGTACGATATGGGCTATAGCCCATACTCAAAAATTATGAAAAACGAGGATAAAAAAAAAATCTAAAATTCAAAAAACGATGGGCTATAACACATGTTTTATTATTTTTTTTATTTTTTTCAAATCCTCAAAAATGATGAAAAACTGTGTGCTATAGTATGCCGTACGATATGGGCTATAGCCCATACTCAAAAATGATGAAAAACGAGGATATTTTTTTTTTCAAAAATTCAAAAAACGATGGGCTATAACCCATGTTTTTTAAATTTTAGATTTTTTTAAAAATCCTCAAAAATGATGAAAAACGGCTTGCTATAGTATACCGTACGATATGGGCTATAGCCCATACTCAAAAATGTAGAGAAACGAGGATGAATCTTTTTTCAAAAATTCAAAAATGATGAAAAACTGCGTGCTATAGTATGCCGTACGACATAGGCCATAGCCCATACTCAAAAATTATGAAAAACGAGGATATATATATATTTTTTTAATTCAAAAAACGATGGGCTATAACCCTTGTTTTTTTATTTTTTTATTTTTTTTCAAATCCTCAAAAATGATGAAAAACGGCGTGCTATAGTATGCCGTACGATATGGGCCATAGCCCATACTCAAAAATGATGAAAAACGAGGATATTTTTTTTTCAAAAATTCAAAAAACGATGGGCTATAACCCATGTTTTTTGAATTTTTTAATTTTTTTCAAATCCTCAAAAATGATGAAAAACGGCGTACTATAGTATGCCGTACGATATGGGCTATAGCCCATACTCAAAAATGATGAAAAACAAGGATAATTCTCTTTTTTCAAAAATTTAAAAAACGATGGGCTAAAACCCATGTTTTTTGAATTTTTGATTTTTTTTCAAATCCTCAAAAATGATGAAAAACGGCGTGCTATAGTATGCCGTACGATATGGGCTATAGCCCATACTCAAAAATTATGAAAAACGAGGATAAAAAAAAAATCTAAAATTCAAAAAACGATGGGCTATAACACATGTTTTATTATGTTTTTTATTTTTTTCAAATCCTCAAAAATGATGAAAAACTGTGTGCTATAGTATGCCGTACGATATGGGCTATAGCCCATACTCAAAAATGATGAAAAACGAGGATATTTTTTTTTTCAAAAATTCAAAAAACGATGGGCTATAACCCATGTTTTTTAAATTTTAGATTTTTTTAAAAATCCTCAAAAATGATGAAAAACGGCTTGCTATAGTATACCGTACGATATGGGCTATAGCCCATACTCAAAAATGTAGAGAAACGAGGATGAATCTTTTTTCAAAAATTCAAAAATGATGAAAAACTGCGTGCTATAGTATGCCGTACGATATAGGCCATAGCCCATACTCAAAAATTATGAAAAACGAGGATATATATATATTTTTTTAATTCAAAAAACGATGGGCTATAACCCTTGTTTTTTTATTTTTTTATTTTTTTTCAAATCCTCAAAAATGATGAAAAACGGCGTGCTATAGTATGCCGTACGATATGGGCCATAGCCCATACTCAAAAATGATGAAAAACGAGGATACATTTTTTTTTAATTCAAAAAACGATGGGCTATAACCCATGTTTTTTGAATTTTAGATTTTTTTTCAAATCCTCAAAAATGATGAAAAACGGCGTGCTATAGTATGCCGTACGATATGGGCCATAGCCCATACTCAAAAATGATGAAAAACGAGGATACATTTATTTATTTTTTTTAACGATGGGCTATAACCCATGTTTTTTGAAATTTTGAATTTTTTTAAAATCCTCAAAAATGATGAAAAACGGCGTGCTATAGTATGCCGTACGATATGGGCTATAGCCCATACTCAAAAATGATGAAAAACGAGGATAAAAAAAAAATCTAAAATTCAAAAAACGATGGGCTATAACACATGTTTTATTATTTTTTTTATTTTTTTCAAATCCTCAAAAATGATGAAAAACTGCGTGCTATAGTATGCCGTACGATATGGGCTATAGCCCATACTCAAAAATGATGAAAAACGAGGATAATTATTTTTTTCAAAAATTCAAAAAACTATGGGCTATAACCCATGTTTTTTGAATTTTTTTGATTATTTTCAAATCCTCAAAAATGATGAAAAACGGCGTGCTATAGTATGCCGTACGATATGGGCTATAGCCCATACTCAAAAATGATGAAAAACGAGGATATATATATTTTTTTAATTCAAAAAACTATGGGCTATAACCCATGTTTTTTTATTTTTTTTATTTTTTTCAAATCCTCAAAAATGATGAAAAACGGCGTGCTATAGTATGCCGTACGATATGGGCTATAGCCCATACTCAAAAATGATGAAAAACGAGGATATTTTCTTTTTTTTAAATTCAAAAAACGATGGGCTATAACCCATGTTTTTTATTTTTATTCAAATCCTCAAAAATGATGAAAAACGGCTTGCTATAGTATACCGTACGATATGGGCTATAGCCCATACTCAAAAATGTAGAGAAACGAGGATGAATCTTTTTTCAAAAATTCAAAAATGATGAAAAACGGCGTGCTATAGTATGCCGTACGATATAGGCCATAGCCCATACTCAAAAATTATGAAAAACGAGGATATATATTATTTTTTTTAATTCAAAAAACGATGGGCTATAACCCTTGTTTTTTTATTTTTTTATTTTTTTTCAAATCCTCAAAAATGATGAAAAACGGCGTGCTATAGTATGCCGTACGATATGGGCCATAGCCCATACTCAAAAATGATGAAAAACGAGGATACATTTTTTTTTAATTCAAAAAACGATGGGCTATAACCCATGTTTTTTGAATTTTGGATTTTTTTTCAAATCCTCAAAAATGATGAAAAACGGCATGCTATAGTATGCCGTACGATATGGGCCATAGCCCATACTCAAAAATGATGAAAAACGAGGATACATTTTTTTTTTTTTTTTTTAACGATGGGCTATAACCCATGTTTTTTGAAATTTTGAACTTTTTTTAAATCCTCAAAAATGATGAAAAACGGCGTGCTATAGTATGCCGTACGATATGGGCTATAGCCCATACTCAAAAATGATGAAAAACGAGGATAAAAAAAAATTCAAAAATTCAAAAAACGATGGGCTATAACACATGTTTTATTATTTTTTTTATTTTTTTCAAATCCTCAAAAATGATGAAAAACTGCGTGCTATAGTATGCCGTACGATATGGGCTATAGCCATAGACTGTAAAAAATATGGACAAAGTGTTCGCCGGGTCTAACATGAACGTAAAATGAAGCCTGTAATAATATGGTAATTCCTGATGTAAGTCGCCATCTTTCTAGATCCGTTTGGTACCAGCTGGCCATTGGCTGGCTCCGTTTTGGACCAGCTGGCCATTGGCTGCCCAGACAAGGAGGCGGGACTTCCCCCCTTCTTCTCCGTTGGTTTTTATTTTGACTCGAGTGGGAGGGGAATCCCGATCATAGACTGTAACGGTAGCCACGCCCCTCAGAACATACGCGATGGTTTTTTTTCTTTATGGTAATTTTTTTAATTAATGGGACCATAATTTTCCAAAAAGAATATTATGACATTAGAAATGAGACTTTAAACTAGTGACTGGAAGAAGAAAGTATTCATGACCATGTTTATTAAGGTAATACAGTCTAGGTGAAGTTGGGCCAAAATACATGGGCCTCTATGGAGCTATGGGGCTTTTTGGGTCCAGTCCAGCGCCACAACAGGCCATTATATGAACTACCGATTTCAAATGAGGCTTCACGAAATATCTGGCTGACTGCCCCCCTGGCTATAGCCCATACACAAAAATGATGAAAAACGAGGATAATTATTTTTTTCAAAAATTCAAAAAACTATGGGCTATAACCCATGTTTTTTGAATTTTTTTGATTATTTTCAAATCCTCAAAAATGATGAAAAACGGCGTGCTATAGTATGCCGTACGATATGGGCTATAGCCCATACTCAAAAATGATGAAAAACGAGGATAATTTTTTTTTTTTTAATTCAAAAAACTATGGGCTATAACCCATGTTTTTTTATTTTTTTTATTTTTTTCAAATCCTCAAAAATGATGAAAAACGGCGTGCGATAGTATGCCGTACGATATGGGCTATAGCCCATACTCAAAAATGATGAAAAACGAGGATAATTTTTTTTTTTATTCAAAAAACTATGGGCTATGACCCATGTTTTTTTATTTTTTTTATTTTTTTCAAATCCTCAAAAATGATGAAAAACGGCGTGCTATAGTATGCCGTACGATATGGGCTATAGCCCATACTCAAAAATTATGAAAAACGAGGATATTTTCTTTTTTTTAAATTAAAAAAACTATGGGCTATAACCCATGTTTTTTATTTTTTTTCAAATCCTCAAAAATGATGAAAAACTGCGTACTATAGTATGCCGTACGATATGGGCTATAGCCCACACTCAATAATGATGAAAAACGAGGATATTATTTTTTTCAAAAATTCAAAAAACGATGGGCTATAACCCATGTTTTTGAATTTTTTAATTTTTTTCAAATCCTCAAAAATTATGAAAAACGGCGTACTATAGTATGCCGTACGATATGGGCTATAGCCCATACTCAAAAATGATGAAAAACGAGGATAATTTTTTTTCAAAACTTCTAAAAACGATGGGCTAAAACCCATGTTTTTTTTTTTTTTTTTTTTTTTTTTTCGAATCCTCAAAAATGATGAAAAACGGCGTGCTATAGTATGCCGTACGATATAGGCCATAGCCCATACTCAAAAATGATGAAAAACTAGGATAAAAATTTATTCAAAAATTCAAAAAACGATGGGCTATAACCCATGTTTTTTTTTTTTTTTCAAATCCTCAAAAATGATGAAAAACTGCGTACTATAGTATGCCGTACGATATGGGCTATAGCCCATACTCAAAAATGATGAAAAACGAGGATAATTCTTTTTTTTCAAAAATTCAAAAAACGATGGGCTAAACCCCATGTTTTTTTTTTTTTTTTTTTTTTTTTCAAATCCTCAAAAATGATGAAAAACGGCGTGCTATAGTATGCCGTACGATATAGGCCATAGCCCATACTCAAAAATGATGAAAAACTAGGATAAAAATTAATTCAAAAATTCAAAAAACGATGGGCTATAACCCATGTTTTTTTTTTTTTTCAAATCCTCAAAAATGATGAAAAACTGCGTACTATAGAATGCCGTACGATATGGGCTATAGCCCATACTCAAAAATGATGAAAAACGAGGATAATTCTTTTTTTTCAAAAATTCAAAAAACGATGGGTTATAACCCATGTTTTTTTTATTTTTGAATTTTTTTTAAATCCTCAAAAATGATGAAAAACGGCGTGCTATAGTATACCGTACGATATGGGCTATAGCCTCAAAAATGATGAAAAATTAGGATAATATTTTTTTCAAAAATTCTAAAAACGCTGGGCTAAAACCCATGTTTTTTTTATTTTTTATTTTTTTTCTAATCCTCAAAATTTTTGAAAAACGGCGTGCTATAGTATGCTGTACGATATGAGCTATAGCCCATACTCAAAAATGATGAAAAACGAGGATAATTTTTTTTTTTTTCAAAAAACTATGGGCTATGACCCATGTTTTTTTATTTTTTTTATTTTTTTCAAATCCTCAAAAATGATGAAAAACGGCGTGCTATAGTATGCCGTACGATATGGGCTATAGCCCATACTCAAAAATGATGAAAAACGAGGATATTTTCTTTTTTTTAAATTAAAAAAACTATGGGCTATAACCCATGTTTTTTATTTTTTTTCAAATCCTCAAAAATGATGAAAAACTGCGTACTATAGTATGCCGTACGATATGGGCTATAGCCCATACTCAATAATGATGAAAAACGAGGATATTATTTTTTTCAAAAATTCAAAAAACGATGGGCTATAACCCATGTTTTTTAAATTTTAGATTTTTTAAAAAATCCTCAAAAATGATGAAAAACGGCGTGCTATAGTATACCGTACGATATGGGGTATAGCCCATACTAAAAAATGATGGAAAACGAGGATTTTTTTTTTTTCAAAAGTTCAAAAAACGATGGGCTATATAACCCATGTTTTTGAATTTTTGAATTTTTTTCAAATCCTCAAAAATGATGAAAAACGGCGTACTATAGTATGCCGTACGATATGGGCTATAGCCCATACTCAAAAATGATGAAAAACGAGGATAATTTTTTTTCAAAACTTCTAAAAACGATGGGCTAAAACCCATGTTTTTTTTATTTTTTTTTTTTTTTTTTCAAATCCTCAAAAATGATGAAAAACGGCGTGCTATAGTATGCCGTACGATATAGGCCATAGCCCATACTCAAAAATGATGAAAAACTAGGATAAAAATTAATTCAAAAATTCAAAAAACGATGGGCTATAACCCATGTTTTTTTTTTTTTTTTTAATCCTCAAAAATGATGAAAAACTGCGTACTATAGTATGCCGTACGATATGGGCTATAGCCCATACTCAAAAATGATGAAAAACGAGGATAATTCTTTTTTTTCAAAAATTCAAAAAACGATGGGCTAAAACCCATGTTTTTTTTCTTTTTTTCTTTTTTTTTCAAATCCTCAAAAATGATGAAAAACGGCGTGCTATAGTATGCCGTACGATATAGGCCATAGCCCATACTCAAAAATGATGAAAAACTAGGATAAAAATTAATTCAAAAATTCAAAAAACGATGGGCTATAACCCATGTTTTTTTTTTTTTTCAAATCCTCAAAAATGATGAAAAACTGCGTACTATAGTATGCCGTACGATATGGGCTATAGCCCATACTCAAAAATGATGAAAAACGAGGATAAAAAAAAAATCAAAAATTCAAAAAACAATGGGCTATAACCCATGTTTTTTGAATTTTTTATTTATTTTTTTAATCCTCAAAAATGATGAAAAACGGCTTGCTATAGTATTCCGTACGATATGGGCTATAGCCCATACTCAAAAATGTAGAGAAACGAGGATGAATCTTTTTTCAAAAATTCAAAAATGATGAAAAACGGCGTGCTATAGTATGCCGTACGATATAGACCATAGCCCATACTCAAAAATTATGAAAAACGAGGATATATATATTTTTTTTTAATTCAAAAAACGATGGGCTATAACCCTTGTTTTTTTATTTTTTTTATTTTTTTTCAAATCCTCAAAAATGATGAAAAACGGCGTACTATAGTATGCCGTACGATATGGGCCATAGCCCATACTCAAAAATGATGAAAAACGAGGATACATTTTTTTTTTTTTTTTAAACGATGGGCTATAACCCATGTTTTTTGAATTTTTTATTTTTTTTCAAATCCTCAAAAATGATGAAAAACGGCGTGCTATAGTATGCCGTACGATATGGGCCATAGCCCATACTCAAAAATGATGAAAAACGAGGATACATTTTTTTTTTTTTTTTAACGATGGGCTATAACCCATGTTTTTTTAATTTTTGAATTTTTTTTAAATCCTCAAAAATGATGAAAAACGGCGTGCTATAGTATGCCGTACGATATGGGCTATAGCCCATACTCAAAAATGATGAAAAACGAGGATAAAAAAAAAATCTAAAATTCAAAAAACAATGGGCTATAACCCATGTTTTGTTTTTTTTTGTTTTTTTTTTTTTATCCTCAAAAATGATGAAAAACGGCTTGCTATAGTATTCCGTACGATATGGGCTATAACCCATACTCAAAAATGTAGAGAAACGAGGATGAATCTTTTTTCAAAAATTCAAAAATGATGAAAAACGGCGTGCTATAGTATGCCGTACGATATAGGCCATAGCCCATACTCAAAAATTATGAAAAACGAGGAGATATATATATTTTTTTAATTCAAAAAACGATGGGCTATAACCCTTGTTTTTTTATTTTTTTATTTTTTTTCAAATCCTCAAAAATGATGAAAAACGGCGTGCTATAGTATGCCGTACGATATGGGCCATAGCCCATACTCAAAAATGATGAAAAACGAGGATACATTTTTTTTTTAATTCAAAAAACGATGGGCTATAACCCATGTTTTTTGAATTTTTGATTTTTTTTCAAATCCTCAAAAATGATGAAAAACGGCGTGCTATAGTATGCCGTACGATATGGGCCATAGCCCATACTCAAAAATGATGAAAAACGAGGATACATTTTTTTTTTTTCAAAAAACGATGGGCTATAACCCATGTTTTTTGAATTTTTTATTTTTTTTCAAATCCTCAAAAATGATGAAAAACGGCGTGCTATAGTATGCCGTACGATATGGGCCATAGCCCATACTCAAAAATGATGAAAAACGAGGATACATTTTTTTTTTTTTTTTAACGATGGGCTATAACCCATGTTTTTTGAATTTTTGAATTTTTTTTAAATCCTCAAAAATGATGAAAAACGGCGTGCTATAGTATGCCGTACGATATGGGCTATAGCCCATACTCAAAAATGATGAAAAACGAGGATTAAAAAAAAATCTAAAATTCAAAAAACAATGGGCTATAACCCATGTTTTGTTTTTTTTTGTTTTTTTTTTTTTATCCTCAAAAATGATGAAAAACGGCTTGCTATAGTATTCCGTACGATATGGGCTATAACCCATACTCAAAAATGTAGAGAAACGAGGATGAATCTTTTTTCAAAAATTCAAAAATGATGAAAAACGGCGTGCTATAGTATGCCGTACGATATAGGCCATAGCCCATACTCAAAAATTATGAAAAACGAGGAGATATATATATTTTTTTAATTAAAAAAACGATGGGCTATAACCCTTGTTTTTTTATTTTTTTATTTTTTTTCAAATCCTCAAAAATGATGAAAAACGGCGTGCTATAGTATGCCGTACGATATGGGCCATAGCCCATACTCAAAAATGATGAAAAACGAGGATACATTTTTTTTTAATTCAAAAAACGATGGGCTATAACCCATGTTTTTTGAATTTTTGATTTTTTTTCAAATCCTCAAAAATGATGAAAAACGGCGTGCTATAGTATGCCGTACGATATGGGCCATAGCCCATACTCAAAAATGATGAAAAACGAGGATACATTTTTTATTTTTTTATTTTTTTTCAAATCCTCAAAAATGATGAAAAACGGCGTGCTATAGTATGCCGTACGATATGGGCCATAGCCCATACTCAAAAATGATGAAAAACGAGGATACATTTTTTTTTTATTCAAAAAACGATGGGCTATAACCCATGTTTTTTGAATTTTTGATTTTTTTTCAAATCCTCAAAAATGATGAAAAACGGCGTGCTATAGTATGCCGTACGATATGGGCCATAGCCCATACTCAAAAATGATGAAAAACGAGGATACATTTTTTTTTTTTTTTAACGATGGGCTATAACCCATGTTTTTTGAATTTTTGAATTTTTTTTAAATCCTCAAAAATGATGAAAAACGGCGTGCTATAGTATGCCGTACGATATGGGCTATAGCCCATACTCAAAAATGATGAAAAACGAGGATAAAAAAAAAATCTAAAATTCAAAAAACAATGGGCTATAACCCATGTTTTTTTTTTGTTTTTTTTTGTTTTTTTTTTATCCTCAAAAATGATGAAAAACGGCTTGCTATAGTATTCCGTACGATATGGGCTATAACCCATACTCAAAAATGTAGAGAAACGAGGATGAATCTTTTTTCAAAAATTCAAAAATGATGAAAAACGGCGTGCTATAGTATGCCGTACGATATAGGCCATAGCCCATACTCAAAAATTATGAAAAACGAGGAGATATATATATTTTTTTAATTCAAAAAACGATGGGCTATAACCCTTGTTTTTTTATTTTTTTATTTTTTTTCAAATCCTCAAAAATGATGAAAAACGGCGTGCTATAGTATGCCGTACGATATGGGCCATAGCCCATACTCAAAAATGATGAAAAACGAGGATACATTTTTTTTTTAATTCAAAAAACGATGGGCTATAACCCATTGTTACATTCCCCTTTGTATGTCTAGGGGTATAAGAAGAGGATGCAACACAGCTGGCATAAGAGTTGTTGTTTATTCAACGTTGGAATGATAAAGGTATAGATATAAACAATAGTGATTACAAATTCACTCCAAAACAAAGACAGGCTGTATGGGGCAACTAATAAAACAATCAAAACTATCTAGCCCTATGCTAAAGTCACACAACACTCTGACCTAACTCTAACCAATAAAAAGGAAAAGAGGGGTTACACAAGTTCAAAACTATCTAAGCTGCCTACACTAACTACTGCCTAACAAAGAGTTACAACAAGTACGCTCCCATACGCCATATATTAAGTTATATTATATAATCTATATCTCTACATATAGATATATAATTATAATCAGTTGAATCTTTAGCACAATGTCACAATGTCACAGAAACCTAGTCAGCTCAGGGGCTCCACACAGATATAGCCCCTGGCCTACGGAATCACACAGCTTCATGATGTTGAGCTTTCCCTAGCTCCTCTGGACAGCGTGCTCTCAGTATGGGGAAACTGAGAGACACTGCCAATGATTGCGTGTCACAGGTGCTGCTAAGTAGTCTTCCCAGGTCCGTCCTCCGAGCACGGATTGGCTCCTGGTGACGAGGGGGTGGGCAGACAGGTTGATGGGTCTCCGCCTCCACGCACCACAGCAGATCAGACCTGTGACTGAAAGTGTTGATCAGCACTCTGTACAATGTAACCTATTCATGATATATTATAATTATATATATATATATATAAGCATAACCACGTTATCATATAATATATATATATAAATACAATCATCAGGTTATCATCTCATAACTATATATAATCCCCGATTATGTAACACCCATGTTTTTTGAAATTTTGAATTTTTTTTAAATCCTCAAAAATGATGAAAAACGGCGTGCTATAGTATGCCGTACGATATGGGCTATAGCCCATACTCAAAAATGATGAAAAACGAGGATAATTTTTTTTTTTTTTTCAAAAAACTATGGGCTATGACCCATGTTTTTTTATTTTTTTTATTTTTTTCAAATCCTCAAAAATGATGAAAAACGGCGTGCTATAGTATGCCGTACGATATGGGCTATAGCCCATACTCAAAAATGATGAAAAACGAGGATATTTTCTTTTTTTAAATTAAAAAAACTATGGGCTATAACCCATGTTTTTAATTTTTTTTCAAATCCTCAAAAATGATGAAAAACTGCGTACTATAGTATGCCGTACGATATGGGCTATAGCCCATACTCAATAATGATGAAAAACGAGGATATTTTTTTTTTCAAAAATTCAAAAAACGATGGGCTATAACCCATGTTTTTTAAATTTTAGATTTTTTTAAAAATCCTCAAAAATGATGAAAAACGGCGTGCTATAGTATACCGTACGATATGGGGTATAGCCCATACTAAAAAATGATGGAAAACGAGGATTTTTTTTTTTCAAAAGTTCAAAAAACGATGGGCTATATAACCCATGTTTTTGAATTTTTGAATTTTTTTCAAATCCTCAAAAATGATGAAAAACGGCGTACTATAGTATGCCGTACGATATGGGCTATAGCCCATACTCAAAAATGATGAAAAACGAGGATAATTTTTTTTCAAAACTTCTAAAAACGATGGGCTAAAACCCATGTTTTTTTGATTTTTTTTTTTTGTTTTTCAAATCCTCAAAAATGATGAAAAACGGCGTGCTATAGTATGCCGTACGATATAGGCCATAGCCCATACTCAAAAATGATGAAAAACTAGGATAAAAATTAATTCAAAAATTCAAAAAACGATGGGCTATAACCCATGTTTTTTTTATTTTTTTCTTTTTTTTTCAAATCCTCAAAAATGATGAAAAACTGCGTACTATAGTATGCCGTACGATATGGGCTATAGCCCATACTCAAAAATGATGAAAAACGAGGATAATTCTTTTTTTTCAAAATTCAAAAAACGATGGGTTATAACCCATGTTTTTTGAATTTTTGAATTTTTTTTAAATCCTCAAAAATGATGAAAAACGGCGTGCTATAGTATACCGTACGATATGGGCTATAGCCTCAAAAATGATGAAAAATTAGGATAATATTTTTTTCAAAAATTCTAAAAACGCTGGGCTAAAACCCATGTTTTTTAATTTTTGATTTTTTTTCTAATCCTCAAAATTTTTGAAAAACGGCGTGCTATAGTATGCTGTACGATATGAGCTATAGCCCATACTCAAAAATGATGAAAAACGAGGATAATTCTTTTTTTTCAAAAATTCAAAAAACGATGGGCTAAAACCCATGTTTTTTTTATTTTTTTCTTTTTTTTTCAAATCCTCAAAAATGATGAAAAACTGCGTACTATAGTATGCCGTACGATATGGGCTATAGCCCATACTCAAAAATGATGAAAAACGAGGATAATTCTTTTTTTTCAAAAATTCAAAAAACGATGGGTTATAACCCATGTTTTTTGAATTTTTGAATTTTTTTTAAATCCTCAAAAATGATGAAAAACGGCGTGCTATAGTATACCGTACGATATGGGCTATAGCCTCAAAAATGATGAAAAATTAGGATAATATTTTTTTCAAAAATTCTAAAAACGCTGGGCTAAAACCCATGTTTTTTAATTTTTGATTTTTTTTCTAATCCTCAAAATTTTTGAAAAACGGCGTGCTATAGTATGCTGTACGATATGAGCTATAGCCCATACTCAAAAATGATGAAAAACGAGGATAAAAAAAAATTCAAAAATTCAAAAAACAATGGGCTATAACCCATGTTTTTTTAATTTTTAATTTATTTTTTTAATCCTCAAAAATGATGAAAAACGGCTTGCTATAGTATGCCGTACGATATAGACCATAGCCCATACTCAAAAATTATGAAAAACGAGGATATATATATATTTTTTTAATTCAAAAAACGATGGGCTATAACCCTTGTTTTTTTGTTTTTTTTTTTTTTTTCAAATCCTCAAAAATGATGAAAAACGGCGTGCTATAGTATGCCGTACGATATGGGCCATAGCCCATACTCAAAAATGATGAAAAACGAGGATACATTTTTTTTTTAATTCAAAAAACGATGGGCTATAACCCATGTTTTTTGAATTTTTGATTTTTTTTCAAATCCTAAAAAATGATGAAAAACGGCGTGCTATAGTATGCCGTACGATATGGGCCATAGCCCATACTCAAAAATGATGAAAAACGAGGATACATTTTATTTTTTTTTTAACGATGGGCTATAACCCATGTTTTTTTAATTTTTGAAATTTTTTTAAATCCTCAAAAATGATGAAAAACGGCGTGCTATAGTATGCCGTACGATATGGGCTATAGCCCATACTCAAAAATGATGAAAAACGAGGATAAAAAAAAAATCTAAAATTCAAAAAACAATGGGCTATAACCCATGTTTTTTTTTTTTTAATCCTCAAAAATGATGAAAAACGGCTTGCTATAGTATTCCGTACGATATGGGCTATAACCCATACTCAAAAATGTAGAGAAACGAGGATGAATCTTTTTTCAAAAATTCAAAAATGATGAAAAACGGCGTGCTATAGTATGCCGTACGATATAGGCCATAGCCCATACTCAAAAATTATGAAAAACGAGGATATATATATATTTTTTTTAATTCAAAAAACGATGGGCTATAACCCTTGTTTTTTTATTTTTTTATTTTTTTTCAAATCCTCAAAAATGATGAAAAACGGCGTGCTATAGTATGCCGTACGATATGGGCCATAGCCCATACTCAAAAATGATGAATAACGAGGATACATTTTTTTTTTAATTCATAAAACGATGGGCTATAACCCATGTTTTTTGAATTTTTAATTTTTTTCAAATCCTCAAAAATGATGAAAAACGGCGTGCTATAGTATGCCGTACGATATGGGCCATAGCCCATACTCAAAAATGATGAAAAACGAGGGTAATTCTTTTTTTTCAAAAATTCAAAAAACGATGGGTTATAACCCATGTTTTTTGAATTTTTGATTTTTGTTTTTAAATCCTCAAAAATGATGAAAAACGGCGTGCTATAGTATACCGTACGATATGGGCTATAGCCCATACTCAAAAATGATGAAAAACGAGGATAATCTTTTTTCAAAAATTCAAAAAACGATGGTTTATAGCCCATACTCAAAAATGATGAAAAACGAACATTCTTTTTTTTTCAAAAATTCAAAAAACGATGGGCTATAACCCATGTTTTTTGAATTTTTGAATTTTTTTCAAATCCTCAAAAATGATGAAACACGGCGTACTATAGTATGCCGTACGATATGGGCTATAGCCCATACTCAAAAATGATGAAAAACGAGGATAATTCTTTTTTTTCAAAAATTCAAAAAACGATGGGTTATAACCCATGTTTTTTGAATTTTTGATTTTTTTTCAAATCCTCAAAAATGATGAAAAACGGCGTGCTATAGTATACCGTACGATATGGGCTATAGCCTAAAAAATGATGAAAAATGAGGATAATATTTTTTTCAAAAATTCTAAAAACGATGGGCTAAAACCCATGTTTTTTTAATTTTTGATTATTTTTCTAATCCTCAAAATTTTTGAAAAACGGCGTATGCTGTACGATATGAGCTATAGCCCATACTCAAAAATTATGAAAAACGAGGATAAAAAAAAATTCAAAAATTCAAAAAACGATGGGCTATAACCCATGTTTTTTTTTTTTTTTTCAAATCCTCAAAAATGATGAAAACGGCGTGCTATAGTATGCCGTACGATATGGGCTATAGCCCATACTCAAAAATGATGAAAAACGAGGATAAAAATAAATTCAAAAATTCAAAAAACGATGGGCTATAACCCATGTTTTAGTTTTTTTTTCAAATCCTCAAAAATGATGAAAAACGGCGTGCTATAGTATGCCGTACGATATGGGCTATAGCCCATACTAAAAAATGATGAAAAACGAGGATAAAAATTAATTCAAAAATTCAAAAAACGATGGGCTATAACCCATGTTTTTTTTTTTTTTTCAAATCCTCAAAAATGATGAAAAACTGCGTACTATAGTATGCCGTACGATATGGGCTATAGCCCATACTCAAAAATGATGAAAAACGAGGATAATTCTTTTTTTTCAAAAATTCTAAAAACGATGGGTTATAACCCATGTTTTTTGAATTTTTGATTTTTTTTTAAATCCTCAAAAATGATGAAAGACGGCGTGCTATAGTATACCGTACGATATGGGCTATAGCCTAAAAAATGATGAAAAATGAGGATAATATCTTTTTCAAAAATTCTAAAAACGATGGGCTAAAACCCATGTTTTTTTAATTTTTGATTTTTTTTCTAATCCTCAAAATTTTTGAAAAACGGCGTGCTATAGTATGCTGTACGATATGAGCTATAGCCCATACTCAGAAATGATGAAAAGGCCCAGGCCGTAGCGTAACGGTCTGGGCACCGGACTGGTAATCCAGTCGCAGTGTGCCGCGGGTTCGACTCCCGGACCCGACACGGCCTTTACTGCATGTCATCCCCCCATCTCTCTCCCGTTTCCTGTCAGCCTACTGTCTGTCCCTTCAAAAATCAATAAAAGGCGTAAGCCGCAAAAAAAATATCTTAAAAAAAAAAAAAAAAAAAAAAGAAATGATGAAAAACGAGGATAAAAAAAAAATTCAAAAATTCAAAAAACTATGGGCTATAACCCATGTTTTTTGAATTTTTGATTTTTTTTTCAAATCCTCAAAAATGATGAAAAACTGCGTACTATAGTATGCCGTACGATATGGGCTCAAAAATGATGAAAAACGAGGATAATTTTTTTTTTAAATTCAAAAAACGATGGGCTATAACCCATGTTTTTTGAATTTTAAAAAAAAAATTAAATCCTCAAAAATGATGAAAAACGGCGTGCTATAGTATACCGTACGATATGGGCTATAGCCCATACTCAAAAATGATGAAAAACGAACATTCTTTTGTTTTCAAAAATTCAAAAAACGATGGGCTATAACCCATGTTTTTTTAATTTTTTAATTTTTTTCAAATCCTCAAAAATGATGAAAAACGGCGTACTATATAGTATGCCGTATAATATGGGCTATAGCCCATACTCAAAAATGATGAAAAACGAGGATAATCTTTTTTCAAAAATTCTAAAAACGATGTTTTTTGAATTTTAGATTTTTTTTCAAATCCTCAAAAATGATGAAAAACGGCGTGCTATAGTATACCGTACGATATGGGGTATAGCCCATACTCAAAAATGATGAAAAACGAGGATAATTTTTTTTCAAAACTTCTAAAAACGATGGGCTAAAACCCATGTTTTTTTGAATATATTTTTTTTTTTTCAAATCCTCAAAAATGATGAAAAACGGCGTGCTATAGTATGCCGTACGATATAGGCCATAGCCCATACTCAAAAATGATGAAAAACGAGGATAATTTTTTTTCAAAACTTCTAAAAACGATGGGCTATAACCCATGTTTTTTATTTTTTTTCAAATCCTCAAAAATGATGAAAACGGCGTGCTATAGTATGCCGTACGATATAGGCTATAGCCCATACTAAAAAATTATGAAAAACGAGGATAATCTTTTTTCAAAAATTCTAAAAACGATGTTTTTTTAATTTTTTAATTTTTTTTAAATCCTCAAAAATGATGAAAAACGGCGTGCTATAGTATGCCGTACAATATGGGCTATAGCCCATACTAAAAAATTATGAAAAACGAGGATAATCTTTTTTCAAAAATTCTAAAAACGATGTTTTTTGAATTTTTGAATTTTTTTTTAATCCTCAAAAATGATGAAAAACGGCGTGCTATAGTATACCGTACGATATGGGCTATAGCCTAAAAAATGATGAAAAATGAGGATAATATTTTTTTCAAAAATTCTAAAAACGATGGGCTAAAACCCATGTTTTTTTAATTTTTGATTTTTTTTCTAATCCTCAATATTTTTGAAAAACGGCGTGCTATAGTATGCTGTACGATATGAGCTATAGCCCATACTCAAAAATGATTAAAAACGAGGATAATTTTTTTTTTTTTAAACTATGGGTTATAACCCATGTTTTTTGAATTTTTTTATTTTTTTCAAATCCTCAAAAATGATGAAAAACGGCGTGCTATAGTATGCCGGACGATATGGGCTATAGCCCATACTCAAAAATGATGAAAAACGAGGGGAAAAAAATCTAAAATTCAAAAAACGATGGGCTATAACCCATGTTTTTTTTTAGTTTTTTTTTTCAAATCCTCAAAAATGATGAAAAACTGCGTACTATAGTATGCCGTACGATATGGGCTATAGCCCATACTCAAAAATGATGAAAAACAAACATTCCTTTTTTTTCAAAAATTCAAAAAACGATGGGCTATAACCCATGTTTTTTGAATTTTTTTTTAATCCTCAAAAATGATGAAAAACGGCGTGCTATAGTATACCGTATTATATGGGCTATAGCCCATACTCAAAAATGATGAAAAACGAACATTCCTTTTTTTTCAAAAATTCAAAAAACGATGGGCTATAACCCATGTTTTTTGAATTTTTGATTTTTTTTCAAATCCTCAAAAATGATGAAAAACGGCGTACTATAGTATGCCGTACGATATGGGCTATAGCCCATACTCAAAAATGATGAAAAACGGCGTGCTATAGTATACCGTACGATATGGGGTATAGCCCATACTCAAAAATGATGAAAAACGAGGATAAAAAAAATTCAAAAATTCAAAAAACGATGGGCTATAACCCATGTTTTTTATTTTTTTTCAAATCCTCAAAAATGATGAAAACGGCGTGCTATAGTATGCCGTACGATATGGGCTATAGCCCATACTCAAAAATGATGAAAAACGAGGATAAAAAAAAATTCAAAAATTCAAAAAACTATGGGCTATAACCCATGTTTTTTGAATTTTTGATTTTTTTTTCAAATCCTCAAAAATGATGAACAACTGCGTACTATAGTATGCCGTACGATATGGGCTATAGCCCATACTCAAAAATGATGAAAAACGAGGATTATTTTTTTTCAAAAATTCAAAAAACGATGGGCTATAACCAGGGCTGCACATAAGTGGTGCGCAGGTGCGCATGCGCGGTAAAAATTAAAAATGCGCTGTCAATCAAGCGCCGGGAAGCGCTTCTGCGTACCAACAGCTGGGGCCGCCCAGAATGATTATTATGGCCAGAATACTAGAAAATGTTGTGGCGAGAGCATTTCCCACCGACTGCCACTCAAAGTGGCTACTGGCCCAATCACAGCGCGTCCTTACTCATAAGGGGGAGGATCCATGCTTCTTTCTGAGTGCTAGGAGCCTGGGAGGAGGCGGAGGGCGGTTGACAGGAAAACCTTACACAAATAGTTTCGTCTTCTCTTCTCCGTTTCAGATAGCAAACTACTGTAGTCCCCGGTGTAAAAGGTCATGCTTTGGATGCTTTGCACTCTTCCCATTTGCCGCTGTGCTTGTGTTTGTTTTCCGGCTGTTGGAGCAGCATGGTTGCTCGTGTGCGATGCCGTCTCAAAACCCGAATCCGAGGCAGAAACCATATTAGCGTCTCTCACAGCCTAGGCACCGGCCACCGAGTTTTTACGGGTACTAAGGTTTTAGTTCCGACATAGTGGAGTGGGAAGAGTTTAAAGCATTGCGGACTGGCACTGCTGCTGCCCAACATGAACACCGTGTCTCGACATACTGTCCCTTATTATCGTAAAGTCGGGTAGTGTACACTGTTTATTTTTTTCACCGAGGAGCCATGTGTGTGTGTCTGACTGTCTGACTACGTACGTCGCCTCATCTAAAAACAAAAGGGAACTAGGGAAGCCTGATGTATGATTCGCCGTACGATGTGTCGCATGTTAAAAAAATAGCTGATCTGCAAGCTCACAACGTGTCGCAACACGTTGTGAGCTAGTAGATTGGTTATTTAAATACAAAATAATACAAAATCTAAATATTGCTTTGATGCTCATATCATATTATCCTTAAGTTGTTAACTTGTTTTTATTATAATATGCATTCCATAGGGCTGGACCACACATGGACCTAGATTTTAGCAAATTTATATATTTTTAATAATGGGATGAATCTACAACAAGAGCCATTCTAGGGCTAAATCTAGAGTTGCAATACCCTCCATTGACTCCCCACTCATCCAATAAATATTGTTTTGCTATAAGTTATTCATCCCTCTTTTATCCAGCCGGCGAGACGGGTCGCCGCATTTTAGGAGCACCAAGCAACTCCTCCAGGTGCTCTTCTGAGTACTAGACCAAAAAAGTTGTGTGCAGCCCTGGCTATAACCCATGTTTTTTGAATTTTTGAATTTTTTTTAAATCCTCAAAAATGATGAAAAACTGCGTACTATAGTATGCCGTACGATATGGGCTATAGCCCATACTCAAAAATGATGAAAAACAAACATTCCTTTTTTTTCAAAAATTCAAAAAACGATGGGCTATAACCCATGTTTTTTGATTTTTTTTTTAATCCTCAAAAATGATGAAAAACGGCGTGCTATAGTATACCGTATTATATGGGCTATAGCCCATACTCAAAAATGATGAAAAACGAACATTCCTTTTTTTTCAAAAATTCAAAAAACGATGGGCTATAAACCATGTTTTTTGAATTTTTGATTTTTTTTCAAATCCTCAAAAATGATGAAAAACGGCGTACTATAGTATGCCGTACGATATGGGCTATAGCCCATACTCAAAAATGATGAAAAACGGCGTGCTATAGTATACCGTACGATATGGGGTATAGCCCATACTCAAAAATGATGAAAAACGAGGATAAAAAAAATTCAAAAATTCAAAAAACGATGGGCTATAACCCATGTTTTTTATTTTTTTTCAAATCCTCAAAAATGATGAAAACGGCGTGCTATAGTATGCCGTACGATATGGGCTATAGCCCATACTCAAAAATGATGAAAAACGAGGATAAAAAAAAATTCAAAAATTCAAAAAACTATGGGCTATAACCCATGTTTTTTGAATTTTTGATTTTTTTTTCAAATCCTCAAAAATGATGAAAAACTGCGTACTATAGTATGCCGTACGATATGGGCTATAGCCCATACTCAAAAATGATGAAAAACGAGGATTATTTTTTTTCAAAAATTCAAAAAACGATGGGCTATAACCCATGTTTTTTGAATTTTTGAATTTTTTTTAAATCCTCAAAAATGATGAAAAACGGCGTGCTATAGTATACCGTACGATATGGGCTATAGCCCATACTCAAAAATGATGAAAAACGAACATTCTTTTTTTTTTCAAAAATTCAAAAAACGATGGGCTATAACCCATGTTTTTTGAATTTTTGAATTTTTTTTAAATCCTCAAAAATGATGAAAAACGGCGTGCTATAGTATACCGTACGATATGGGCTATAGCCCATACTCAAAAATGATGAAAAACGAACATTCTTTTGTTTTCAAAAATTCAAAAAACGATGGGCTATAACCCATGTTTTTTGAATTTTTTAATTTTTTTCAAATCCTCAAAAATGATGAAAAACGGCGTACTATAGTATGCCGTACAATATGGGCTATAGCCCATACTCAAAAATTATGAAAAACGAGGATAATCTTTTTTCAAAAATTCTAAAAACGATGTTTTTTGAATTTTTGAATTTTTTTTAAATCCTCAAAAATGATGAAAAACGGCGTGCTATAGTATACCGTACGATATGGGCTATAGCCTAAAAAATGATGAAAAATGAGGATAATATTTTTTTCAAAAATTCTAAAAACGATGGGCTAAAACCCATGTTTTTTTAATTTTTGATTTTTTTTCTAATCCTCAAATTTTTTGAAAAACGGCGTGCTATAGTATGCTGTACGATATGAGCTATAGCCCATACTCAAAAATGATTAAAAACGAGGATAAATTTTTTTTTTTTTAACTATGGGTTATAACCCATGTTTTTTGAATTTTTTTTTCAAAAAACGGCGTGCTATAGTATGCTGTACGATATGGGCTATAGCCCATACTCAAAAATGATGAAAAACGAGGGGAAAAAAATCTAAAATTCAAAAAACGATGGGCTATAACCCATGTTTTTTTTTTGTTATTTTTTTCAAATCCTCAAAAATGATGAAAAACTGCGTACTATAGTATGCCGTACGATATGGGCTATAGCCCATACTCAAAAATGATGAAAAACAAACATTCCTTTTTTTTCAAAAATTCAAAAAACGATGGGCTATAACCCATGTTTTTTGAATTTTTTTTTAATCCTCAAAAATGATGAAAAACGGCGTGCTATAGTATACCGTATTATATGGGCTATAGCCCATACTCAAAAATGATGAAAAACGAACATTCCTTTTTTTTCAAAAATTCAAAAAACCCATGTTTTTTGAATTTTTAATTTTTTTTCAAATCCTCAAAAATGATGAAAAACGGCGTACTATAGTATGCCGTACGATATGGGCTATAGCCCATACTCAAAGATGATGAAAAACGGCGTGCTATAGTATACCGTACGATATGGGGTATAGCCCATACTCAAAAATGATGGAAAACGAGGATATTTTTTTTTTCAAAAGTTCAAAAAACGATGGGCTAAAACCCATGTTTTTTGATTTTTTTTTTTTTTTTCAAATCCTCAAAAATGATGAAAAACGGCGTGCTATAGTATGCTGTACGATATGAGCTATAGCCCATACTCAAAAATGATGAAAAACGAGGATAAAAAAAAAAAAAAAAAATCAAAAAACGATGGGCTATAACCCATGTTTTTTTAATTTTTTAATTTTTTTCAAATCCTCAAAAATGATGAAAAACGGCGTGCTATAGTATGCCGTACGATATGGGCTATAGCCCATACTAAAAAATTATGAAAAACGAGGATAAAAAAATAATCTAAAATTCAAAAAACGATGGGCTATAACCCATGTTTTTTATTTTTTTTCAAATCCTCAAAAATGATGAAAACGGCGTGCTATAGTATGCCGTACGATATAGGCCATAGCCCATACTCAAAAATGATGAAAAACGAGGATAAAAACAAATTCAAAAATTCAAAAAACGATGGGCTATAACCCATGTTTTTTATTTTTTTTCAAATCCTCAAAAATGATGAAAAACGGCGTGCTATAGTATACCGTACAATATGGGCTATAGCCCATACTCAAAAATGATGAAAAATGAGGATAAGAAAAAATTCAAAAATTCAAAAAACTATGGGCTATAACCCATGTTTTTTGAATTTTTGATTTTTTTTCAAATCCTCAAAAATGATGAAAAACGTCGTGCTATAGTATGCCGTACGATATGGGCTATTATAGCCCATACTCAAAAATGATGAAAAACGAGGGAAAAAAAATCTAAAATTCAAAAAACGATGGGCTATAACCCATGTTTTTTTTTTTTTTTTTTTTTTTAATCCTCAAAAATGATGAAAAACTGCGTACTATAGTATACCGTACGATATGGGCTATAGCGCATACTCAAAAATGATGAAAAACGAACATTTTTCTTTTTTTTCAAAAATTCAAAAAACTATGGGCTATAACCCATGTTTTTTGAATTTTTTATTTTTTTTCAAATCCTCAAAAATGATGAAAAACGGCGTACTATAGTATGCCGTACGATATGGGATATAGCCCATACTCAAAAATGATGAAAAACGAGGATAATCTTTTTTCAAAAATTCTAAAAACGATGTTTTTTGAATTTTAGATTTTTTTTCAAATCCTCAAAAATGATGGAAAACGGCATGCTATAGTATGCTGTACGAGACGAAAAAGCGAGACGAAAAAGCGAGACGAAAAAGCGAGACGAAAAAGCGAGACGAAAAAGCGAGATGAAAAAGCGAGATGAAAAAGCGAGACGAAAAAGCGTGACGAAAAAGCGAGACGAAAAAGCGAGATGAAAAAGCGAGATGAAAAAGCGAGATGAAAAAGCGAGACGAAAAAGCGAGATGAAAAAGCGTGATGAAAAAGCGTGATGTAAAAGCGAGACGAAAAAGCGAGAAGAAAAAGCGAGATGAAAAAGCGAGACGAAAAAGCGAGACGAAAAAGCGAGACGAAAAAGCGAGACGGAAAAGCGAGACGAAAAAGCGAGACGAAAAAGCGAGATGAAAAAGCGTGATGAAAAAGCGAGATGAAAAAGCGAGATGAAAAAATAATCTAAAATTCAAAAAACGATGGGCTATAACCCATGTTTTTTATTTTTTTTCAAATCCTCAAAAATGATGAAAACGGCGTGCTATAGTATGCCGTACGATATAGGCCATAGCCCATACTCAAAAATGATGAAAAACGAGGATAAAAACAAATTAAAAAATTCAAAAAACGATGGGCTATAACCCATGTTTTTTATTTTTTTTCAAATCCTCAAAAATGATGAAAAACGGCGTGCTATAGTATACCGTACAATATGGGCTATAGCCCATACTCAAAAATGATGAAAAATGAGGATAAGAAAAAATTCAAAAATTCAAAAAACTATGGGCTATAACCCATGTTTTTTGAATTTTTGATTTTTTTTCAAATCCTCAAAAATGATGAAAAACGTCGTGCTATAGTATGCCGTACGATATGGGCTATTATAGCCCATACTCAAAAATGATGAAAAACGAGGATAATCTTTTTTCAAAAATTCTAAAAACGATGTTTTTTGAATTTTAGATTTTTTTTCAAATCCTCAAAAATGATGGAAAACGGCGTGCTATAGTATGCTGTACGAGACGAAAAAGCGAGACGAAAAAGCGAGACGAAAAAGCGAGACGAAAAAGCGAGATGAAAAAGCGAGACGAAAAAGCGTGACGAAAAAGCGAGACGAAAAAGCGAGATGAAAAAGCGAGATGAAAAAGCGAGATGAAAAAGCGAGACGAAAAAGCGAGACGAAAAAGCGAGATGAAAAAGCGAGATGAAAAAGCGAGATGAAAAAGCGAGATGAAAAAGCGAGATGAAAAAGCGTGACGAAAAAGCGAGATGAAAAAGCGAGATGAAAAAGCGAGATGAAAAAGCGAGACGAAAAAGCGAGACGAAAAAGCGAGATGAAAAAGCGTGATGAAAAAGCGAGACGAAAAAGCGAGACGAAAAAGCGAGACGAAAAAGCGAGATGAAAAAACGTGATGAAAAAGCGAGACGGAAAAGCGAGATGAAAAAGCGTGACGAAAAAGCGAGACGAAGAAGCGAGACGAAGAAGCGAGATGAAAAAGCGTGATGAAAAAGCGAGACGAAAAAGCGAGATGAAAAAGCGAGACGAGAAAGCGAGATGAAAAAGCGAGATGAAAAAGCGAGATGAAAAAGCGAGACGAAAAAGCGAGATGAAAAAGCGAGAGCAAAAGACAGGAGGGCAAAAGACAGGCAAAAGAAGGGGCAAAAGAAGGGCAAAAGAAGGGCAAAAGACAGGCAAAAGAAGGGCAAAGGACAGGCAAAAGACAGGCAAAAGAAGGGGCAAAAGACAGGCAAAAGAAGGGGCAAAAGACAGGCAAAAGAAGGGCAAAAGAAGGGCAAAAGAAGGGCAAAAGAAGGGGCAAAAGACAGGCAAAAGAAGGGCAAAAGAAGGGCAAAAGAAGGGGCAAAAGAAGGGGCAAAAGAAGGGCAAAAGAAGGGCAAAAGACAGGCAAAATAAGGGCAAAAGAAGGGCAAAAGAAGGGGCAAAAGACAGGCAAAAGAAGGACAAAAGAAGGGGCAAAAGACGGGCAAAAGACAGGCAAAAGAAGGGCAAAAGAAGGGGCAAAATACAGGCAAAGGAAGGTGCAAAAGACAGGCAAAAGAAGGGGCAAAAGACAGGCAAAAGACAGGCAAAAGAAGGGGCAAAAGACAGGCAAAAGAAGGGCAAAAGAAGGGCAAAAGACAGGCAAAAGAAGGGGCAAAAGAAGGGGCAAAAGACAGGCAAAAGAAGGGCAAAAGAACGAAAAAGCGAGACGAAAAAGCGTGACGAAAAAGCGAGATGAAAAAGCGAGATGAAAAAGCGAGATGAGAAAGCGAGACGAGAAAGCGAGACGAGAAAGCGAGATGAAAAAGCGAGATGAAAAAGCGAGATGAGAAAGCGAGACGAGAAAGCGAGACGAGAAAGCGAGATGAAAAAGCGAGATGAAAAAGCGAGATGAAAAAGCATGACGAAAAAGCGAGATGAAAAAGCGAGATGAAAAAGCGAGATGAAAAAGCGAGACGAAAAAGCGAGATGAAAAAGCGAGATGAAAAAGCGAGATGAAAAAGCGAGATGAAAAAGCGAGACGAAAAAGCGAGACGAAAAAGCGAGACGAAAAAGCGTGACGAAAAAGCGAGATGAAAAAGCGTGATGAAAAAGCGAGACGAAAAAGCGAGATGAAAAAGCGAGATGAAAAAGCGAGACGAAAAAGCGAGACGAAAAAGAGAGACGAAAAAGCGAGATGAAAAAGCGAGATGAGAAAGCGAGACGAGAAAGCGAGATGAAAAAGCGAGATGAAAAAGCGAGATGAAAAAGCGTGACGAAAAAGCGAGATGAAAAAGCGAGATGAAAAAGCGAGATGAAAAAGCGAGACGAAAAAGCGAGACGAAAAAGCGAGATGAAAAAGCGTGATGAAAAAGCGAGACGAAAAAGCGAGACGAAAAAGCGAGACGAAAAAGCGAGATGAAAAAACGTGATGAAAAAGCGAGACGGAAAAGCGAGATGAAAAAGCGTGACGAAAAAGCGAGACGAAGAAGCGAGACGAAGAAGCGAGATGAAAAAGCGTGATGAAAAAGCGAGACGAAAAAGCGAGATGAAAAAGCGAGACGAGAAAGCGAGATGAAAAAGCGAGATGAAAAAGCGAGATGAAAAAGCGAGACGAAAAAGCGAGATGAAAAAGCGAGAGCAAAAGACAGGAGGGCAAAAGACAGGCAAAAGAAGGGGCAAAAGAAGGGCAAAAGAAGGGCAAAAGACAGGCAAAAGAAGGGCAAAGGACAGGCAAAAGACAGGCAAAAGAAGGGGCAAAAGACAGGCAAAAGAAGGGGCAAAAGACAGGCAAAAGAAGGGCAAAAGAAGGGCAAAAGAAGGGCAAAAGAAGGGGCAAAAGACAGGCAAAAGAAGGGCAAAAGAAGGGCAAAAGAAGGGGCAAAAGAAGGGGCAAAAGAAGGGCAAAAGAAGGGCAAAAGACAGGCAAAATAAGGGCAAAAGAAGGGCAAAAGAAGGGGCAAAAGACAGGCAAAAGAAGGACAAAAGAAGGGGCAAAAGACGGGCAAAAGACAGGCAAAAGAAGGGCAAAAGAAGGGGCAAAATACAGGCAAAGGAAGGTGCAAAAGACAGGCAAAAGAAGGGGCAAAAGACAGGCAAAAGACAGGCAAAAGAAGGGGCAAAAGACAGGCAAAAGAAGGGCAAAAGAAGGGCAAAAGACAGGCAAAAGAAGGGGCAAAAGAAGGGGCAAAAGACAGGCAAAAGAAGGGCAAAAGAAGGGGCAAAAGACAGGCAAAAGAAGGGCAAAAGACAGGCAAAAGAAGGGCAAAAGAAGGGCAAAAGAAGGGCAAAAGAAGGGGCAAAAGAAGGGCAAAAGAAGGGCAAAAGACAGGCAAAGAAGGGGCAAAAGAAGGGCAAAAGAAGGGCAAAAGACAGGCAAAAGAAGGGGCAAAAGACAGGCAAAAGAAGGGGCAAAAGACAGGCAAAAGAAGGGCAAAAGAAGGGGCAAAAGACAGGCAAAAGAAGGGCAAAAGAAGGGCAAAAGACAGGCAAAAGAAGGGCAAAAGAAGGGCAAAAGAAGGGGCAAAAGAAGGGCAAAAGACAGGCAAAAGAAGGGCAAAAGACAGGCAAAAGAAGGGGCAAAAGACAGGCAAAAGAAGGGCAAAAGACAGGCAAAATAAGGGGCAAAAGACAGGCAAAAGAAGGGGCAAAAGACAGGCAAAAGAAGGGCAAAAGACAGGCATAAGAAGGGGCAAAAGAAGGGTAAAAGAAGGGGCAAAAGAAGGGCAAAAGACAGGCAAAAGAAGGGCAAAAGAAGGGCAAAAGACGGGCAAATGAAGGGGCAAAAGACGGGCAAAAGATAGGCAAAAGACAGGCAAAAGAAGGGCAAAAGAAGGGG
This sequence comes from Protomyctophum parallelum, assembly GCF_964188405.1. Taxonomy (NCBI): domain Eukaryota; kingdom Metazoa; phylum Chordata; class Actinopteri; order Myctophiformes; family Myctophidae; genus Protomyctophum; species Protomyctophum parallelum. The sequence continues at coordinate 21,854,426 of NC_139699.1, forward strand.
CAAAAGACAGGCAAAAGAAGGGGCAAAAGACAGGCAAAAGAAGGGCCAAAAGACAGGCAAAAGACAGGCAAAAGAAGGGGCAAAAGACAGGCAAAAGAAGGGGCAAAAGACAGGCAAAAGAAGGGGCAAAAGACAGGCAAAAGAAGGGCAAAATAAGGGCAAGACAGGCAAAAGAAGGGGCAAAAGAAGGGGCAAAAGACAGGCAAAAGAAGGGCAAGAGAAGGGGCAAAAGAAGGGCAAAAGACAGGCAAAAGAAGGGGCAAAAGAAGGGCAAAAGAGAGGCAAAAGAAGGGCAAAAGAAGGGCAAAAGAAGGGCAAAAGAAGGGGCAAAAGAAGGGGCAAAAGAAGGGCAAAAGACAGGCAAAAGAAGGGGCAAAGAGAGGCAAAAGAAGGGCAAAAGAAGGGCAAAAGAAGGGCAAAAGAAGGGCAAAAGAAGGGGCAAAAGAAGGGGCAAAAGAAGGGCAAAAGACAGGCAAAAGAAGGGCAAAAGACAGGCAAAAGAAGGGCAAAAGAAGGGGCAAAAGAAGGGCAAAAGACAGGCAAAAGAAGGGGCAAAAGAAGGGCAAAAGAGAGGCAAAAGAAGGGCAAAAGAAGGGCAAAAGAAGGGGCAAAAGAAGGGCAAAAGACAGGCAAAAGAAGGGGCAAAAGACAGGCAAAAGAAGGGCAAAAGAAGGGCAAAAGAAGGGCAAAAGAAGGGGCAAAATAAGGGGCAAAAGAAAGGCAAAAGAAGGGGCAAAAGAAGGGCAAAAGAGAGGCAAAAGACAGGCAAAAGAAGGGGCAAAAGACAGGCAAAAGAAGGGCAAAAGAAGGGCAAAAGAAGGGCAAAAGAAGGGCAAAAGAAGGGGCAAAAGAAGGGCAAAAGACAGGCAAAAGAAGGGGCAAAAGAAGGGCAAAACACAGGCAAAAGAAAGGCAAAAGAAGGGCAAAAGACAGGCAAAAGAAGGGCAAAAGAAGGGGCAAAAGACAGGCAAAAGAAGGGGCAAAAGACAGGCAAAAGAAGGGCAAAAGAAGGGCAAAAGAAGGGCAAAAGAAGGGGCAAAAGAAGGGGCAAAAGACAGGCAAAAGACAGGCAAAAGAAGGGGCAAAAGAAGGGGCAAAAGACAGGCAAAAGAAGGGGCAAAAGACAGGTAAAAGAAGGGCAAAAGAAGGGCAAAAGACAGGCAAAAGAAGGGGCAAAAGACAGGCAAAAGAAGGGCAAAAGACAGGCAAAAGACAGGCAAAAGAAGGGCAAAAGACATGCAAAAGAAGGGGCAAAAGACAGGCAAAAGAAGGGCAAAAGACAGGCATAATAAGGGGCAAAAGACAGGCAAAAGAAGGGGCAAAAGACAGGCAAAAGACAGGCAAAAGAAGGGGCAAAAGACAGGCAAAAGAAGGGGCAAAAGACAGGCAAAAGAAGGGGCAAAAGACAGGCAAAAGAAGGGCAAAAGAAGGGCAAAAGACAGGCAAAAGAAGGGGCAAAAGACAGGCAAAAGAAGGGGCAAAAGACAGGCAAAAGAAGGGCAAAAGACAGGCAAAAGAAGGGGCAAAAGACAGGCAAAAGAAGGGCAAAAGACAGGCAAAAGAAGGGGCAAAAGACAGGCAAAAGAAGGGGCAAAAGACAGGCAAAAGAAGGGGCAAAAGACAGACAAAAGACAGGCAAAAGAAGGGGCAAAAGACAGGCAAAAGAAGGGGCAAAAGACAGGCAAAAGAAGGGCAAAAGACAGGCAAAAGAAGGGGCAAAAGAGAGGCAAAAGAAGGGCAAAAGAAGGGCAAAAGAAGGGCAAAAGAAGGGCAAAAGAAGGGGCAAAAGAAGGGGCAAAAGAAGGGCAAAAGACAGGCAAAAGAAGGGCAAAAGACAGGCAAAAGAAGGGCAAAAGAAGGGGCAAAAGAAGGGCAAAAGACAGGCAAAAGAAGGGGCAAAAGAAGGGCAAAAGAGAGGCAAAAGAAGGGCAAAAGAAGGGCAAAAGAAGGGGCAAAAGAATGGGCAAAAGAAGGGCAAAAGACAGGCAAAAGAAGGGGCAAAAGACAGGCAAAAGAAGGGCAAAAGAAGGGCAAAAGAAGGGCAAAAGAAGGGGCAAAAGAAGGGGCAAAAGAAAGGCAAAAGAAGGGGCAAAAGAAGGGCAAAAGAGAGGCAAAAGACAGGCAAAAGAAGGGGCAAAAGACAGGCAAAAGAAGGGCAAAAGAAGGGCAAAAGAAGGGCAAAAGAAGGGGCAAAAGAAGGGCAAAAGACAGGCAAAAGAAGGGGCAAAAGAAGGGCAAAACACAGGCAAAAGAAAGGCAAAAGAAGGGCAAAAGACAGGCAAAAGAAGGGCAAAAGAAGGGGCAAAAGACAGGCAAAAGAAGGGGCAAAAGACAGGCAAAAGAAGGGCAAAAGAAGGGCAAAAGAAGGGCAAAAGAAGGGGCAAAAGAAGGGCAAAAGACAGGCAAAAGACAGGCAAAAGACAGGCAAAAGAAGGGGCAAAAGAAGGGGCAAAAGACAGGCAAAAGAAGGGGCAAAAGACAGGTAAAAGAAGGGCAAAAGAAGGGCAAAAGACAGGCAAAAGAAGGGGCAAAAGACAGGCAAAAGAAGGGCAAAAGACAGGCAAAAGACAGGCAAAAGAAGGGCAAAAGACATGCAAAAGAAGGGGCAAAAGACAGGCAAAAGAAGGGCAAAAGACAGGCAAAAGAAGGGCAAAAGACAGGCATAATAAGGGGCAAAAGACAGGCAAAAGAAGGGGCAAAAGACAGGCAAAAGAAGGGGCAAAAGACAGGCAAAAGAAGGGGCAAAAGACAGGCAAAAGAAGGGGCAAAAGACAGGCAAAAGAAGGGCAAAAGAAGGGCAAAAGACAGGCAAAAGAAGGGGCAAAAGACAGGCAAAAGAAGGGGCAAAAGACAGGCAAAAGAAGGGCAAAAGACAGGCAAAAGAAGGGGCAAAAGACAGGCAAAAGAAGGGCAAAAGACAGGCAAAAGAAGGGGCAAAAGACAGGCAAAAGAAGGGGCAAAAGACAGGCAAAAGAAGGGGCAAAAGACAGGCAAAAGAAGGGGCAAAAGACAGACAAAAGACAGGCAAAAGAAGGGGCAAAAGACAGGCAAAAGAAGGGGCAAAAGACAGGCAAAAGAAGGGCAAAAGACAGGCAAAAGAAGGGGCAAAAGACAGGCAAAAGAAGGGCAAAAGACAGGCAAAAGAAGGGGCAAAAGACAGGCAAAAGAAGGGGCAAAAGACAGGCAAAAGAAGGGCAAAAGACAGGCAAAAGAAGGGCAAAATAAGGGGCAAAAGACAGGCAAAAGAAGGGGCAAAAGACAGGCAAAAGAAGGGCAAAAGGGGCAAAAGAAGGGCAAAAGAAGGGCAAAAGAAGGGCAAAAGACAGGCAAAAGAAGGGGCAAAAGACAGGCAAAAGAAGGGCAAAAGACAGGCAAAAGACAGGCAAAAGACAGGCAAAAGAAGGGCAAAAGACAGGCAAAAGAAGGGGCAAAAGACAGGCAAAAGAAGGGCAAAAGACAGGCATAAGAAGGGGCAAAAGACAGGCAAAAGAAGGGGCAAAAGACAGGCAAAAGACAGGCAAAAGAAGGGGCAAAAGACAGGCAAAAGAAGGGGCAAAAGACAGGCAAAAGAAGGGGCAAAAGACAGGCAAAAGAAGGGCAAAAGAAGGGCAAAAGACAGGCAAAAGAAGGGGCAAAAGACAGACAAAAGAAGGGGCAAAAGACAGGCAAAAGAAGGGCAAAAGACAGGCAAAAGAAGGGGCAAAAGAAGGGGCAAAAGACAGGCAAAAGAAGGGGCAAAAGACAGGTAAAAGAAGGGCAAAAGAAGGGCAAAAGACAGGCAAAAGAAGGGGCAAAAGACAGGCAAAAGAAGGGCAAAAGACAGGCAAAAGACAGGCAAAAGAAGGGCAAAAGACATGCAAAAGAAGGGGCAAAAGACAGGCAAAAGAAGGGCAAAAGACAGGCATAATAAGGGGCAAAAGACAGGCAAAAGAAGGGGCAAAAGACAGGCAAAAGACAGGCAAAAGAAGGGGCAAAAGACAGGCAAAAGAAGGGCAAAAGACAGGCATAATAAGGGGCAAAAGACAGGCAAAAGAAGGGGCAAAAGACAGGCAAAAGACAGGCAAAAGAAGGGCAAAAGACAGGCAAAAGAAGGGGCAAAAGACAGGCAAAAGAAGGGGCAAAAGACAGGCAAAAGAAGGGCAAAAGACAGGCAAAAGAAGGGCAAAAGAAGGGGCAAAAGACAGGCAAAAGAAGGGGCAAAAGACAGGCAAAAGAAGGGCAAAAGGGGCAAAAGACAGGCAAAAGAAGGGCAAAAGAAGGGCAAAAGAAGGGCAAAAGACAGGCAAAAGAAGGGGCAAAAGACAGGCAAAAGAAGGGCAAAAGACAGGCAAAAGACAGGCAAAAGAAGGGCAAAAGACAGGCAAAAGAAGGGGCAAAAGACAGGCAAAAGAAGGGCAAAAGAAGGGCAAAAGACAGGCAAAAGAAGGGGCAAAAGACAGGCAAAAGAAGGGCAAAAGACAGGCAAAAGACAGGCAAAAGAAGGGCAAAAGACATGCAAAAGAAGGGGGCAAAAGACAGGCAAAAGAAGGGCAAAAGACAGGCATAATAAGGGGCAAAAGACAGGCAAAAGAAGGGGCAAAAGACAGGCAAAAGACAGGCAAAAGAAGGGGCAAAAGACAGGCAAAAGAAGGGGCAAAAGACAGGCAAAAGAAGGGGCAAAAGACAGGCAAAAGAAGGGGCAAAAGAAGGGCAAAAGAAGGGGCAAAAGACAGGCAAAAGACAGGCAAAAGACAGGCAAAAGAAGGGGCAAAAGAAGGGGCAAAAGACAGGCAAAAGAAGGGGCAAAAGACAGGTAAAAGAAGGGCAAAAGAAGGGCAAAAGACAGGCAAAAGAAGGGGCAAAAGACAGGCAAAAGAAGGGCAAAAGACAGGCAAAAGACAGGCAAAAGAAGGGCAAAAGACATGCAAAAGAAGGGGCAAAAGACAGGCAAAAGAAGGGCAAAAGACAGGCATAATAAGGGGCAAAAGACAGGCAAAAGAAGGGGCAAAAGACAGGCAAAAGACAGGCAAAAGAAGGGGCAAAAGACAGGCAAAAGAAGGGGCAAAAGACAGGCAAAAGAAGGGGCAAAAGACAGGCAAAAGAAGGGCAAAAGAAGGGCAAAAGACAGGCAAAAGAAGGGGCAAAAGACAGGCAAAAGAAGGGGCAAAAGACAGGCAAAAGAAGGGCAAAAGACAGGCAAAAGAAGGGGCAAAAGACAGGCAAAAGAAGGGCAAAAGACAGGCAAAAGAAGGGGCAAAAGACAGGCAAAAGAAGGGGCAAAAGACAGGCAAAAGAAGGGGCAAAAGACAGGCAAAAGAAGGGGCAAAAGACAGACAAAAGACAGGCAAAAGAAGGGGCAAAAGACAGGCAAAAGAAGGGGCAAAAGACAGGCAAAAGAAGGGCAAAAGACAGGCAAAAGAAGGGGCAAAAGACAGGCAAAAGAAGGGCAAAAGACAGGCAAAAGAAGGGGCAAAAGACAGGCAAAAGAAGGGGCAAAAGACAGGCAAAAGAAGGGCAAAAGACAGGCAAAAGAAGGGCAAAAGAAGGGGCAAAAGACAGGCAAAAGAAGGGGCAAAAGACAGGCAAAAGAAGGGCAAAAGGGGCAAAAGACAGGCAAAAGAAGGGCAAAAGAAGGGCAAAAGAAGGGCAAAAAGACAGGCAAAAGAAGGGGCAAAAGACAGGCAAAAGAAGGGCAAAAGACAGGCAAAAGACAGGCAAAAGAAGGGCAAAAGACAGGCAAAAGAAGGGCAAAAGACAGGCAAAAGAAGGGCAAAAGACAGGCATAAGAAGGGGCAAAAGACAGGCAAAAGAAGGGGCAAAAGACAGGCAAAAGAAGGGGCAAAAGACAGGCAAAAGAAGGGCAAAAGAAGGGCAAAAGACAGGCAAAAGAAGGGGCAAAAGACAGGCAAAAGTAGGGGCAAAAGACAGGCAAAAGAAGGGCAAAAGACAGGCAAAAGAAGGGGCAAAAGAAGGGGCAAAAGACAGGCAAAAGAAGGGGCAAAAGACAGGCAAAAGAAGGGGCAAAAGACAGGCAAAAGAAGGGGCAAAAGACAGGCAAAAGAAGGGCAAAAGAAGGGCAAAAGACAGGCAAAAGAAGGGGCAAAAGACAGGCAAAAGTAGGGGCAAAAGACAGGCAAAAGAAGGGCAAAAGACAGGCAAAAGAAGGGGCAAAAGAAGGGGCAAAAGACAGGCAAAAGAAGGGGCAAAAGACAGGTAAAAGAAGGGCAAAAGAAGGGCAAAAGACAGGCAAAAGAAGGGGCAAAAGACAGGCAAAAGAAGGGCAAAAGACAGGCAAAAGACAGGCAAAAGAAGGGCAAAAGACATGCAAAAGAAGGGGCAAAAGACAGGCAAAAGAAGGGCAAAAGACAGGCATAATAAGGGGCAAAAGACAGGCAAAAGAAGGGGCAAAAGACAGGCAAAAGACAGGCAAAAGAAGGGGCAAAAGACAGGCAAAAGAAGGGGCAAAAGACAGGCAAAAGAAGGGGCAAAAGACAGGCAAAAGAAGGGCAAAAGAAGGGCAAAAGACAGGCAAAAGAAGGGGCAAAAGACAGGCAAAAGAAGGGGCAAAAGACAGGCAAAAGAAGGGCAAAAGACAGGCAAAAGAAGGGGCAAAAGACAGGCAAAAGAAGGCAAAAGACAGGCAAAAGAAGGGGCAAAAGACAGGCAAAAGAAGGGGCAAAAGACAGGCAAAAGAAGGGGCAAAAGACAGGCAAAAGAAGGGGCAAAAGACAGACAAAAGACAGGCAAAAGAAGGGGCAAAAGACAGGCAAAAGAAGGGGCAAAAGACAGGCAAAAGAAGGGCAAAAGACAGGCAAAGAAGGGGCAAAAGACAGGCAAAAGAAGGGCAAAAGACAGGCAAAAGAAGGGGCAAAAGACAGGCAAAAGAAGGGGCAAAAGACAGGCAAAAGAAGGGCAAAAGACAGGCAAAAGAAGGGCAAAAGAAGGGGCAAAAGACAGGCAAAAGAAGGGGCAAAAGACAGGCAAAAGAAGGGCAAAAGGGGCAAAAGACAGGCAAAAGAAGGGCAAAAGAAGGGCAAAAGAAGGGAAAAAGACAGGCAAAAGAAGGGGGCAAAAGACAGGCAAAAGAAGGGCAAAAGACAGGCAAAAGACAGGCAAAAGAAGGGCAAAAGACAGGCAAAAGAAGGGGCAAAAGACAGGCAAAAGAAGGGCAAAAGACAGGCATAAGAAGGGGCAAAAGACAGGCAAAAGAAGGGGCAAAAGACAGGTAAAAGAAGGGCAAAAGAAGGGCAAAAGACAGGCAAAAGAAGGGGCAAAAGACAGGCAAAAGAAGGGCAAAAGACAGCAAAAGACAGGCAAAAGAAGGGCAAAAGACATGCAAAAGAAGGGGCAAAAGACAGGCAAAAGAAGGGCAAAAGACAGGCATAATAAGGGGCAAAAGACAGGCAAAAGAAGGGGCAAAAGACAGGCAAAAGACAGGCAAAAGAAGGGGCAAAAGACAGGCAAAAGAAGGGGCAAAAGACAGGCAAAAGAAGGGGCAAAAGACAGGCAAAAGAAGGGCAAGAGAAGGGCAAAAGACAGGCAAAAGAAGGGGCAAAAGACAGGCAAAAGAAGGGGCAAAAGACAGGCAAAAGAAGGGCAAAAGACAGGCAAAAGAAGGGGCAAAAGACAGGCAAAAGAAGGGCAAAAGACAGGCAAAGAAGGGGCAAAAGACAGGCAAAAGACAGGCAAAAGAAGGGCAAAAGACATGCAAAAGAAGGGGCAAAAGACAGGCAAAAGAAGGGCAAAAGACAGGCATAATAAGGGGCAAAAGACAGGCAAAAGAAGGGGCAAAAGACAGGCAAAAGACAGGCAAAAGAAGGGGCAAAAGACAGGCAAAAGAAGGGGCAAAAGACAGGCAAAAGAAGGGCAAAAGACAGGCAAAAGAAGGGCAAAAGAAGGGCAAAAGACAGGCAAAAGAAGGGGCAAAAGACAGGCAAAAGAAGGGGCAAAAGACAGGCAAAAGAAGGGCAAAAGACAGGCAAAAGAAGGGGCAAAAGACAGGCAAAAGAAGGGGCAAAAGACAGGCAAAAGAAGGGCAAAAGACAGGCAAAAGAAGGGGCAAAAGACAGGCAAAAGAAGGGGCAAAAGACAGGCAAAAGAAGGGCAAAAGACAGGCAAAAGAAGGGCAAAAGACAGGCAAAAGAAGGGCAAAAGAAGGGGCAAAAGACAGGCAAAAGAAGGGGCAAAAGACAGGCAAAAGAAGGGCAAAAGGGGCAAAAGACAGGCAAAAGAAGGGCAAAAGAAGGGCAAAAGAAGGGAAAAAGACAGGCAAAAGAAGGGGCAAAAGACAGGCAAAAGAAGGGCAAAAGACAGGCAAAAGACAGGCAAAAGAAGGGCAAAAGACAGGCAAAAGAAGGGGCAAAAGACAGGCAAAAGAAGGGCAAAAGACAGGCATAATAAGGGGCAAAAGACAGGCAAAAGAAGGGGCAAAGGACAGGCAAAAGACAGGCAAAAGAAGGGGCAAAAGACAGGCAAAAGAAGGGGCAAAAGACAGGCAAAAGAAGGGGCAAAAGACAGGCAAAGAAGGCAAGGGCAAAGAAGGGCAAAAGAGGCAAGACAGCAAAGAAGGGGCAAAAGACAGGCAAAAGAAGGGGCAAAAGACAGGCAAAAGAAGGGCAAAAGACAGGCAAAAGACAGGCAAAAGAAGGGCAAAAGACAGGCAAAAGAAGGGGCAAAAGACAGGCAAAAGAAGGGGCAAAAGACAGGCAAAAGAAGGGGCAAAAGACAGACAAAAGACAGGCAAAAGAAGGGGCAAAAGACAGGCAAAAGAAGGGGCAAAAGACAGGCAAAAGAAGGGCAAAAGACAGGCAAAAGAAGGGGCAAAAGAGAGGCAAAAGAAGGGCAAAAGAAGGGCAAAAGAAGGGCAAAAGAAGGGCAAAAGAAGGGGCAAAAGAAGGGGCAAAAGAAGGGCAAAAGACAGGCAAAAGAAGGGCAAAAGACAGGCAAAAGAAGGGCAAAAGACAGGCAAAAGAAGGGGCAAAAGAAGGGCAAAAGAGAGGCAAAAGAAGGGCAAAAGAGAGGCAAAAGAAGGGCAAAAGAAGGGCAAAAGAAGGGGCAAAAGAATGGGCAAAAGAAGGGCAAAAGACAGGCAAAAGAAGGGGCAAAAGACAGGCAAAAGAAGGGCAAAAGAAGGGCAAAAGAAGGGCAAAAGAAG